>NW_026607510.1:3600000-4200000 GCF_021117445.2 Syzygium oleosum | reverse complement strand
GAAGGATGCACGGAAGGCTAATGGGATTGAAAGAAATCACATCTTTAAAGGTGCCATATATATACAATCAGAGGGAGTCTGCTGTCAAGTGTGTCAACTCATTTAATCGATTAAATAGCAAAGATCAGTAGCGAACAGATTAGAGGAGTAGCATCATTGCAGTGGGTGGAATGAGAGAGGAAATTACAAGTTTCTTCCTTTCTTTACATGGATCACCAAAAGCTCATATTTTTTCCTTCTCTATTATGGATGAGCAGGGACTAGCTTGCATTGGCAGACATGTCGAATGCAATAAAAACAAGGCAGAAGCTGGGATACTATGACAATTACCTATGAGCGACGGGAGGCGACTGGCAGTGCATTGCGAAAACGGCATTACAAACATCCCTGAACATCACCAATATCTGTTTTTCCTCAAAATGCGCAGCTCCTCTGCTCTCCAACACATTAACCAGGGACTTCTCGCAGAAATCCATCAAAAGCAGAACTTCTTTGGTCCGTCCCATGTCCAAAACAGTGTGAGCATGAAGTGCGACTACGTTCGGATGCCCCGCCAGCGATTTCATGACCGAGATCTCCTTCACCGCGACTTCCAGCGACTCCTCGTCGTTGCAAATTATGTGCTTCAGAGCAAACTGTTTGGACATATGCAGAGCATCCCGAGCCAAGTAAACGCAGGAAAACCCACCCTCGGCAATGATGTTCCGGACATGAACCTTAACGTTCCCGATGTCGATCGTGCGACCTTCGAGTCCAGCCTGCTCTTTATGCGCGAACGCCTTGAACCTCCACATGGTGTCCGGGCGATGCTGGGTTCAAAGGGTCACCGAGATCTCACTCTGGCGTGCGATTCGCGATCTGGGTCGCGCGCTCCCCCAGATCCCAGATCGCCGGCGATCCGGATCCGCCGGGCGCGCCGTTCCGGAGAGATGGGTAGGCACGGAAACCGACCGGGAACCGAAACCCTCTGGAGCTGAAGGGGAAGAGGAGGAAGACCAAGCTCGCCCTGTTTGAGCTGCAATTCCGTCTTCTTGGTGGCTGGCTACTCTGTTGTGGGTGGTGGTGAAAAAGTGCAACTTTAGACGGCTGGTCGCTGGTTTGATAATGAAAAGAGCATTATGCTTACCTTTGAAGGAATGAATACGTTGAAAACAGAGGATCAACGCGCTTTCGAACCTATTTGATTGAACTGAATAACTCCCAAATGTTTGATTTTTGTTGTTGAGTCTATTATAGTTATTTTTGTGGAATTGGTTTACGAAATTTTATCGAATTATTTTGAACCCCACCAACTTAATTAACCATTTCATTTGCATACTCGTTTTGTAAAATAATTTCACGAACCCAACTTAATATACTCCTCCGTGTTGTTCAACTAGATTTCTATTCTTTATTTCTCACCCTTTCGATTGAATAGTATTTGTTTGCCTTAGAATTTAGGAAATAGGAGTCGGACAGGAGATAGTTATGCCATTATTTGAAGATTGGTCGGATGTTCAACAAATTTCGAATCATATCGGTTGATATTCCAGAAAATAAAGTACAATTGATTAGACTTCAATTTGTGTTATATGACAGAACTACACTGTAACTCCATTGTCCTTTGAACGGTGTCGTTTTGCCAAATGGGACTCCCTCCGATCAAAATATGTCAAACTCGGGAAGCCTTCCACTCGTTTGTATTGAAGAAATGGTTGCAAAAAAAATGGAACACAATAGAAAAATCATTAAAAGGATTTCTGGGTCTAACTAGGTATAATTATAAAAGGATTTATTGGCAATATGGCCAGATTTGCAGGCCTCCAGCAAACCTTCTCAAGAAAGATGCCTTTATGTGGGATGAGGCGGCTACTAAAGCATACCAGCACATATATCTGAAGGAATTGATGTCCCAAGCACTAGTCTTAGCTTTGCTGGATTTCAGTAAGCCATTTGTCATTGAAACCAATGCATCTGCCGGCGGCATTGCCGCATTTATAATGCAGGAGGGATATCCCCTTGCTTTCATCAGCAAAGCTTTGTCGACTAAACATCTGAGTTCTTTCACTTCATGACATAAGAATTGATGGCACCAGATCATGCTGTCTCTAAATGGCATCCTAATCTCATGGGAAGGCTTCTTTTTCTGTCATCAAAACTTAGTGTGAAGTTCTTGATGAGTCAAAAAATCCACAATGTGAGCCACTGAAATGGTTGGCCACGCTTATGCCCTATGACTATGAGATATGTTTCGAGCAAGGGAAGGAAAATGTAGCTGCTGATGCGCTGTCGAGACTCCAGTATTCTTAAACATTTGGCAATCACTTTGACACTTGTGGAGCCATCTCTTTTGCGAGAGATCAAGCTGAGCAGGGAGCAGGATCCCAAATTTGAGCCACTCATTCAACAGCTCAGCAGCTCTCATTCTACCGCCTCTTCCTACGTGTGGCATAAGGGCACCTTAACAAAGAAGGGCAGGTTGGTAGTGGGCAAGAATGAATAATTAAGGAAGAAATCATACTTCTTTACCGCAACTAATCCATGGCTGGTCATTCTGGAGTGGGAGCAACATAAAGAGAGTTGCGTCCACTTTTTACAGGAAGGGGGTTGAAGAACAAGTTAGCCAATGCTGCTACTCCTGCCTTGTTGCAGCCTTTACCTATTCCTGACGGGGAATGGCAGGAAGTGAGCATGGACTTTGTTGCTGGCCTTCCTAAACCCCAAGAAAAAGATGTAATCTTTGTGGTGGTAGATTGGTGCAGTAAATATGCTCATTGTATTGGCCTTCAGCATCCTTATTCAGCAGCTCAGGTTGCCCAAGCTCATATGGACAGTGCCTATAAACTCCAGGGTCTCCCCAACAGAGTTGTGAGTGATCGAGATATTGTCCTCATCAGCAAATTTTGGGCTGCACTCTTTGAACTACCGAAGGTGGAGCTGTTAGATGTATGCCCTAAAGTTACCATGTAATAGTTACATGTTAGGGATTTAAGTTGTACTTTCAATTACATTATTTATTTAATGGCAAGGACGCATTCATTCATTTGTCCAATTATTTAAATATATGAATGATTCCATACGATCAGTTGTGACTGGATCTATTCTTGAGACGTTAAGAATATGTGTGACAGGTTCACAGTTAGACTGAATCTTTAAATTGTTCTCGGTCGATGGATCATTGAGTGGATATTAATGATCCTGTTGAGACCGGTGTGTTCGTAACTTCACCAATAAGTATTGGATACTTAAGAGAATGACGAGTCACGGGTCATTGGATATTGCGATACCCGAGTTAGAACACAGGTGCTTGTATCAGACAAGTTCACTGAACGTGACATGCATAGAACGATTAGCAACATGGAAACTTTTAGCGTGGTCAATGTCTAATCGTTCGTGCTCTGGTCTTGTATGGATAATCCTTAGACCTGAGGTACAGTGTTGACTTGTATGTTGGATGGCTATGGTTCACAGGTGCGCATATTGCCGCTTCGTTGATTCGTCTCTGTACTTGATGGCCATAGTTCGTTCACATACGAAGTTACACGTGTGCGCAAAATGGAATCTGTCTCCATGTTATATGCAAGGTATAATAATGATGTCCTATGCAATCTAATCTTGACATTGCATTGAAATCCTCGGCCGGGGTTGTAACCGAGAATGAACTGTTCATGTCTCATATAAAGTGCATGTCAATTAGATTTGTGCATATGATCGAATTGGTGACTTGACAAATATTCCATGGTCTTTGTTCGATCGGGACATAGTAAGGCAGAGGGATTGAATTACACTGTAACCAAAGCTGACAGGTTCATTATGTTCTTAAAACATTCACACTGTCTGGGTAGCCATGACATATTGCTAGATGTCAATCATGGCTTGTAGAACCTAGAGGTTGATCGGGACAATCAATTCTCTTGGGAGTACTAATGTGTTAGTGCAAGTCTTACTACTAGCTCAGTGATGAACCTAGGGATGTCACACACCATAACCAATTTTGGATGACGTAGTACGGAAGAGACGATATAGCAAATATGTTTGCAATCGAATTGAATCGGACTGAAATTAAATTAAATGGGATTTAATTTAATTCAATTTTTGTCATGGGCATGTGTGCATATGATGCTCACAAAATACACATATGCTAATCATGCACTTCTATATTTGTATATACATGTTTATATTTATTTATAAAAAAAAAAAATTGTCGCATGCACGTGGCCAGCAAGCGCTGACCATGTGCATGGCACACGGTCAACAAACGGTTGCTGACCGTGTGCATGACACACACGATCAGCAACCGTTGCTGATCGCGTGCAACGTGCACACATGCGATCAGCAACTGTTGCTGATCGCACATTATTAATGATGCGATCAGCAACTGTTGCTGATTGCACATTATTAATGGCGCGATCAGCAACAGTTGCAAATATGATGAAGAAAGCGTATGCAATTAATTATGTGTTTGTAAGAGTTAAGAAAAACATTTTTTTCTCTCTTCCGACGCCGTGACTGAAATATCGAGAGTGCGAAGAATTGTCGCAACAAGATTGCTAGCACAATTTTATTGGTGATTATCCGCAAGTTCTTTCTTCTGTTCGTCGTGCGATTGGTGGTGTGTCTGAACTAGAGGTCCGACGGTTGTGGGGCTCGAACTGAAGAACATCCGAACCGAAATCGTTTTGGGCACGCTACGAGAGGTAATCCGTTTAACCCCCTATGGTCTTTCGATTTTTTGATTGAAACGCACGAACAACGCCTTTGGAGATACATGTATGGTTATAATTTTCCGCTGCGTTTATATTTAATTTTAACCATGCATGTTCCGTAGAAAACCAACAGGAGCTACATCATTTGTTCAGCTTATCATCTGCAGAAAATTTGGCGGTCAGCAGATGTTTAGAGTCTTATCTTGGGTGTATGACTCATGATTGTCCCACTGGATGGATGAATTGGCTTTCCTTGGCATTGTGGTGGTACAACACTAGTTATCACAATTTTACTAGAATGATGCCTTTCGAGATTGTTAATGGTTACACATTACCAATCCACATTCCATATGTGCCTAAGGATGTTGTGCTTCCTGCTGTTGATCAAAGATTACGAGATCGAGAAGTCGTGACTCATCTCTTGAAGGAGCACTTGCATTGGGTGCGAAATACGAAAATAAGATGAAGAAACTAGCCAACTGTTAGGATGCACGTGTGAGTTGTGTTAGAGAAATCCCATATCGGATAATTGATGTGGTGCAGAGCAATTAATATATCCTAATTAGTTCATAACTCATTGGTTTAAGCTTTTGAATGAAGGTGGATCCAATTGGATATATTAACAGGCTCGGACTTAGGCTCTCTCTTGGTGATCTCTTCGGGTGAAAGGTATTGGGTTTGGTGATCTCTCCTGGTAAAAGGTATTGGGCTTGGTGATCTCTCTGGGTGAAAGGTATTGGGCTTGTTCCAGGCTCGGTCTCGGACTTAGACTCCCTCTTGGTGATCCCCTCGGACGAAAGGTATTGGGCTTTTGCTGATGCGGTCCTAACATTGACTCTTGGTTCAACATTTGGAAAAAACTTTTGAGTAAATGTAAAGATCTTTAGTTTAAAGGCTTTTCATGAAAAGCAAAGACAGTTTGGTAAACTTTAATTGAAAAACGCATTGGGATGCAACTTTGAGAGAAATGCTATTTGGTAAAATTACATACGAAAAGTCTTTTAGTGTGATCAATTAAAGCTTTTTTTTTTAATTTCTAATTTGTTTAAAATTGGAAAAGACAACGTTTACAACTTTTACAATTTTAATGTTGAGAACAATGTAAAATAAACGCATTAACAAATTTATAAATAAAAAAACGCATTTCTTTTTTGGCTAAAAAAAACAAATGGATCATAACAACGGCGGGTTATTTGATCATGTAATTGTGTAACCCCCTTTAGGGATGAGCATGGGTCCAGGATAAAACCTGGAACCTGACCGGTGGGAATCTGTAAATTCTAGATTCCAAGGTATGCATGGTAAGTTCCAGATTTCAAAAATTAGGATACCTGTTTCGACGAATAGGATCTAGGTTCTAAGTAGGTGAAACATAGAACCTGGAACTTTAAGCAAGTTTTGAAAAATGCATTGGGCTTCTGTTGTTGTAGTCCTAACATTGAGTCCTGGTTCAACATTTGGAAAAAGCTTTTGAGTAAATGTAAAGATCTTTAGTTTAAAGTCTTTTCATGAAAAGCAAAGACGGTTTGATAAACTTTAATTGAAAAATGCATTGGGATGTAACTTTGAGAGAAATGCCATTTGGTAAAACTACATACGAAAAGTCCCTTAATGTGATCAATTTAAGTTTTTTTTTTAATTTCTAATTTGTTTAAATTGGAAAAGACAACGTTTACAACTTTTACAATTTTAATGCTGAGAACAATGTAAAAAGAAACGCATTAACAAATTTATAAATAAAAAAAATGCATTTCTTTTTTGGCTAAAAAACAAATGGATCATAACAATGGCGGGTTATTTGATCATGTAAATGTGTAGCCCCCTTTAGGGATGAGCATGGGTCCAGGGTAGAACCTGGAACTCGATCGGTGGGAATCTGTAAGTTCCAGGTTCCAAGATATGTAAGGTAAGTTTTAGGTTTAAAAAATTGGGGTACCTATTTCGACGAGTAGGTTCTAGGTTCTAAGTAAGTGAAACATGGAACCTGGAACCTTAAACAAGTTTTTTGTGTTTTTTTCTGTTCTATGTTTTCGCGTGATCCTGCGGTGTTCCATGGCGTTAGATGATAAGTGTATATGGCCCCGTTTGGTTCAGCTTTGGGAAGGGGCTTTCGGCCTCGAAAGCCCCTTCCCAAAATGCTGAACCGTTTGGTTCGGCTTTCCGGACTCGGAAAGCCGAAAGCCAGCATTTGGAATGCCATTGGAATGCCGAAAGCCCAAAGCTGGTCCGGACCAGCTTTGGGCTTTCAGCATTTGTGGAATGCTGAAGCCTATTTTTCCTTCCCAAATTGCCCTCACTCAAATTTCAATTTTCCGGTTTTGCCCTGTTACTGTTCATCTTCTTCACCGTGAGGGTGGCCGGCGAGGGTGGCCGGCGAAGGGCCGGCGAGGGCGGATCTGGCCGGCGAGGTCGCCTGACCCAGGCGACGGCGCCTGGGTGGTCGCCCGACCCCAGGCGGCCCCAGGTGCTGTCGCCTGGGTCAGGCGACCTCGCCGGCCCCTCGCCGGGCCTTCACCGGCCAGATCCGCCCTCGCCGGCCCCTCGCCGGCCACCCTCGCCGATGAAGAAGATGAATAGTAATAGGGGCAAAACCGAAATATTAAGAATAAAAATTGCCAAAGCCCTTTGCAAAAATAAATTTACCAAACACTACTTAGGCCAAAGTAGCTTCACAATTTTTTTTTACCAAACACCACTTGCATTTCCCCAAGTGGCTTTCACTTAAAGGTATTTGCATTCCCCCAAGTTGCATTTGAAAAGCCGAACCAAACGGGCACATAATCTAGAACCACTAGTTTTAGATTTTTTTTTTATGACTTGTTAATGTTTCATATTTTTCGTGTCTCTAAATAAAAGTTATTGGGCAAAAGGACACTATTCGTGCCATAACTTGTGTACGGAGATCACTTTAGTGCCATAACTTTTTTTCGAATCACTTTGGTGCCAACTTTTTTGAAAAACGATCACTTTAGTGCCAATGCTGACATGGCTTGCCGGAAATCCTACGTGGAGCTGACATGGCTCGCCGGAGAGCTCCATGGCTCGCCGGAGAGGTCCAGTCAGCATTAAAAACCAATAACTACGCCGTTTAGTCCGCTGACGTGTACTTTTTTAGAAAAATAAAATTTATATTATATTTATTTATATTAAAAAAAAATCAAACATTGCAGCACCTGCGAGGGCTCCCTTGCCGCTGCTGCTGCCACCCCACCACCGCTGGGAAGGGTCGGCAGTGGTGGGCGGTGAGGGTCGCCGGCCCCTGGCCGGGGTCCGGAGGCCTTCGCCGAGAGGAAGTGATCGCCTTTGCTGGCGAGGCGACGGCGAGGTTGGCCTCGCCTTTGCCGGGCGAGGGGAGAACTCGCCGTCGCGACCCAGGCGACGGCGAGGTCTGCCTCACCTTTGCTGGGCGAGGCGACCTCGCCCAGCCAGGGGCCGGCAAGGCTTGCCCTCGCCGGTGGCCGGCGGGGCGAGCTTCGCCAGAGGCCGGCGAGGTCGGCCTCGCCGGCCCTCCCCTCTGGCCGGTCGCCGGATTGGCGACCGAGAAAAAGTTAGAAAAAAAAAAGATTAAAAAGATTAAAAAATTCGAAAAAAAGCCACATAATTTCCACTTGTACAAGTCAGACCATTTTTTTAAAATATAAATGCCACATTAGCTTTTTGACCGTAATTTTGGTCGGAGTCACTAAAGTGATCTATTTTCCTCTGATTTGGCACCAAAGTGATCCGAAAAAAAGTTATGGCACCAAAGTGATCTCTGTACACAACTTATGGCACTTCTGGTGTCCTTTTGCCAAAGTTATTGTCAGTGGATCGTAGAAGTAAGTTGTGATCGTTAAAGGTGATGATTCACTACAATTATTAATTTATAATATATGTGGAACTTGTGTATTTCCTAAAACCGACCTTAGAACCTGTGATAGGGTAGGTTCCAGATTCCAAAAAATGATGAACCTATTCTCATGGGTAGGTTCCAAGTTCCAAACAGAACCTGTATGGAACTGCTCACCCCTAGTCCCCTTATTTACACCATTAGGGTCAACCATTTATCCATAATCATTATTCAATAAGACGGGCGGCATTCATACAGCCTAACTTCATAAAAATGCAAATTCGAGATGTTCGGGGGAGGACAACCGGTAGCGAGGAAAACTACTTCACAACGTGCTGTCAGCGTAACCACACAAATATCAATCATGAACTGGATCAGAACCATGATGGGTTGCTGCACAACATATGTTGGAGGTTATGGGTTTGAGAGAGAAAATTGTGTTTTGCTTAAAGTATTACACCAAGAGACGTCAAGTTTGGAACGCTCAACAGTGTTACCTCCAGCGTAGGGAAACCCTAGAGTTTATATGTAAGCTATTGGGCTCCAGCCTATATGAGCCCAAAATAACCATACTTTAAACCTATTGGGCTTGTATGTGAACATATTATTTGGACTATATTAATAATATATCCAACAATCTCCTCCTATGTTCACCATACAGCACAATCCAATACGGTGATCAGTGTAATGTTCAAACAAATATGAATCATCCACATTCAGTCCAAGACAATCAACTTGGATCGGTCAAAGAGTTTTAGCACTAAATATTAAACTCAATCATAATTTTCAATCTAAATAAGTGAATCATCCTTATCATGAATCTGTTATGAGATCAATACATATAATTAAATATGAAGAGTTTCAAATTCAGTTTAAACTCATACAAATCCCAATATCCAAAATAAATCTCAGAATCAGTTCACAACCAAACACAATAATGTTCACAAAATAGAGATAGCAAAATGGAAGTCTCAAGTAAATGAACTCCATCAAAATGGGCAATGGCAGGTGACTTGTCAAGTCCCTATATACTCTAAATGATATATTCATTCATCTAGTAGATCATCTTGGTCAGGATCCCACCCAGTAAGCTCTCCTCCATCTCTGCCATCCCCTGTAGAATGTCAAATATGAATTTCATATTATTATGAATTCAATCAGGCAGAGAAGAACATATATTAATGTCATAAAGCATCATAATATCATGTTCATAAGCATCAAGCCAGTTTCATAAATTATGAACAAGGCCTAAACAGTTTGAATTACAAAGAGCCATCAAGTTCGGTTTATTTATAAGAGAATAACCATTGTCTAGTTTCAAAGAACAGGACCAATAGTCATGTCACTTACAATAACCAACAGACTTCTTATGCAAACAACTATTTCTGTATTTCAATTTGGAATGTCACAATTACTAATTCCTTAAAGTCATAATCTAGCATCAAGTTTGGAATGAGATTATTTAACCAAAAGGATAGTCCAATCTAGGTGGATTGTATCATCAAGTTTGGAATGACACAAGCTCCCCAGATAGAACCTTTGAATTGGGTTAACGTTATTTTCATCAAGTTTGGAATGAGACAACTCACCCTTTTCAAATTAATCAGCAACCATGAACATCGATGAAACACATAAATTGTGCTTATCATTATGGCCAACAAAGGAAGATTCGATAATGCAAAACATACAATTAGAAGGTAAGTAAATGGTAATTAAGACATATCTACATAGTCTTTAACCCCATTTCCCCCACTGTTTTGAATAATCGATCTGTAGGCATACCCTTTGTGAGAGCATCGGCCATGTTATCCGTCGATCGCACATCGATCAAGGTGATAACTCCTTGTTCGCGCAGATAATTCAACAACGCATGTCTCAGTCTCACATGCCTTCTCTTGGAATTAAAGAGAGCATTCTTAACGACTTGGACAGCGGCTTGATTATCACAAAACAAGTTTAAAGAATTAATCTTTAGCTGAGTCAAAGGAATATCCATAATTAGATTCTTTATCCACTCTGCCTCTTCGCCGGCTGAGGCTAAAGAAAAAAGTTCTGATTCCATAGACGACAATGCAATACAAGTCTGTCTTTTGGATTTCCAAGTAATAGCAGCTCCACCCAAAGTGAATACATATCCACTAGTGGACTTACTATTTCCAATTTCTGAGCACCATGAGGCATCAGAATATCCATCTACAGTTGGAGGATAACCAGAATAACATAGAGCATAATCTTTAGTACCTTTAAGGTATCTCATCAGCCTACTAAGGGCATCCCAATGCTCTTTACTAGGATTACTAGTGAAACGACTCAGCATGCCAACTGTAAAGGCTATGTCAGGTCTAGTGCAACTCATGGCATACATGAGACTACCAATCAGTTTCGAGTATTTTAACTGATAAACACTGGTCCCTTCATTAGGACTCAGTCTTTTATTGTAATCACATGGTGTCGCACTCGGTTTACACTCACTGTATCCCCAGGTAGAAAGTAGTTGCTCCATATAATGAGTCTGACTAAGGGAGATGACTTGCCTTTCAAAGCTTACTTTCATACCAAGAATGGTATTAGCAATACCAAGATCTTTCATGTTAAATTCTTTAGCTAAAGTAGCTTTCACGTCACTCACTACAGAATGATCGGAACCAAGAATTAACATGTCATCAACATACACGCAAATGATGACTATCTTATTTGACGTAGAACGATGGTAAAGGCATTTATCGGAATAACTAGACTGAAAGCCATAACTCTTTACCACTTTGTCAAATTTAAGATGCCACATCTTAGGTGCTTTTTTAAGACCATACAAAGATTTGTTCAATTTACAAACTTTGTCCTCAAGACCTTTCATGACATACCCTTCCGGTTGTTCCATGTAGATTTCCTCATTTAACTCTCCATTTAGGAAAGCTGTCTTTACATCCATTTGATGCACTACAAAGTGTTCAATAGATGCCAAAGCAAGAAGAATTCTTATAGTTGATAGATGACACACAGGTGAATAAACATCAAAATAGTCTATTCCACTCAGTTGTTTATAGCCTTTAGCTACTAAACGTGCTTTGTATCTGGCTATTGATCCATCACTATTCAGTTTCTTCTTCAATACCCACTTACAGCCTATAGCCTTAGCCCCTTTTGGCAAATGGACTAGCTGCCAAGTGTGGTTCTGTAGCAGAGAGCTCATTTCATCATCTATGGCTTCTGCCCACAGTAGGGATTCCCTAGATCTCATTGCTTCCTGATAGGAGAATGGATCATCCTCTAGATGGTAAGTAACAAAGTCCTCACCAAAACTTTTGGGAACCCTATCTCTTGTAGATACTCTAACTGGAGCTTGTTCAACAGTCAGCTGTGGGGAATTAATGTCAGAAGAGCTTGCTTCAAATTCTACAGGAGACTCTGAAATCATATCTGTAGATCCAGAAACATTCAAGCCATGATCTCTGAGAAACTTGTTCTCGAAAAATTCTGCATCTCTAGATTCTATCACTGTATTAGTAGATAGATCTAAAAATCTATTTGCAGCACTATCTTCCGCACAACCTAGATATACACAAGTAATGGTTCTAGGTCCCACTTTAGGTCTTTTAGGATCTTGTATTCTTACATAAGCAACACAGCCCCAAGTCTTAAGAGTATCATATCTACAAGGATACTTATGCCATATCTCATAAGGTGTCATAGACAACTTAGAGTGCGGCAACCTGTTTAGGATGTGATTAGCAGTTAGAACTGCTTCTCCCCAATAGGAGGAAGGCATGCCAGCTGTAAGTAACATGGAATTTAACATTTCAGTTAACGTTCTATTCTTACGCTCGGCAACACCATTTGATTGGGGTGAGTAAGGAGCAGTGGTTTCAAGTATTATGCCCTCTAAAGCACAAAAGTCCTTGAACCCTGTCATAGTATATTCTCCTCCTCTATCACTTCTAAACCTCTTAATTTTCAAGTTGAGTTGATTTTCTACTCTTGACTTGAAAATCTTAAACTTTTCAAAAACCTCATCTTTCGATTTCAACAAATAAACATGACAATATCGAGAAAAATCGTCTATGAATGTTAGTAGATACTTCCGACCACCTCTAGTAACATAATTTCTGAAGTCACAAAGGTCAGAATGTATTAACTCAAGAAGTTGTGTGCTTTTAGAAACCGACTTAAAAGGTTTTCTAGTGATTTTAGCCTGTGCACACACTTCACATTTGTCAAATCGAATAGAAGTATCCAATGGAATGTTGTGAGTTTTAGCTAGATGTTGCATTTTCCTGTAATTCACATGTCCAAGTCTATTGTGTAACAACTTTGGATCAATCAAAGTAGAATTCATATGGTTGATGCTATCAGTATCTAAACTCAACCTATACATACCATTAACCATGAATGCACAACCGAAATAATATGAGTTAACAGATAAAGTTACTCTACCATTCATAGTTGAAAAGGACATACCAGCTTTATCAAGTAAACTCATAGATATCAAATTCTTTTTAAGTAAAGGTACTACTCTAACATGTTTCAGAGTTAGTAATTTACCTGAAGAAAGCATCAAATTTGCAGTTCCAGCATGAGTCACCTCTGCCTCACCACCATTACAATTTTCTACGGTGTCTTTCACTTCTATGACCTCAGTGAGTGAGTTCTTGTTATTTGTAGCATGACAAGTAGCGCCACTATCTAACCACCACTCAGAGGAGACGCTGGCCTTTCCATTCTTGATCATTCCAATGAAGGCTTGAGGCTCAAATTTACTAATTAACATATTAGTCGCAATTTGTGGTGTGTCATTCTTTGGCTTCTTTTGTAGCTTACATTCTGCTGCCCAGTGACCCCACTTTCCACAGTTATGGCACTTGCCCTTCTTCTTCCTTTTGAAGATAGTCTTTTTGGCCTCTAACTGTGAAGAGGATTCACCTTTTGATGACTTGAACCTTTTCTGAGGTTTATTGGAATGTGAAACTAAGTTGGCAACCGACTTTTGTTGTCCTTCCTGTTCCAAACTCTTCCTAGATATGTTTTGATCTTCAATGTGAATATACCTCTTTAATTCATCCAGTCTCATCTGTTCTTTCTGTCTGTGCATTTCAGTCTTGAAAGAACTCCATTCAGCAGGTAGCTTACTCAACACAAGACCAACAAAGAGATTATCGGACATATCAGAGTTATCCTCTTTCAACCTGTTCCTCATGTTCTCAAGTTCAATTAATTGAGAGGTGATACTCGAATTAATATTGAATTTAAAGTCAAAGAACTTCTCCGCTAGAAGAGTTTTAGAGAGCCCCTCTTGTTTTTGGAACTGAGCGTTCAAGTGATCCCATATCTCTTTCGCTGTCTTAAACTCACTATAAGTCATAGCTAGACGAGGATTTAAAGAGGTCAACAAGTAATCTCTACAAAAATCTTCATCTTTGTTCCATTGATATTCATCAACATCTTCAGTGGTAGATGCAAAATCACTCAGTACTGTGTAGAATATTTCACGTTCTTTCATGCCAAATTGAACATGCAATTTCCAACCATGAAATTCAGTGACATCAAATGATTGCAGCTTGATAATATCATAGGAACTATGTTTTGCCATTTTAATCAGAGCAAAGACGTAGAAAGAGTGCACCTTGAAGTCCGCGGAGCGCACAAAGTCGAATAATGCCCCTAACCTTGGTCAAACTGCTCTGTAGAGATGGAGTTTGCCAATACAGACCCCAAAAACAGATCCGGAGCGCCCAAAAACCTTAAGATGGACTGCCCTTGTTGCTGGAAGCCGAGAAGTGCCGGAAATTCGCCAAAAGCCGAAAAGTCGCGGAAATTCGCAGGAAGCCAAAAAATCGCCGAAACTTCCGGTTGTCGTATCTCAGCCGTCCGAACTCCTTTCAAGGCGAGTGACCACTCAAAACGCTCGTATCGATGAGGAGAACAAGATCCAAGTGGTTTTACCCTCTGAAATTGGCTATAATTTCTGGGTTCTTGAATCAAAGATTTCGGCCACCGAATCTTCAAACTCAGATCCCGGCCAACCCTCTTGTCGAAATCGAAAATAAATAATACCTTCGAGTTCGTCTCGACAAGATCTTCAAGTAGACAACTTTCTTGCTCAAATCCGACACACGAATCTAATACTTTAAGATTGTTGGAGGTTATGGGTTTGAGAGAGAAAATTGTGTTTTGCTTAAAGTATTACACCAAGAGACGTCAAGTTTGGAACGCTCAACAGTGTTACCTCCAGCGTAGGGAAACCCTAGAGTTTATATGTAAGCTATTGGGCTCCAGCCCATATGGGCCCAAAATAACCATACTTTAAACCTATTGAGCTTGTATGTGAACATATTATTTGGACTATATTAATAATATATCCAACAACATATATATGCTTTTGGCGCTAGACAGACAAATTCAGACAATTCGTTATACTGATACGCAATAACTTATGGTGAATGATGTTGCACAGCACTCACCGAATACTTGCTCCATGAATCCATGTATGAAGAACTTCTGACCAATATTTCTGTAGGTGCTGATCGTAGTTCAGTAAGTATAATACCAGTGACAGTTTCTGAAAACCTGCTTATACCCAAAAGCAGATAGTCATATCGATCAACAATTCGACATCAAAACATCCCATTGTCAATACCAGAAGGATCAGTGAACTGCACAAGTCCCAGAGACACATTGCTGGTGCAAACAAAGTTTGCAAATTGATCCTACCTTCACTTCAGGATAGCTAGTTTCATCATCTCAAAGTCAAAAGCCATCCTTCATCTTGCTCATTCTGCCATGTGCTCTCCTCCGACTTCCTTTGATTGCCTAGACCTTTTCTCTCTCAACTTGTCCATGGCAACTTGTGCCTCATGGCAGTCAGTCGTACAAAATGCCCTCAAGTGGCTGCAACACACTACAAACATTTCTTGTCATTACTTCGACTCTAAATGTTCGGGCAATTTGAAGTTCAAAACATGCTCCAAAATATTGGCTTTCATCTCAGACGGGTCAAACATGCTCACTAGCACAACCAGAGCGAAATCAGCTGGAAATTCATCACTTGTAAATAGAGTGCGATTCCACATAGCTCCGTCTTCGCATCCAAATCAAGCCAAACATCACCACAATTTTCCGCACATTCACACACAAGCAAAATGTCAGAGCTAGACCTCGCTATCAAATCAGAACCTCTCAACTTTGCAAACACGCTGATGAGAACAAACAAACATATCAAAACAGCGACAGTAGAGCTCAACGTGCAATATAAAGTTGTGTTTATCTGTTCTAAAGAAATTAAAGAACTTATCCCCTTCACACATAATACATAACAATTCCAAACTTTCGTAAAATATGTGCAAGCAACATTAGCTGGAAATTCATAACTCGAGCAGTGATATCCTCAACCAAACACAGCATCGAAAGCAACAAGAACGAATCTTTGCCTAGTCACTAAGCTATGCGATTGCTGCAATGTGAAAATTCAGCTTTCGACCTTTAATTAGGAAGATTGTTTGCCATGATAAAGTCATCCCAAACAGAGTATTGCGTTGTTTGGACAATTTCCATTTGGGTATTTCCCAACCAACTCCATAACGGATCTTCGCATGCATTAATGAGAACTTAATATATGTAAGAAAGAGTCAAAACCCAGTCACAGATGTAAGTATAACAAATATAAAATGCTAAAGTTTTAGGCTTTTGACCACCGAAATGACTACAAGCTTAATGGGCACGACAGCAGCTGCATACAAAACCCAACCATCACAGCAAGCCCATCTTTTCAATGCATATGCACTTCAGCACGATACAGAGACGTGATGGTCCTGCAAAGGATACCAAAAACATACTCAGAAAGAGTCTCTAATTGCTGCAAAAATCATAAATCGCCGGGCATAAAACGAATCACCCACCACCAAATGTTATCAATCCCACAAGCCAAATAGAAGTCCACACCATTTCCAATGCCCCAGATCAAAATGTGGAATTACAGGGACTCTTCCCCCAGTTAAGTTTCACAGGTAAATTACAGTGCAATTAGAGGTCTACTATGTCATACCATATACCAGAACTGAAAAAAGAAATCTAGCAACTGCAATTTGGGCAACTTGTAGATCATTTCAGAAGAACATGTTTACTCCTAATGAACAAGAAAGGCTACAAATCACAGACAAAAGCCAATTGAACCATGACCGCGCCAACCCAGATTGCAGCTTTACACTAACAATGTCACATCAAATCGAATTTACGAAACTACAAATAAACAATCAGATGAATGTGAAGTACCTGGGCAGGTTTGGACTCTGACGAAAGGATCGACTCCAAATTCGAAATTCTTGCTGCCAAAGAATGGAACTTCATGGACCTTCGGGTAGTCGAACCTATACGCTCGTTCCGCTGGCTTATAACAAAATCAAAATGATATATTATATTATGCTTTTGTAGAATATCACGTGATTTCATCACATACATTGTAAAAGTCCTCGACCCTTTTTTTTCTTTATGGTTTAAAACTTTTTGTTGGTAGTCAAGCAAGCATAGCATAACCTGTCACAGGATATGTACGTAATTTGTGCACCTGTAACGGATGGGCCAACCCGTCTATGCATTACGCATCGTGTGGATTAAGCCTTTCTTCTCGTTCATGTCACGTACAGTTGCACTACTTAACAATATGAACATGACATGTTTGGATGTGTTTAGGCTCCATTTATTTTGCGGAAAATGAATGATTTGAAATTTTTTTTCCTAAAAATGACGCTTGTGTCGCTTACAAAAATGAATGAATGAAAAATATTTTCATTGTCCATGAAAACGTTCAAACATAAATTATCGTCGATAATGAAAATAGTTTTCATTGACTAATTATTTCAAGAGATACAAGCAATCATTTTTAGGAAAATATTCTCAAACTCATTCATATTCCGTGAAACAAACGGACTCTTAAATTACTCATCCGTTTACCACGTCGGACCAATTTAATGGTCGCTTTGCCATTATGTATCTTTGCAATGACCTCAATCGGGGTAATCATGAAATATTTGAAAAATAATCATAATCATTAGCTACAATAGTAATTATACTAATTTTGACTGTGTAAGCTTTATTTTTTTCTTATTTCAAGAAAGAAAAATATCGAATCGAAATGCATAGAAAATCAGAAAGAGTCAAGCAAATATAGGAAGAACATAAGTAGCTGAGAATACGAGTTTTAATGGGCTTGAAATGAATGGGTACACGTTTCTATAGGTTGGATTAATTATTAATGTGTTTTAATAACATGAGTCGGAAATGGGTCAAATTTGATATGAGTAACTAAATTTATATTGTATATAAACGGGTCAAGCAGGTTGATTTGGGTGTGATAATTTTCGACACCCAACTTGACCCGACTGCCTTAAAACATATGGCAAGAAAAGTCATACAGTAGTGATACTTTATACCTCGATCTAAACAACGTTTTGTTCATCATCATGAACATTATTTTCTGACGCATACAGAGGAAGGTAGCATACTGCATGCTCAGTGGTTTTTCTTTAAAACTTGAAGGCCTCTCCAACGAGACTCCATGTAGAAAGAGTCGTCGTCTTGGGCATAAACACCACATTTGAAGGCATGAGAAGTGCCTCCTCGACCATCTGCCTCTAATTTCAGATGCCCATCAATGTAGACCTTCACTTTCGAACCATCCACGTTGTGTATAACATTCAACCGGAACCACTTGTCGTAGATCTGGTCAACGAGGACCGTCCTCCTGTAGTACATGAGTGAGCCGTTGTACACTCTTAGCATGAAGGTGGTCGAGTGAGGGGGGCTCGCTCCAAACACTTGCATTACGCACACGCCCGAAGTCCCGGCCGGGACGTATCCATACCCTTCGAATTGCCAAGTGCCTGAGGAATAGCCGTATCCCTAAGACGTAAAATGTTGTTCAAATCGATCAGAGTAAATCAAGCAGAGGTGTGTCCAAAAATCTATTCTAATAAATTAGTTCCCTTATTAAGTGCTCTCCGAGCTTCAGCTCTGGCTGGTCAATCTCGGAGATCTTATCGGCCGGCAAACCGGAGATGGGGTTTTGAAAAGCTAGAGGAGAATAGCGCAGTATATTCTATATATTTGAGATTAGGCATAACGTGATGGAGCATTGTTTGATTCAACCTATCTCATCCTAAACAAGGCCAAAAAAAGAAAGAATACTGTCATAGTAATAGAAGTACACGAAGTAAGAGCGGTTTATAAAATTGATGTACAGAGTAATATGACGTGCGCACTCTTATTATGTATCGAATATAACTTACTACTATTCAAATGCCTACCTAGTTGCATTTTTGGTACGTCACGTAATAGTTCATTTTTCATGAGATTCTCAATATATAACCTTTCATTGCTCAAAAGCGAGGTTTTTCAAAAGTTTCTATCGAATAAGAAGGGGAAAATTATCCAAGAAGTCTTAAATCTATTGTATTTTTGCTAATTCAGTCCTAAACTTTTTAGGACTTTTTAATTTTGCAATTGAGTTTTGTACCTTTTCATGTTTTGTTAATTGAGTTCATCTGACCAACTTTGACTGAAAATCGTTGACGTGGACAAATTTTAATAATTTTTTCGAATTTTCTTATTTTGTTTTTTCTTTTTTATTTTCTTTTATTTTCTTTGTTTTTTTTAAACTGTGGCTGGCGAGGGCTGCTGAGCCCTCGTTGCTTGGCCTTGCCTAGAGCTGGGCGAGGCCATCGCGACTGCAAGCAATGCGGTCTCGCCTGCGGCCGCAATGGTCTGGGTGAGGATTGCAAAGCCCTCGTTGGCCTTGGGTGAGGGTCGTAGTCCTGGCCATGGCAATGACGCTTCTGCACGACTTTTGATGAGAAGAAGAAGGGTTCGAGGGTTCGAGATGCGAATTGAGAGGTGAGGGAAGTGGAAGTCATTGCCATGATCGGAAGGAAGGGTTCGAGGGTTTAAGCTTTGGCCGCTAGGTGGCCCTTGTCCTGCCCTAGCGAGGGCCGCGACCCTCCCTTGCTGCTGGCAAGGGCTTCGCGGCCCTCGGCAGATTTAGGTGAGGGCCGCGACGCTCGCCCATGATTGGCAAGGGTCGGCGAGGGCTTGCGGACCCTTGCCAGCCATAGTTGTAAAAAGAAAACAAAGAAAAGAAAAGAAAAAATGAAAAAGAAAATATTATTAAAATTTATCTATGTCAGCCTCGGTCGTGTCACGTAAGATGGTCAGCGTCCAAGTCAGCGATTTTCGGCCAAAATTGGCCGTATAGACTTAATTGGCAAAATATGAAAATGTTTAGTATTCAATTTGCAAAATTAAAAGGTTTATGATTTTTGACTTTTTAGACAATTTTCCCTAATAAGAGGTATACTTGCATGTAGCGGGTCTATATGAATGCCTCCTATAAGATGACTATTCGGTCGCCTGGGACGTTCAAACATTCTAGGATCTCAAGAGAGAAGACGAGAGAAAAGGTACATATTTATGAAGTATTGAGAGACATCCAAAATTCTAATCATCTTTATTTATGACTCACTTACCGGCCACGTATAGATTAAGAGTTCATTTATTTCACGAAATAAACAAAGCCTAATATACTTCAATTCTCCTTCTCTAGTTTATGAACTTCGTCGCCATCAAATCATGCTAATTACGAAGTGATGACAATCCACTGTAAAACCAGTGAGATCAGTGTGCTCTATACTTTACTGAAACTGTGGAGCAAGTAAACTTTTTTTTTTGTTTAACAACATACTTGTTTGGCCCTTTTGTTGCGTTACCTGTATCGCGATCTCGGTACAAGGCTTGGTCCGACTAGTCCGAGTGTGAGGCTTGTCCGTAGAGTAAACCCAGCATTTGTGGACGCCGTCGCAGAAGGAATAGCGCCGGTCCTCGGGCACGTCATATGGCTTTTGGATGTGGTAATACGACCGGTTGAGAGGCAGAGACACGAAGCCTTGGGTCGGATCGACAGGTTCCGAAGCTGAGCTCCCGTGCGATAGGATAATGAGATGAATGATAGTACTCAAGTACTTAGCTTTTGAGAAGAGGAAGGTAGACATTGTGAGGTGAAGGAAAGGAGTTGGGACTGGTTTTATGGATGGTATAGCAATCATCAAGAATCGAGAGTATTTATAGATCCCGATGGAGATGGAAATGACTAGGTTTAAATTAGATTGACCAGTGGATGGAACGTTTTTGGACCCGGGATGTCGCAATCGGAAGCTAGCAATCCAATAAATTACGCAAAAATAGGTGGACTAATCATATAACTATTCTTTTTACGCATCCCGCTTCTAACGCCATTGACACCGGCAGTTTTATTTTTGGCAATTAACTAATTGTCCATCTCGACGAGGAGAGATGTCGAACGTCTCAAATACGGCCCGTGTACCCAATATTAATCCTTACTTAATTTTGCTACGTCAACTTTCGTGAGTTCTGTGAAATAACATTTAGATTCCAATTCACACGGCAGAATACCTAATGCCCATTAGAAGTGGACTCAATATATATATTTTTTTCGATTCAACGGTCAAGTGCAATCTGGATCAAATTTTGGAGATCTTGATTCGTCATGCAATCAATATTCTAAAATTGACGAAGTCCATTTTCTTTTCCCGATGATGTGGCCACTGTAGCGGGTAGCCGGCGTGCCGCTGTGCATGACGGAGGTGAGTATGGAAGATGATGAAGAAGGGTAAAAGAGATATACGAAGAAAGAAAGAAAGAAAGAAAATGTACTCTCAGGAGAATAAGCTAATTAGTTCATTCGGATAATCTTAATTAAACCTCGTACTTAGTTTACTTTGTGTATCTTTATCTGCCTTTGACTCTCCTGAGGTATGCTTGAGCTTGATTGGCACCACCGAATCAAAGACCAAACTGAAGAAAGACAAATTGCAGACGAACCATTTGTAAGGTATACGTTGCCACCTGACAGTCCAACGCATTACCCTCAATCCGCAGCGCAGTTGGTCAACCCAGGATTGGCTCTGCATCAAGTTTCCAATTGACAAATTGCAGGACTTTCAGTTTGGCGAGGTGATAATCAATTAATTTGATGGTTTCTTGTGATTGTTGCCCGAGATTGTTAAACTCTGTGTTGGACATTAATCTCGGGTTCTCCTCGCGTCAAACATTGGAGAGGCCTAATTAGGTTTACAATACGGCCGGAGAAATTGTCTAATCAGTTCCAAACTTATTTTACGGATCGATTTAGTCCTAAACTTTTCAATTTTGCAAATTTAGTCATAAACCGTTGTGAGAAATTTCGAGGGAAAATTACCAAAAAAGTCATAAATTTATTGTAATGATGCCAATTCAGTTTGAAATCTTTTTTTTTTTTTGTGTCAATTGAGTCCTAAACCTTTTGTATTTGTGCCCATTCAGTCCATCCAGCCAATTTTGGCTGGCCGGCGCTGACGTGGCACGACTGGCGCTAATGTGAACAATAATAATATTTTAATATTTTTTGATTTTTTAATGGTTTTTTTCTTTTTCCTTTTTTTTCTTCTTTTTTCCCTTCCTTCTTCCTCTGGCTGGTTGCCAAATCGAGGTGACCAGCTAGAGGTGAGGGCCGGCAAGCTCAATTAAAAATTGTTCATGTCAGTGCTGACCATTTTATGTTAGCACTGGTCGTGCCACATTAGCACCGGCTGGCCAAAATTGGCCGGATGGGCTGAATTGGTACAAATGTAAAAGGTTTAAGACTGAATTGACACAATTGCAATAGGTTTATGACTTTTTTGGCAATTTTTCCGAAATTTTAATATAGTCATTCCGGCCAATTTTCTCAGAAAATTATTAAAGTGGCGGCTGGTGATGACTAGACCGCTACGACAGTGATTTTCGGTGAAACAATAGGTTTATAACCAATTAGGTAATTTTTTGTGACACAGCCTACTGTCTTATATTTCTAGAGAAATTTTGGTGTGTATATCTTCTTGTCCTCCGTGGTGCACACTGCACATGAACCGTGCTCATAATCAATAAGACTAAGTGCACGCAGGCTAGAGACTGAATAACAAACTTCACCACCAAAAACTTAATCAATATAAAAATCAAATCTCCTAAATTGAAGACATTCAGAACTCACAAGATATTGAAGCAATCCTTGTTATTCTTCTCATATTCCACGTTAAATCTAGAGTTCACAAGAGACTGAAAAATTAAATATTATCCATATAATTCAGTAACTATTTACCTCGAATAAAAAACTGCTAGATGTTACGATCTACCCACTTGAAATAAATTTCGTCCTCGAAAGGGTACCGATATTCCTTGAAAATTTTATAGAAATTCAAATAACAAATCATATGACAAGTAACTTGATATGTCCAATACTCTAGATCCTCGAACCACCGTTGATATCTAAATCTCCTTAGGTGGTACGACGAGAAGGAGTTTACTATAGTCAGTGCAGTGAGATTTGCGGAACTAATCATGCCTTTATGCCTGTTGTCGTTCATATCAAATAACTGTCTTCCACTAAAGCACTGGCGTCCTTGCTAGTGTCGACGCATAAAACATACAACCGTCGAATTTTTCTCGAATAGGCTCATGGCGAAGTAAAATCTAGGTGTCCTTAAATAGGACAAGAGCACCATTTTTTGAAAAGGTGATACAAGATGTTAAACCATGAACAAGAACGCGCGCTAAACTCAATTAAAACATATGTAATTGATACTCCCGACATTCTGAAATGATAATTCTTTTAAGTAGCTGTGAATTCATCACCATGGGCAAGGATTAGACCAAAACGAAATCTTCACTTATCGCTCCATTATCAATCGCGCTTTTTCAAAACTTTGATGTCTCTCCAACGCGACTCCATGCAGAGAGAATCACCCTCTTGGGCATACGCACCACACTTGAAGGCATGAGATGTCCCCCCACGGCCATCAGCCTCTAATTTCAGATACCCATCGATGTACACTTTCACTTTCGAGGCATCTGCGTCGTGCACGACGTTCACTCGGAACCCCTTGTCGTAGATCTCGTCAACGAGGACCACGCTCCGGTAGTACATGAGCGTGCCATTGTACACTCTTAGCATAAGCGTGGACGCGTGAGGGCTTGTGGCTCCAAACACTTGCATTATACATACGCCGGATGTCCCGGCCGGGACGTATCCATATCCTTCGAATTGCCAAACTCCTGAAGAATAGTTGTATCCCTAAAAAAGGTACAACATTTAAGAAAAGGTTTAAATAGGCTATTAAGGAATGAAATGATTTATCAAGTCCCATGTTGGACGAATGAAATGATGTAAATTGTGACACCGTATGGGTGAGGTCTTTTGATGTTATTTTATAACTTAAATAAGATTCATCCCCAAATGATCACCATCTTGTGTACTTACTCAAATTTGCTTTTGGGGCAGATTCAAGTGAAACAAGTCGGGTGTTACATATATTATGTCAGCAAAGCCGTTGGATGTGGAAGCAATATAAGTAGGAATTTTATGTTGCCTAAACTCATCTACTTAAAATCCATGATTTTCCCTCTTCTTCACACCCAATGAAAAGTCACCACATGAATTAAGGAGTTGTGGTAAGACTTCTTAGTACTCTTAGCTTTTCTAATTAAAGAACACAGGAACTTATGTGGGGTAAATCAAACTCAGATCCAGTAAGTAGCGTTAATCACGTATCTGAAAACAATGGAATCTGCACTAATTCAAGAAAGAAACACGCAATTCCTGTGTTGTGATTGACTTTGTCCATCGCGCCATTAAAAGAATTGGAGTCTGGATGATATTATTAATTTTCACTTGGACCATGTTGAAAAGAAATTTAAAATGCCAAACCCTCAATAATCTGCATATAGCTGGCTGGATGGAGGGGGTTCACGGGTGTAATTTGACCCATGACATCAAGACAAAGTCCAAAACATGCTTTCGTCGTTTCGTTCTAATAGCTCAACTTCTCATATTAGAAGAACAAACCAGTGGCAGTCCACAAAAGCAAGTGTGCCTTATCGCTACAAGAGTTCACACGACAATCATAACGGACCGAGTATGCCAAACAAAAAAATGAAAAATGAAAAATAAAGATGTAGCCATCGTATCACGTGAGACTCGCGTAAGACTCTAACATGATCGACGATGAATTCGATCTAGACAACTATTTTAACGCGATAATAGGTCGCCACTCGGTGTGATATCAAATGAGCTTAGCTCAGTGACAGCATTCAAAATCTCAAATGGTTCACTTGTGATGTGAGTAATCATGCTCTGGCTCTACTACGCACTTACACAAAACCAACACAGGTCATGTTGAAGCAAACGCGGAAAAGCAAACACAGAACACGAGGATTTACGTGGTTCGATCACAACGTGATCTACGTCCACGGGCGAGGCAAGACAAGATTCCACTATAATCAAAGAGAGTACAGTTTTCAGAAGTCGAAACAACGACAAAAGCTCACGGCTCATAAAACTCTCCGAAAACAAAATTCGCTCTCTATAACAATGAGAAAACCTAGCCGCGGTATAAATAGTGCTCCCAAAAAAAATTTCCTCGGGGGCGTAGCCCCCGAACCCCCCGAAACATTGGTTCGTTGCTCCAGCTCGGGCGGACCGCCATAGAGACTTGCTACAAGTTGGGCCTATCGGCCCAACTCTCTGCGTCGCGAACTAAATCTCAATTTTCGGGTCGCACAAAAATATGTCGGGTCGGGTGTTTAACCGGACCGAGAACATAAAATTCAAGACATTTTAACAAATCTCCACCTTGGCTTGAATTTCCCAAAATAAAACAGTCAAGAAGCCGAACACATTCTCTCGGCGTCCCTAAGCCTACGTGAGCTAACTCGGTGTAGGAAACAAGGGCTGCAACGAAAGAACATATCCACTTCAAAAACAAATGTAGAACTGTCATTTACCTCTCCACCAAAGCCCCAAAAGGGGCAAACTCAACTGAGCATGCCAATCAAGTTCAAGCAATGCTTAAACTTGTTGGCGGGGACTGGCTTGGTCAACATATCAGCAGGATTGTCAGCTGTACCAATTTTCTTTACTGTCATATTTCTCTCAGCAACTGCCTCTCGAATAAAGTGATACCTGACATCGATGTGCTTAGTCCTCTCATGATATGCTTGATTTCTAATCAAGTATATAGCACTCTGATTGTCACAAAAGACAACCGAATTGTCTTCCTGCTGTAGCCCAAGTTCCTGAACAAGATTCCTTAACCAAATACCTTCTTTCACTGCTTCTGCTGCTGCCATATACTCTGCCTCTGTAGTAGACAAAGCAACTGTCGACTGTAAGGTTGACCTCCAACTAATAGCCGAACTAGATAGTGTGAAAAGATAGCCAGTCAAAGATCTCCTCTTATCGAGATCACCTGCATAATCGGAATCCACAAATCCCACGATTGAGGTACCGTTGGAACTGTTTCTATCAAACACTAGGCCCAACTCTGCGGAGCCTCTAAGATACCTAAGTATCCATTTTACTGCCTGCCAATGGACCTTTCCAGGATGCGCCATATATCTACTAACCACACTAACTGCCTGCGCAATGTCTGGACGAGTGCATACCATAGCATACATAATGCTACCGACTGCACTGGAGTATGGGACACGAGACATCGCAGCCTCCTCGACCTCTGATTGAGGTGAATGTAGAGCTGAAAGTCTAAAATGGGATGCCAACGGTGTACTCACGGGCTTAGCGTTTTGCATGCTAAACCTCTCAAGTACCTTCTCAATATAACTCCTCTGTGAGAGATATAACTTCCCTTATTTCCTGTCCCTCTGAATCTCCATTCCTAAGATCTTCTTGGCAGGACCCAGATCCTTCATCTCGAACTCCTCACTGAGCCGTTTCTTCAAGATCAACACTTCTGACATGTTCTTTGCAGCAATGAGCATGTCATCCACGTATAAGAGAAGATAGACAAAGGATCCATCTGAACCCTTCCTGAAGTAGACACAACTATCATAGTTGCTCCTGTGATAACCGCTCCCTATCATAAAGCTGTCGAATCTCTTATACCACTATCTTGGTGACTGCTTCAGACCATACAAGGATTTCTTCAATTTACAAACATGATCTTCCTTGCCTTCTACATAATAGCCCTCGGGCTGGGCCATATAAATAGTTTCATCAAGCTCGCCATGCAGAAAAGCAGTCTTCACGTCAAGTTGCTCAAGCTCTAGGTCAAATTGAGCAACTATAGCCAGCAACACACGTATGGAAGTGTGTTTTACCACAGGGGAGAAAACTTCGTCATAATCAATTCCCTCCTTCTGGTTGTAGCCTTTAGATACGAGCCGAGCCTTGCATCTAGCATTTTCAACACCTGGAATTCCTTCCTTTTTCTTGAAGACCCATTTACACCCGATGGCTCTTTTTCCCTTAGGCAACTGCACCAAGTCCCAAGTCTGGTTCTTGTGAAGTGATTCAAGTTCCTCAACCATAGCAATAGCCCATTTCTCTGATTCTGTGCAAGTAACAGCTTCTGTATAGGTAGAAGGTTCCTGAATACCCATATCTTCTGCTGTCGTAAGAGCATAAGCCACCAGATCAGAGAACCCATATTTCTGAGGAGGCCGAGTCTGCCTCCTTTCTCTGCCAGTAGCAATAGAGTATGGCTGCTCCACCTCATCTACAGCTTCCTCATCTGAACTTGAATCAACAGAAGCATTTTGCTCGTTCAAAACATTCTGAGAGGTCTTTTCTGGAAGCTCCACCCAAACCTCCACCTCATTCATATCACTCTCATGTTTTCCTGCAAACTCATCAGCAACTTTCCTTTGATCAAGCATATGCATTTCATTAAATGTAACATCCCTACTAATAATGAACTTAGGTGAGTTAGGTTCCTGGCACCATAAACGATAACCTTTCACCCTATCAGCATACCCAACAAAAATACATTTCTTTGCTCTAGATTCTAACTTACCATCCTTAACATGATAATAAGCAGGGCATCCAAAAACCTTTAGATTAGAGTAATCACAAGGCTTACCTGACCACATCTCAAAAGGAGTCTTGCATTCTATTGCTGTTGAAGGAGAGCGATTAACCAGATAACAAGCCGTGTTAACAGCTTCAGCCCAAAAATCCTTTTCCATGCCAGCATTAGAGAGCATGCATCTTGCTCTCTCCAATAGAGTTCTGTTCATACGTTCAGCCACTCCATTCTGCTGTGGAGTGTGTCTAACTGTACGGTGTCGAAAAATACCTGCATCTGCACAGAATTCATTAAAATCGCCACCACATAACTCAAGACCATTATCGGTCCTAAGACGTTTGATCTTCTTCCCTGTCTGATTCTCAACAAGAGCTTTCCACTTCTTGAAGGTTTCAAACACATCACTTTTTCTTTTCAGAAAGTAAACCCAAACCTCCTGGAATAATCGTCAATGAACGTCACAAAGTAAAGAGCTCCACCCTTAGATGGAACCTGTGCTGGTCCCCATAAATCGGAATGGATATAGTCGAGTGTGCTCTTTGTCGAATGCGTCCCTGTACTGAATCTGACTCTGCATTGCTTGCCAAGAACACAATGCTCACAGAAATCTAGCGAGGTCGTCTGCTCCCCACAAAGCAAACCACGTTTACTCAAAACTGACATACCACGCTCACTCATGTGGCCCAAACGCATGTGCCACAATTTCGTTCTATCATTATCAGAAACAGAATTGCTTGTGCCAATCGAAGGACCCATAACGGTGCTACCCTGCAAATGATACAAGTGATTCACCTTGCTTCCTTTCATCACAACCAGATTGCCTTTTGTAACTTTGAGAACTCCACCTCCGCCTGAGTACACACACCCAATGGAATCCAAACTGCTCAACGAGATAAGGTTTCTCTTCAAGTCTGGTATATGTCTTACTTGAGTCAAGGTTCTTCTTGCTTTGTCGTGGCACTTAATCCGAACAGTACCAATACCCACGACTTTGCATACAGATCATTCCCCATCAAGACGATCCACCATCCAATGGCTCGTATGTGGTGAACCATTCCCTGTTTGGGCACATGTGATATGATGCTCCCGAATCCATTATCCAAACATCATTGGACAAATTAACAGCAGAGCATGCCGTAAGAACACTGTCTGACGCATTAGCCTCATTTTCGTTTGCAACATTCGCCGAATCTTGTTTTTGACCATGCTGCTTATCCTTTTTCTTGAGCGAAGGACAATCTGACTTGTAATGTCCCTTTTTATGACAATAGTAGCACTCAATGTTCATCTTATCTCCAGGTGGCTTAGATTTTGAACGACCAACAGATTTCCCTCGGAAAACTTTATCCCTGCTCTTGGTCCTGCCTCTCACAAACAAACCATATGCTTTGTTTTCACTGGTATTCCCATTCAATTTAGTTCTCAGTTCTGCAGAATTCAAAGATGCTTTGACATCCTCCAAAGTTATGGATTCACGTCCATAAAGCATCGAGTTCACAAAATTCTCGTATGAGGCAGGCAGTGAACATAATACGATCAAAGCTTGATCTTCATCCTCGAGTTTAATATCTAAATTTTTCATATCCAGAACAATTTTATTAAACTCATCCAAGTGTTCCTGAACAGACGTACCTTCACGCATCTTTAGGGTATAAAGACGCTGCTTCAAATAAAGTCTCGATGTTAGAGATTTCTTCATATAGAGACTTTCCAGTTTCTTCCAGAGACCAGCCGCTGTTTCTTCATCCGCGACTTCTCGCAAAACCTTGTCATCTAGAGACAACTGGATCGCGCTATGCGCCTTCTCGTCCATCTCTTCAATCTCAGCCGAGGTCATATCGTCTGGATATTTTCCGTCCAGCGCCCTAACAGTACCCTCTCGCCTCAATAAAGCCTTCATCTTTATTCTCCATAATCCGAAATTGTTCTGTCCGTCAAAAGATGAGATCTGAAACTTCAAAGATGCCATCTTGCTCGAACCCTAGAATCGGACGCAGCTCTGATACCAGTTTGTTGAAGCAAACGCGGAAAAGCAAACACAGAACACGAGGATTTACGTGGTTCGATCACAACGTGATCTACGTCCACGGGCGAGGCAAGACAAGATTCCACTATAATCAAAGAGAGTACAGTTTTCAGAAGTCGAAACAACGACAAAAGCTCACGGCTCATAAAACTCTCCGAAAACAAAATTCGCTCTCTATAACAATGAGAAAACCTAGCCGCGGTATAAATAGTGCTCCCAAAAAAAATTTCCTCGGGGGCGTAGCCCCTGAACCCCCCGAAACATTGGTTCGTTGCTCCAGCTCGGGCGGACCGCCATAGAGATTTGTTCACTTGCTACGAGTTGGGCCTATCGGCCCAACTCTCCGCGTCGCGAACTAAATCTCAATTTTCGGGTCGCACAAAAATATGTTGGGTCGGGTGTTTAACCGGACCGAGAACATAAAATTCAAGACATATTTAACAGGTTAGTTCGAGCCTTTGTTACCGGATACGTACATGTATGGCGATCTCGGTACGAGGCTTGGTCAGGCTCGTGAGCGTGTGAGGCTTGTCAATGGAGTAAACCCAGCAAGTGTGGACGCCGTCGCAGATGGTGTAACGTTGGTCCTCCGGCACATCGTATGGCTTCTGGATGTGGTAGTACGAACGATTGAAAGGCAGAGATATAAAGCCTAGGGTTGGGTCAATTGGTCCCCAAGCCAAGCTACTGTGCCATATTGTGAGCTGAATGATAATTCCCGAGAGCATGGTCTTTTTTGAGTTGAAACTAAAGGGGGACATTTTCCATTAGTAAGAAGCACTAGCTATGGTAGTTCGTGGACTATGGAGTTGGCCAAAGACCATGATCTTAAGAACGTTTAAATATTGTATTAAGGAGTGGATGTGGAACATGTTTTGGAGTCTCGGTTTGTCTCAATTGGGAGCTAAGGATTCCCCACTATATAAGTTAGTAAATTATGTTGAATACAATTATTAGGTGGACCATTTTCCTTCTATTTTGAATTAATTTGTTCACGACTCAAGCTACTAATTTTATTTTGGGGGTAAAGATTCGAGCTATTAGATGGTTGGATTGTACCAAGTTGGACATCGAATGTTCTTGCTGCTTTGTCCAATCTTCTTTGACCTTATTCCCTAAAAAAACCCCGAACTTTAAGTCGAATCCCAATTCTGCTCAAAACCAATTTTTTCGTCTAAATAAAAATTACCAACTTTCACTTTAGTCCCAAATTTGCCCCGCGTTAAAAAAATCGCACCATCGGTTTCTTCAAAATTATCAACATTAGAAGGCTATTGTTGTTCTATACTAATGTGAGGATGTTGGTGAAGACGCGGGTTCCGATAATGAGCTTCTAAATGGCATTGATGTTGATAATTTTGAAAAAATCAGTGGCGATTTTTGGACGTGAGAGCAGATTTGGCACTATAGTGAAAGTTTGTGATTTTTTTCAGTAAAAAAAATTCAAGATAAAGTTGAGATTAAAATTAAAGTTGGGGGTCTTTTAGGGAAGTAAGGTAGCCTTGGCCTTTGGACCACGGGGATAGCATCCAGTGAAGATGAGACCAACGGATATTTTTTGGATTTGACTAAAAGGAGTCCAATTTTGTAAAGTATATACTACTTATAAGGGTTAATACCATAAAAAACTCTAAACTGGTACACTTATGATAAATTTACCCCAAACTGATTTTTTAACCACGAAAAGTCCCAAACTGGTACACTTATAACAAATTTACCCTCTGTCAGTTTCCGTTAAATTTTACCGTCAAATTGCTAAGTTTAGAGACATGTGGCAGGTAACGGATGTACCAGTTAAGGATTTTACCCATCTGTTTGTCACAAGTTTACCAATTTATAGTTTTTCGTGGTATTAATATAATTTAACGGAGGGTAAATTTGTCACAAGTGTACCGGTTTAAGGTTTTTGGTGGTCAAAAAATTAGCTTGGGGTAAATTTGTCATAGGTGTACCAATTTGGGGTTTTTTGTGATAAAAAAATTAATTTGAGGTAAATTTGTCGCATATGTACCGGTTTGGAGTTTTTTGTGGCATTAACCCCAACTTATTATTTGTTTCGAGATTACCCAAGGTAGTCCAAAGTCTTATAATGGAACATCACGAAGCCTAAATTTGAATCAATCGCGAATCAGGGTGTACTCAATTTGACTAAAAAAGGAAGACCTGTGAGTGCCCATTGTGACCAACCATTAGGAGTGGTGAACAAGCAAGGGAAGTCAATGAATGAGGACAAGTGCATGGGGTCATGAGCAAAGTCGAGGAAGTTGTTAGGTCACGGGACAAGTAGTCCTCGGTCAAGGAGGAGACAAGCACGTATCAACACCCTCATCCCAAGTTTTTGTCTTTTCACTTCCTTCGCACTTCGTTTCCATGGTCTTTTCCCTTCCATGTACGTTTCAATTCCTGTCACGTACTTTCAATTCTTGTATTTCTGTTGACATAAAAAAATGTCCAAGTGTTCGGTCGATAATCTCGGATGCAAGCACAAACAAATATCCAAGTGTTCGGTCGACAATCTTGGATGTAAGCAACAAACATGTAACCCACAAAGAAGTGGAGGCGACAGAACCATCAAGTAGTGGAGTCGACAATTTTGGATGCGATTGTCAAAGAGATAACCGTCAAGATGGTGGAGTCGATATAATTGTCAAGTAACCATCAGTGAAGTGTAGTCGATGTAACTATTAAGTAACCGTTGGTAGTGAGTCAATGTAATCGTCAAGTATCTGTCAGTGTAATGTAGTCGGTGTAACCGTCGCTTGTGGGCTGTAAATACCTCAAGTGAACTCTTTGTAAAGCCCCTTAAATCAATTACAAAACTCAATGTTATTCTGAATTATCTTTACTTTCCCGGAATTTGCATGGCTAGACACGATTGTTTCCAGTTTCCGTATATTTAATTTTTCTTGTTATTTACTTTCATATCCACAATCAACAAATGACCCTTCACAACTTTTGTTTATTCACTCCGATCCATATTCTAAAAGGTAATTCATCGTCGACTTTTCGGTAAAACATCTTTTTGGCATGCCCGATGGAATACATTTTGTTGATTTGAGGAGACTACAATGGCAAGAATGAGAAATCAACAATAGTCCTCAATGCTGTGAATAACGCTTTGTCGAGGTCGAAATCGCCCAATGAACTACCAACATTCCAAGCCAATCCAGTGGTACAAGGTATGTTCCTTTGCTTTTAATAATAGAGACATTGTTGGTCAAAATAATTTAGTCGGTAATAACAAATCGGCAAACCAGATTGGTTGACAGACTAGTCAAATGCCAGAAGTTGAAAATGTCAGGCCAACGATCGTTATGGCACTATCAAATGCCAACATCCCTGTTAGGCCTAACTTATCGATCCGTGTTAATATAGATAATCTAGCAAGTTCGGCATCACCGCCTAGGGGGCAAGTTGGCCAACTAAATCTTAAATTAAACCTAGCACAATTTACCAAAGAAATTCAATAAGAATTGGATTTGAATAGAGGAATTGTTAGGCCTGTTTGCTGGAATCCTTATCCTAACTATGCTTAGAGATTATAAAATTCCTCACTTTGAGCAGTCGACCCATTGAACATATCAGCCAGTTTTGAGCTTAGTGTGGAGAAGCTGTAAGAATTTCCTAATGTGAACTTCATTAATTGAAATTAACTGAATTAGTTTGGCTAATAAAGGTAAGATATATGAGTTCTTAATAAGTCTAATATGGGGCTGGTTGGTGTGGGCCGAGTACGGCCCGGCCCGTAATGAGAGGGCCCGTGGTCGAAGACTCTATAAATAGCGCTTAAGTCCCTCCCCTAACCTGATGATGCACAATCTGACTCACATACGGATCTAGAGAGAACTTTCTTCTCGTGAGTGGCAATCTCATTAGGCCAGTGTTCTAACGAAGGGTATAGGGGAGAAGCACTTGAGTTCGTGTTCGGAAACCGTCGCAAATTCCGCGTCAAGTTTGATGGATTCCAAACCAGGTACGCGAATCGATAATTTCTCCATTAACGTGTTTCGATTTCTGATTATGGTGATCCTGGGTGTGCCATTTTCGTGGCCAACATATGGTATCAGAGCCTGCCATAGATTAGAACTGAAACATGCGGATTAGGACCGTTTTCGTTATATCCGAGAGGTTTTTACCCATTTTCGGAATTTTTTGTCGGATGAATGTAAAATTTTATTACATATTCGGAATCTACTCATCGAGACGAGAAGAATGACGGGCGGTACGTCATCGGAAGAGGCTGCACGTGCCCTCACGCGCCGACACGCGCCGTGGGTGCGGTGGCGCGTGACGGCCACGCGCGGCCGTGCCGAACCGGTGCGTTTTCGCCGGTAACTGCAGGATGACGTCAGCGGGGGTGCGGATCCGGGTTGGCCGGATACTGACTCGACCTGATCCTGACTTGACCCGATATTTGACCCGACCCGAATTTAGACCCGACCCGACCGTTGACCCGACCGATCCGTTGACCATTGACCGGTTGGACCGGTCAACCGGTCGGATCGGTTGTTCAGACCGGCTGAACACGCGCGCGCGCTGCGCCTTCCGGCGGCATGTGAGAGTGCGTCCGGTGTCCGTTTGGGACGTTCTTGGTACCGACGCGCTCGTATCGAGATTCTATACATTGTGGTTTATTTATTTTACATGTTTGGAGCTTTTACAGATGTGAAAATACGTATAGAACCCTATATATGCGTATTTTTAGGGTATTTTTGCGTATTTTCTTGTATTTCTCTATGGTTTCGGAAATGCATATGGTAGCTCACATGTATATCATCACATAAGGACTGTGTAGAGTGTAATTCATTGTCTATTAATGAATGGAACAATATAATTAGCATGACATGTAATTTCAGAGATATACGCCCCTGTCTTTACGTCTAGCATTACATGTATATAGTGAATGTGATACATAAAACTCGTATCCCTGGTATGAGAGATTTTCAAGGATTCAGTTGGGTAGTGACCGCCAAAGTGGCACACTTGACTGGGTTTGAGAAATATCGGTCACATATTGTGGTGGGATGTCTCCTGTTTTATTGCATACTTCCAAAGGAGGTGATCTTGTATTGGTGCATGGAGGGGTACGTGCATAGCATGTGCTTGAGAAATGACTGATCTTAGTGGTTCATACACCCAAAGGTGGTGATTTCACGAAAGATTAGAATATGTTCTCAAGGCTGCTGTCATGTGGAGAGTGTACAACTGCATGTCATATTTTCTGCCCAAAGGTGATTATGTGATGATGTATGTAACTCTCTGGATAAAGTACTCACATGATGCTGATTGTATTGTTTGTTTATTTTCCAGTCACCTTTTCTATAAACGGCAATTCCATTTCCATTGAGGTCCTTACTGGGTTGAACTTTAAGAAATGGAAAGAGTATTTTCTATTTGGAATGGAGCTGGCTGATGTTCACATTGCTCTTACAAAGGATAAGCCCGTAGTTACCACGGCCACCAGTACTGAAGCTGAGAAAATGGACTATGCTGCTTATGAAAAGAGCAATCGGATTTGCTTATTGACAATGAAGAAATCCATTCAAGAACACTTGAAAAATGGTTTGCCAGCTGACTGTACTGCTAAGGAAATGATGGCAGCCTTAGAGGCTAGAAACCGCATTTCATCTAATGCTGAGGTTGGTACACTTCTTCAAAAGCTCTTCAATATGAAGTATGATGGTATTGCTGGGGTTAAAGATTATGTCCTTAGGATGATAGACCTAAAGACGAAGCTTCAAGCTCTTAATGTTTCCATTCCTGATACTTGCATTGTATATCAAGCCCTGAACACCCTTCACCTGATTTTGGGATTATAAAGACAAATTACAATTCGCAAGATGAGACTTTGTCAGTTAATGACTTGATAGCAAGGGTGGTGGCAGAGGAAGAGAAACTTAAGAAGGAAAAATGGCATCTAGCCTTATATGTTTCTGGTTCCCACAAAAGGAAGGATAAAAAGTTCAGAAATCGTACTCATAAAGGTACTCATGACACTACCGGTCAATCTGACAATATGGGTCCAAAGAAAACATTCTTCAAAAGGGATGGTGACCGCTGCTTCTTTTGTAAGAAGAAAGGTCACATAAAGAAAGACTGTGGAAAGTTCAAAGCTTGATTGTCCAAACGTGAGCCTACAGGTAATGATTCTTTGGCACTTATTTGTGAATCCAACATATCAGAAGCACCATCCAGTTCTTGGTGGCTTGATAGCGGTGCAACTAATCATGTTGCGTTTACCATACAGGGATTCATAAACCGGAGGAAGCCAAATGAGGAAGAGTCAAGACTCACTGTGGGAAACAATGAGAAAGCTAATGTTGTATTTGTGGGAGATGTTATCTTGATTCTAGACTCTGGTTTTAGATTAATGTTGAAAGACACTTTTTATGTACCTTCTTTTAGACGGAACTTAGTTTCCATATCGTGTTTGGACATGTATGGCTACTCTTTGAAATCAAGAACAATGTTATTTCTTTGTTTCTTAATTCAAATAAGGTTGGGTGCTGTAATATGTCCAACGGATTGTACAGATTGTGTTTGTCTCCCAATGACATATACGTCACTTATACGACTGAAAATGTTGTTTCCAAGAGACCACTACCCAAGGAACAGTCTTATGCATTGTGGCATAAACGGCTTGGTCATATCTCTAATGATAGAGTAGAAAGGCTGATAAAGACAAACATCTTGCATGCTCTTAAAGATGACCTAGAGACATGCGTAGATTGTTGTAGAGGTAAAATGACCAAGATAAGGAAGAAAACTGCAGTCCGAAGTTCTGACCTGTTGGAGGTCATTCACACTGATATAAGTGGACCCTATACGGCAACCTTATGTAGAAATTTTTATTTCATCACATTTATTGATGACTATTCTCGATATGGCTATCTATACTTGATTAAAGAAAAGTCTGAGTCTCTTGACAAGTTTAAGATTTTTCGTACCGAAGTCGAGAAACAGTTGGGAAAGGTCATAAAGGTTGTTAGATCTGACCGAGGTGGAGAGTATTATGGCAAGCAAGGCGATGCCGGACAGCTTAAGGGGCCATTTGCCAAATACTTAGAGGATTCTGGGATAGTGGTTCAGTTTACTATGCCTGGGAGTCTTGAGCAAAATGGTGTAGCCGAAAGGCGCAATTGCACCCTTATGGAAATGGTGAGGAGTATGATTAGTAGGACAAATTTACCTGATTTTCTGTGGGGTGAAGCTTTGAAAACAGCTTTGTACATTCTGAATCATGTACCTACTAAAGTTGTTCCATTGACTCCTTTTGAGTTATGGACTGGACGTAAGCCTAGCTTAAACCATCTTAAGGTTTGGGGATGTCCTGCAGAAGTGAAGTTATATAATCCAACATTAAGTAAGTTGGACTCTAGAACCACTCGGTGTTACTTTGTATCTTACCCGGATCATTCGAAGGGATATCGGTTCTATAATCCCAATGGAGGCACAAGAATTGTGGAATCACAGACAGCTAAGTTTCTGGAGTTTGATGTAGCCGAATAAAGTAACTGCTCACAGACTATTGAGGATAATAGTATGGTGGGTATAGTTGTATCTTTATCTCCTCCCATACAGATAATTGTGGAGACTCCCACACCACAGACTGAACCTGTTGAGGCTCAGGATCCTATTGTCGAGACAGCTCCTAATGAAGTTCCTCAAGGCTCTCAGGTGCAGGATGAGGCTATTGCTGTTCCAGTAAGGAGATCCATTAGGGAGAGACGATCAGCTATACCACCAGACTATTTAGTCTATATAGGAGAGCAAGACTACGATATCGATTCTGTGACTGATCCAGTGACTTATGCGGAAGCTGTTTCTTGTCCTCAGTCGGAACTGTGGTTGGATGCAATGAGAGATCAAATGCAGTCTATGAAGCATAATGGTGTTTGGGAACTTGTTGAATTACCTGAAGGTTATAGACCCATTAGCTGCAAATGGGTGTATAAGACTAAAAGGGACTCCAAAGGAAAGATTGAGAAGTTTAAAGCCAGACTGGTAGCCAAGGGTTTCACTCAGAGAGAAGGAGTAGACTATGAAACAACTTTTTCTCCAGTCTCTTCTAAAGATTCTTTCAGAGTGATCATGGCATTAGTAGCTCATTTCGATATGGAGTTACACCAGATGGATGTTAAAACTGCCTTTCTTAATGGAGACCTTAATGAATAAGTCTATATGATGCAACCCGAAGGCTTTGTGGCAGATGATTCAAGTACGCTTGTATGTAGACTGAAAAAGTCTATTTATGGTCTCAAGCAAGCTTCTAGATAATGGTACTTGAAGTTTCATAGTGTTGTCACTTCATTTGGTTTTGTTGAGAATAAAGTAGATCAGTGTATATACTGCAAGGTCAGTGGGAGGAAATTCATTTTCCTTATACTCTATGTGGATGATATTCTGCTTGCGAGCAGTGACCTTGGTTTACTGCATGAGACAAAGCGGATGTTGTCAAAGAACTTTGACATGAAGGACCTTGGTGAGACGTCTTTTGTCCTTGGCATTGAGATTCATAAGAATCGTTCTCGCCGACTATTGGGTTTATCTCAGAGAGCATATGTTGATCGTATCTTAGAAAGATTCAACATACAGAAATGCAAGCCAGGAATTGCTCCTGTCATTAAGGGTGATAAGTTGAGTCTGTCACAATGTCCTCATTCAGATTTTGAGAAAGCCCAAATGAAGAATGTACCTTATGTTAGTGCACTTGAGAGTATTATGTATGCTCAAGTATGTACTAGACCAGATATTGCTTTTGCAATAAGACTTCTAGGCAGGTATCAGTCAAATCCAGGACACGATTATTGGGTTGCTGCCAAGAAGGTTTCGAGGTACTTAAAGAGGACAAAAGACTATATGCTGATTTACAAACATGTTCAGGACCTACAGCTGGTTGGGTATTCGGATTCAGACTTTGCTGGCTGTCAGGATGAAAAGAAGTCGACAACGGGTTACATCTTTAAGTTAGCAGGAGGAGCAGTATCGTGGAAAAGTGAGAAACAGAAATCAATGACATTCTCTACCATGCAAGCGGAGTTTGTAGCATGCTTTTCGGCTGCTACTCAGGCAATTTGGCTCCGGAACCTCATTAAAGAGTTGACCGTATTTGATTTTGTGGATAGACTCATACAGTTGTATTGTGACAATAACTCTGCAGTGTTGTTTGTTAACAACAACAGAGGTCTCAAGGGGTCTAAGCATATAGAGGTCAAGTACCTGACTATAAAGGAAAAAGTTCAGAATGGTGACATTGCAGTATAGCACATTTCGACAGATGATATGATCGCAAATCCACTAACTAAAGGCCTTCGCCCTTGTATATTTGATCGACATGTCATTAACATGGGCTTAGGAGTATCATGGGATACTGTTAATTAGTGAGAGCTGTTTAGTTTTATGTTGCTCTTATGAAGTTTGTATCTGATTTTGTTACATTTTGTAGCATTTGGATATGTATCAACTTTTTGCATTCAATGAGGTTTTTGTGAATGTAATTTTATCATGTTGAGTACATATATATATATATATATATATATATATATATATATATATTTGATGAAAATCTCGAGGCATTGTGTAAACCTTAAGTACAGGTTATGGGGCATTCTTGGTATTAGCCTTAACGATATATCTTGTTACACATAAAGTACAGATAACTATCAAGGTAAGACATATACAGGTTCGTTGGAACCATGAAGGATATTCTCTGGTGACACACTAGGTTTTGTGATACTTAAGGAGATAGAATTTAGACTAACAAAATGGACAACACATGAAGTATCACTCATTATGAGGTATTGTCCATTTGACACACTACCATATTGAATCCATATCAGTAAAGTTAAAAGCACTCGTGACCATGGGAGGCTCTACGTGAGTACATGCAGTTACCGTCATGATTCAGTGTTCGAGACTTTATGGGATCGGATTGACTATTAAGAATAATCTCTAGACCAATATAAGGGTGCGCACACAGTTCTGTTTCAATTAATATCGCCCAAGTGGGAGAATGTAAGAATTTCTTAATGTGGGCTTCATTAATTGAAATTAACTGAATTAGTTTGGTGTAATAAAGGTAAGATATATGGGTTCTTAATAAGTCTAATATGGGGCTAGCTGGTGTGGGCCGAGTACAGCCCGGCCCGTAGTGAGAGGGCCCGTGGTCGAAGACTCTATAAATAGCGCTTAAGTCCCTCCCCTAACCTGATGATGCACAATCTGACTCACATACGGATCTAGAGAGAACTTTCTTCTTGTGAGTGGCAATCTCATTAGGTCAGTGTTCTAACGAAGGGTATAGAGGAGAAGCACTTGAGTTCGTGTTCGGAAACCGTCGCAAATTCCGTGTCAAGTTTGATGGATTCCAAACCAGGTACGCGAATCGATAATTTCTCCATTAACGTGTTTCGGTTTCTGATTATGGTGATCCTGGGCGTGCCATTTTCGTGGCCAACAGAAGCAGGAATGAATGAACTTTTAAGACTTAGTTTATTTCTTTTGTCTACTTGGTACACTAATTTACTATCTAATTCGTTGTGTACCTGGGCGGAGATGGAAAAACAATTCCATACACGATAAGGAACCAAGATTGGGGGCCAATGGAACAAGGTTGATAGTACGTGGTGAGGCCATTTGTGAAGGACCCTCTGGTGGCGCTTGGAGATAAAAGGATGGTAGAGATAATTTATGAAAACAGATGCATGGTTGTGTATTGAGTTGGCAGAGGTGTATTCGAGTGTTCAACGGGTGCGATGTGCAGCTAGTGCTCTCAAAATTTCCTCAAGATCGCGTAACTCCAATGCCAACTTAGAAAATGAGAAAAATGAAACAATTGAATTGCTTAATTTCGATGTTACAACCATGGCCTATTTATTGGCCTGAAACCAAAAAAAAAAAAAAACATCCGCTATGACATATCATGCCACGAATCTAGACACAAATCTGGTCATGTACAAGATACGCATAGATATACTAAATATCTGAATAATTTGTAGAATATATGATGCATTAGTGATATCTCGCTCCCGATTTGTAATGAACCCACAAGCTGAGTTCTTGTTCCTTTCTTGGTTGTAATCGTCTCTCCATCAAGTACAATGATTGTGGTGAGACTTCGGAAATCGTCCATTTGCTCCTTTATATAATATTGCCTGGTCGACGATCGCTGTTGGCGAATAGAAGAAGGCAAAGTAGAGACATTAGCAAAGTTTGCCGCAGTCATACCTACTAGCACTAACGGCTCTTCCCAATAGAAACTTGTAGAATACAACGTCTCTTAGGAACTTCATCCACCAACTAGACCCATCCTGCTGAACCCAACCTGACAAAAACGACGCTGTGATCAATGTCGCCGCCCTCCACCTCCTCTCCCTAACGTAGCTCTCGAGGGCGAACCCGACATGACGGGTCTCAATTTCACCCCTTTTGGAAACCGAGTTTCTGATGTGCCGGTCCAACACGACCGCATCCTCGAGGGCCAAACACCCACCTTGGCCCAAGTCCGGCGTCATGGGGTGCATGGCATCTCCGGCCACCGTGACGTTGGCGCGGGTCAGGTTCCCAAGCATGACATCCCACGGATAGCGAAACATCAACGGGGCCCACGTCAAGGTGGAAAGGTCGGAGTGGCCGACGATGTCGAGGTACACCGAAGGAAAGTCTTTGGCTAAGTTGTCAGCCACTTCTCTTAGTAGTAAATTTGGGTCTCCTCCCATGTCCGCACCTGAAATGTAGATGAGTCGATTACAAAATATTGTTAGACAGAGGTTGAGGTGCTATTAGTTAAGCTCATAGAAATCGAAGATGAAAAGATGAAGAGAAGCTTTGTCCCCAAGCATAGAATGTAAAACTATCCTCGAATTAACCGGAATTATGTAAGCCCTTGAGGATTATTACTTAGGCAGATTGAAAATGAAAAGAAGAGAAATTTTTCTTTATAAACTTTAGCAAACGCTCTTGTGCAAAATAATTATTTCTTCACTTCCCAAACTAAGTATCACTAATGTTACTCTTACACAAAGATTCTCGGACCGTTTGATATGCGTGCCAACAATACATTCTTGTAATTGGAGGTTCTAAGAAAAAGGGGAAGTACCAATACCTTTTGGAGGAGCTTTGCAAGCGAAGAACCAGTAGACCTCCTTGTCGTTGAGAGGAATAAAACCAGCCCTCTTGGAGACATCAACGAATTGCTGAACCTCATGGTTGAACCCATGGCCTCGCGGGTACACGGCCACCCCGCGAATTGCAGACCGGCCCGAATCGACCGGCGCGCCGAGCCCTAACCAATGCGCTATCCTAGAATGCACCCCGTCACATCCGATAACAACCTACGTATATAGCACATATTTTTCAAACAACAATAAATTCACCGATCAACTGCAGATCCCGCGACAAGCTTTGGAGTAGTATTATTACCACGCAAACTAGAAAGAGATTTGATTATGAGAAGTTATGATACCTTAGATTTGATGACAGTTCCATCCTCAAGCGCGAGGATACAAATTGACGAGCCTTGTTCCACTTGGGTTTCAATGGAAGTGAGCTTTGAAGAGAAACGGATGGTATTTGGAGGCAATTCCTCTGCCAAGACCTCCAATGGCATCTTCCGGTGTACCGTTCTTTGTTCACCTCCACTCCTAAAGTATATATAAAAAAAAGGGTAAAGATCGAAACTTTTAGCATTACACAAATAAAAAAAACAGACGATGCATTGATCCAAATGCAGAAATCTGAGAGTTGCAGTACCCTTTGCATGCACTATAACGCACTTCCTGAATGGCTTTGGTCTTCATATCGGTTACGTAACCCCTAATGCACGAGCAAGAAAATTTGATTATGAGAAGTTTAATCTAATTAGAATATGTACGTAAAAACCCAATTTGGAAAAATATATATATTAACTACAAGAACGATAGATTTTTTGATCAACCTTACCAAAAAAAAAACTACAAGAACGATAGAACCTTACTTGGAAAAAGGAGTGTAAAGGGAGGTGAGCTTATCCGAAGCCCCGAGCGCGTCGAGCGCGTGCCAGGCATTGGGGAAGAGGCTCAAGGCCGAGCCGGTGGCTCTCAGCCCCTCTGATCTCTCAAGAACCAGTGCTCGCACACCGACCTTCTTCAGGGCCACCACCGTCGCTAGCCCCGCAATGCCGCCTCCTACGATCACAACCTCCTCCATTTGAAATGTAACCTTGCCTCTCTCTCTTTTCTCTTTTACGATCTTTTCTTTTAATTGGAGGAAACTATGCTCTTGATCTATTTTAGCTATTTCAGAGTGACAACTGCTCTTCTTTTTATAGCTATTGTGGCAGTTGTGTACGTCTAAACACGTGCTTCATTTGGATTCCTCGTTTTACAATAGACGTGAGCTGCAAGAACCAAAATGTTAAACAATTGCTATTAGGAAGTTGCAATGAATCTGGTCTTCAAATATAATCAAATAAGTGGACCACCTTTGAGTTTTCATCTAGACACAAGCAACGAAAGCAAAAAGTAGCTAACTTGACCACGGAACATTCCTCGCTGCAAAATAAAAAGGAAAAAAAAGAGTCAAAATGGTCCAGAATCCGTGGCTTCAAATGTGCTGCCCAAGGGTCTAACCGGACCTTGCATTTTTAATGAGAATTAGGTGAGATTTTTACATTTATTTAAAAGGACATGGACCATTAATAATTATATGGTTCTCAATCAGGCGCAACAGGACAGTGATCGGGTTGCCGTCTATTCCCTATCACCTCTCCTCTCTTTGGAACCATCAGATAGCCACAGGGTCCAACATGAAACGGGCCCAAAAGTTCAATCAGTGAAGAGAAAAAACACGGCCTCTATAACCTTCTTTCATTTTTCACCAATCCTCAGCCCTACGTCATATATCACTTCCTTACGCTCTCACTCTTTGAAACCTTTTGTTGATTTCTGTTGTAGCAAACGCGGAAAAAAGCAAACACAGAATACAGGGATTTACGTGGTTCGATCACAAGGTGATCTACGTCCACGGGCGAGGCAAGACAAGATTCCACTATAATAAAGGAGAGTACAGTTTTCAGAAGTCGAAACAACGACAAAAGCTCACGGCTCACAAATTCATTCAAAACAAAATTCTCTCTGTACTTCAATAAGAAAACCTAGCCGCGATATAAATAGTGCTCCCCAAAAAATTTCCTAGGGGGCTATGCCCCCGAACCCCCCGAGACATTTGTTCGCTTTCTCCAGTTCGAGCGAACCACCATAGAAATTTGTTCGCTTGCTACGAGTTGGGCCTATCGGCCCAACCCTCCGCGTCGCGAACCAAATCTCAATTTTTTCTCCACTTTCGGGTCTCACAAAAATATGTCGGGTCAGATGATAAACCGGACCAAGTACATAAAATTCAAAACATATTTAACAAATCTCTACCTTGACTTGAATTTCCCAAAATAAAACAATCAAGAAGCCGAACACATTCTCTCGGCATCCCTAAGCCTACGTGAGATAACTCGGTGTAGGAAACAAGGGCTACAACAAAAAGAACATATCCACTTCAAAAACAAATGTAAAACTGTCATTTACCTCTCCACCAAAGCCCCACAAAGGGGCAAACTCAACCAAGCATGCCAATCAAGTTCAAGCAATGCTTAAACTTGTTGGCGGGGACTGGCTTGGTCAACATATCAGCAGGATTGTCAGCTGTACCAATTTTCTTTACCGTCATATTTCTCTCCGCAACTGCCTCTCGAATAAAGTGATACCTGACATCGATGTGCTTAGTCCTTTCATGATATGCTTGATTTCTAATCAAGTATATAGCACTCTGATTGTCACAAAAGACAACCGAATTGTCTTCCTGCTGGAGCCCAAGTTCCTGAACAAGATTCCTTAACCAAATACCTTCTTTCACCGCTTCGCTGCTGCTATATACTCGCCTCTGTAGTAGACAAAGCAACCTGTCGACTGTAAGGTTGACCTCCAACTAATAGCCGAACTAGATAGTGTGAAAAGATAGCCAGTTAAAGATCTCCTCTTATCAAGATCACCTGCATAATCGGAATCCACAAATCCCACAACTGAGGTACCGTTGGAACTGTTTCTATCAAACATTAGGCCCAACTCTGCAGAGCCTCTAAGATACCTAAGTATCCATTTCACTGCCTGCCAATGGACCTTTCCAGGATGCGCCATATATCTACTAACCACACTAACTGCCTGCGCAATGTCGGGACGAATGCATACCATAGCATACATAATGCTACCGACTGCACTGGAGTATGGGACACGAGACATTGCAGCCTCCTCGACCTCTGATTGAGGTGAATGTAGAGCTGAGAGTCTAAAATGGGATGCCAACGGTGTACTCACGGGCTTAGCGTATTTCATGCCAAACCTCTCAAGTACCTTCTCAATATAACTCCTCTGCGAGAGATATAACTTCCCTCCTTTCCTGTCCCTCTGAATCTCCATTCCTAAGATCTTCTTGGCAGGACCCAGATCTTTCATCTCGAACTCCTCACTGAGCCGTTTCTTCAAGATCAACACATCTGACATGTTCTTTGCAGCAATGAGCATGTCATCCACGTATAAGAGAAGATAAACAAAGGATCCATATGAACCCTTCCTGAAGTAGACACAACTATCATAGTTGCTCCTATGATAACTGCTCCCTATCATAAAGCTGTCGAATCTCTTATACCACTGTCTTGGTGACTGCTTCAGATCATACAAGGATTTCTTCAATTTACAAACATGATCTTCCTTGCCTTCTACATAATAGCCCTCGGGCTGGGCCATATAAATAGTTTCCTCAAGCTCGCCATGCAGAAAAGCAGTCTTCACGTCAAGTTGCTCAAGCTCTAAGTCAAATTGAGCAACTATAGCCAGCAACACACGAATGGAAGTGTGTTTTACCACAGGGCAGAACACTTCATCATAATCAATTCCCTCCTTCTGATTGTAGCCTTTAGCTACGAGCCGAGCCTTGCATCTAGCATTTTCAACACCTGGAATTCCTTCCTTTTTCTTGAAGACCCATTTACACCCGATGGCTCTTTTTCCCTTAGGCAACTGCACCAAGTCCCAAGTCTGGTTCTTGTGAAGTGATTCAAGTTCCTCAACCATAGCAACAGCCCATTTCTCTGATTCTGTGCAAGTAACAGCTTCCGTATAGGTAGAAGGTTCCTGAATACCCATATCTTCTGCTGTCGTAAGAGCATAAGCCACCAGATCAGAGAACCCATATTTCTGAGGAGGCCGGGTCTGCCTCCTTTCTCTGCCAGTAGCAATAGAGTATGGCTGCTCCACCTCATCTACAGCTTCCTCATCTGAACTTGAATCAACAGGAGCATTTTGCTTGTTCAAAACATTCTGAGAGGTCTTTTCTGAAAGCTCCACCTGAACCTCCACCTCATTCGTATCACTCTCATGTTTTCCTGTAGACTCATCAGTAACTTTCCTTTGATCAAGCATATGCATTTCATTAAATAAAACATCCCTACTAATAATGAACTTAGGTGAGTTAGGTTCCTGGCACCATAAACGATAACCTTTCACCCCATCAGCATACCCAACAAAAATACATTTCTTTGCTCTAGATTCTAACTTACCATCCTTAACATGATAATAAGCAGGGCATCCAAAAACCTTTAGATTGGAATAATCACAAGGCTTACCTGACCACATCTCAAAAGGAGTCTTGCATTCTATTGCTGTTGAAGGAGAGCGATTAACCATATAACAAGCCGTGTTAATAGCTTCAGCCCAAAAATCCTTTTCCATGCCAGCATTAGAGAGCATGCATCTTGCTCTCTCCAATAGAGTTCTGTTCATACGTTCTGCCACTCCATTCTGCTGTGGAGTGTGCCTAACTGTACGGTGTCGAACGATACCTGCATCTGCACAGAATTCATTAAAATCGCCACCACAGAACTCAAGACCATTATCGGTCCTAAGACGTTTGATCTTCTTCCCTGTCTGATTCTCAACAAGAGCTTTCCACTTCTTGAAGGTTTCAAACACATCACTTTTTCTTTTCAGAAAGTAAACCCAAACCTTCCTGGAATAATCGTCAATGAACGTCACAAAGTAAAGAGCACCACCCTTAGATGGAACCTGTGCTGGTCCCCATAAATCGGAATGGATATAGTCGAGTGTGCTCTTTGCCGAATGCGTCCCCGTACTGAATCTGACTCTGCATTGCTTGCCAAGGACACAATGCTCACAGAAATCTAGCGAGATCGTCTGCTCCCCACAAAGTAAACCACGTTTACTCAAAACTGACATGCCACGCTCACTCATGTGGCCCAAACGCATGTGCCACAATTTCGTTCTATCATTATCAGAAACGGAATTGCTTGTGCCAATTGAAGGACCCATAACTGTGCTACCCTGCAAATGGTACAAGTGATTCACCTTGCTTCCTTTCATCACAACCAGATTGCCTTTTGTAACTTTGAGAACTCCACCTCCGCCTGAGTACACACACCCAATGGAATCCAAACTGCTCAACGAGATAAGGTTTCTCTTCAAGTCTGGTATATGTCTTACTTCAGTCAAGGTTCTTACTGCTTTGTCGTGGCACTTAATCCGAACAGTACCAATACCCACGACTTTGCATACAGCATCATTCCCCATCAAGACTGATCCACCATTCAATGGCTCGTATGTGGTGAACCATTCCCTGTTTGGGCACATGTGATATGATGCTCCCGAATCCATTATCCAAACATCATTGGACAAATTAACAGCAGAGCATGCCGTAAGAACACTGTCTGACGCATCAACCTCATTTTCGTTTGCAACATTCGCCGAATCTTGTTTTTGACTATGCTGCTTATCCTTTTTCTTGAGCGAAGGACAATCTCACTTGTAATGTCCCTTTTTATGACAATAGTAGCACTTAACGTTCATCTTATCTCTAGGTGGCTTAGATTTTGAACGACCAACAGATTTCCCTCGGAAAGCTTTATCCCTGCTCTTGGTCCTGCCTCTCACAAACAAACCATATGCTTTGTTTTCACCGGTATTCCCATTCAATTTAGTTCTCAGTTCTGCAGAATTCAAAGATGCTTTGACATCCTCCAAAGTTATGGATTCACGTCCATAAAGCATCGAGTTCACAAAATTCTCGTATGAGGCAGGCAGTGAACATAACACAATCAAAGCTTGATCTTCATCCTCGAGTTTAATATCTAGATTTTTCATATCCAGAACAATTTTATTAAACTCATCCAAGTGTTCCTGAACAGACGTACCTTCGCGCATCTTTAGGGTATAAAGACACTGCTTCAAATAAAGTCTCGATGTTAGAGATTTCTTCATGTAGAGACTTTCCAGTTTCTTCCAGAGACCGGCCGCTGTTTCCTCATCGGCGACTTCTCGCAAAACCTTGTCATCTAGAGACAATTGGATCGTGCTATGCGCCTTCTCGTCCATCACTTCAATCTCAGCCGAGGACATATCGTCTGGATATTTTCCGTCCAGCGCCCTAACCGTACCCTCTCGCCTCAATAAAGCCTTCATCTTTATTCTCCATAATCCGAAGTTGTTCTGTCCGTCAAAAGATGAGATCTGAAACTTCAAAGATGCCATCTCAAAGAACCCTAGAATCGAACGCTGCTCTGATACCAGTTTGTTGTAGCAAACGTGGAAAAAAGCAAACACAAAACACAGGGATTTACGTGGTTCGATCACAAGGTGATCTACGTCCACGGGCGAGGCAAGACAAGATTCCACTATAATCAAAGAGAGTACAGTTTTCAGAAGTCGAAACAACGACAAAAGCTCACGGCTCACAAAACTCCTCGAAAACAAAATTCTCTCTGTACTTCAATGAGAAAACCTAACCGCGGTATAAATAGTGCTCCCCAAAAAATTTCCCTGGGGGCTACGCCCCCGAATCCCCCGAGACATTTGTTCGCTTTCTCCATCTCGAGTGGACCGCCATAGAAATTTGTTCGCTTGCTACGAGTTGGGCCTATCGGCCCAACCCTCCGCGTCGCGAACCAAATTTCAATTTTTTCTCCACTTTCGGGTCGCACAAAAATATATCGGGTTGGGTGATAAACCGGACCGAGTACATAAAATTCAAGACATATTTTACAATTTCATTTTTCGCTTTCTACTTACGACGATTCAATCGCCTTCTAAATATCACAATGGAGAACGACAACGATAATAACCGTTTAGGATCATCCCAAGTCATTTCGGATTTCATCGTGCAATAAACGTGAGACTCGACCAGTGAGTTCCACAACAGCAATGTGTATGTGCTGGCTTCGCCCCAACAACGAGTCGAATTCAAATAACGAGACAGGATGACTTGATGATTGGGAGGAATTGCAGGGGCGGACTCCGCAAGCTAGTCCTCACCAAGACACTTCCTCGAATAAAACCCCTATCGTCAAAGGAAACCCCCAAGCAACTACGGCGTCGACTAGGGAGGGAAGAATATTTGATGTCTGAAGGACGTTTTTCCGGCTTGAGATCCACGCCAATGGTGCTAAGAAGGCCATTTGCTTGGTATATATTTCCAAATTATCCAGCGAATCATCAAGTGGGACAGGTAGTGACGCTCCAGAACTTCACGTGTGACATGTGTCTTTTCTGATTATTACTCATAATTATTATAAGCATATGGAAGCACCAAAATTCACATTTCACGAGAAACATAATTTCACTGGTCTGAATAATTTACATATGCATCTTTCCATTATCTTCCCTCTTCCAAGTATTAATACAAGTATGAAAGAAAATAGAAAACAACGCATTAACTCTGGTAAGGAGAACTATCAAAGCCCCTACGTAGTCCAACCAACTCCCCATTGATGTTGAAGTACCAGGCAACAAATCGATTAAGGGATCCACCCCGGTACACCTACGTCGATCCATATCACCAAACTACACTTAGTATAGACTACCGCTAATTCAAGTACTTACATAGCTTGATATTCGCAGTCAAAATATATAGGAACTCCAAATTGCAGTGGTGGAGAGTGATCTATCCTACAAATCTAAAAAATAATGAATGAACCAAAGTCTAGTAAATGAAATCTCTAAGTCTAAGGTAGGAGATTATCTCACCACTCAACCTTGTATCCATAAATCAATGTTAAATCAAGATGATTACAAAATAACTTTAGAAAGCAATTGAAAGAATAAATTCACTATTCTCCCTATCACATTTACCATAAAACTTGGGGGGGAAGAACAGCATTGGTGCCAAAACTTGTGTACGGAGGCCACTTTGGTGCCAAAAGTTTCAATTGGATCACTTAAGTGCTAAAAGTTGTGAAAAACGATCACTTAAGTGTCACTTCGCCGGAAATCCGACGTGGCATTTTTTTATTAATTTCTCAAGCTGATGTGGCTCACCGGAGGCTGATGTGGCTCGCCAGAGGCTGACGTGGCATTTTTTTTCCTTTCTTTTCTTTTTTTTTCTTTTCTTTCTTCTTATTTCCGATGGCTGGCGTCCGGCCACCGTCCACCGGCCACCGGCCATGGCCGGCCTCGCTGGGCGTCGCCTTCCTCTGGGCAAGGCCCGGCGAGGCCGCCCTGCCCAGGCGAGGGTCGAGGTCGCCTGGGCAACGCGAGCCCCGGCGAGGGCTCGCCTCGCCAGATCCGGCGAGGCCGGCCCTCGCCAAGGCCACGGCTGCCTCGCCGGGCGTCGCCTTCCTCCGGGCGAGGCCCGGCGAGGCAGCCGTGGCCTCGACGAGGGTCGGCCTCGTCGGATCTGGCGCGAGGCGAGCCCTCGCCGGGGGTCGCCCTGCCCAGGCGACTTCGACCCTCGCCTGGACAGGGCGAGCCCCGACGAGGGCTCGCCTCGCCAGATCCGGCGAGGCCGGCCCTCGCCGAGGCCACAGCTGCCTCGCCGGGCCTCGCTCGGAGGAAGGCGACGCCCGGCGAGGCCGGCCATGGCCGGTGGCTGGCCTCCGGCCACCGGCCATGGTAGAAGAAGAAGAAGACAGAAATGAAAAAAGAAAAGAAAGAAAAGAAAAAAGAAAAAAGAAAAGAAAGAAAAAAATCAGAAAAAATATTTAAAAAATTGAATTATACACATGGAAATGCCATGTGTCATTAAAATTTAAATATAAAAGCCACGTATTAAATTTGATCGGAATTTCTCGCCGTTGGCACTTAAGTGATCGTTTTTTCTCCGATTTGGCACTTAAGTGATCGCCAGCGTAAACTTTTGGCACTTAAGTTATCCAAATGAAACTTTTAGCACCAAAGTGGCCTCCGTACACAAGTTTTGGCACCAATGCTGTTCTTCCCCCATAAAACTTGATGAACCATACTATATAAGATTATTTACTTAATTGCAAGTGAACGACATTATATATTTGATGTACGACTACCATCGATTAGCTCATTAATACGCGCGTATGAACATATGCATTTCTATGTGCGCTCACACATATATCATATTCATTTTTAGCATATCGTCTCATCGTAAACCCTTCCGGGGCATCCCGACACACGGGGCATCTCCACTCCGAGACATCCCAAACACTCTCAGGGATCTCGACTCTCGGGGATCTCGACTCACGGGGAATCCCGACACATGGGGCATATCAACTCTGAGGCATCCCAACACACTGGTCATCTTGACTCCCGAGGTATCCCAAACACTCCCGAGGCATCCCGAATCATAAGGCATCTCAACTCCGAGGCATCATTGCCACTAATACTTGGGCGACGGAAACATAGCATAATACTTACTGCATATAATCATATAACAATGGTGCACATAACAATACTCAATTCGTGTGATCTTCCTTACATCGACAATGAATTCAACATCCATTTATTATCTCTTGCATATCCATTCTCAAAATCAACATTCTGCACGCGACATCATCTTATGCAAAACATTACCGAAATACAATCGTCATGCCTTTTCCATGCATCAAATACATAAATAGTAAAAATGCACTTTCCTCTTTTCATTTCCCATGTGAGCCAGGATAACATAGTCAAAGATTGATAGATTCGTCAAAAGTCAACAAGTTATAATTCGATAACACAAAGAATACACAACTTATTCATCAACATTTTGTACAACAACAACTTGGTCTCAATCGACAAGTCAACTCGAAAATCAACAATTCAATGAATCGGCAACGTGGATATCGATAACTCAAAGAATCGACCACGTGAAAATTGACACTCCAAAAATCGACCACGTGAATATCAACAACCCAAACAAACGACAACATGATTAATTGGCAACACTTAGCTAGTAAATCGATAACTTAGTCAAATTGCAAAAATATCACTTTCTAGTTTAATTTCACCATTTCCACTTTTTCTACAACAGAATCTCTCGGAAGTCAATTAATCACAACCTTGGCATGTCGAAATTCATCGATTTAAGTCAAATGAACACCATGATTCAACTCGCAATCATTATAACTTTCTCACCCTTAACATCAAAGTTCGAACTAAAATCAACAACCATCAAATAACCAAGTAAAAAATGTTAAGTAGATCAACCTAACTCAGCCCTAGAGTTTCACTTACCTTGAAAATGATTTGATAAGATGAAGAGGAAATACAGCAATTCACCCCATGAACACTAAAAATATTGATTTGGAAGCTGTCGAAATATAAACGTGGGACCTTCACCTTTGCTTCAAAATAGTGAGAAAAGAAAGAGAAGGGAAAGTGACATGGAATTCTCTCTTTCTTTGCAAGAATAAATTGAAGCTTCCTTTTTAAAACTTGAGTGCTTGTAGTGGTTCATACGAGAGAGAGAGAGAGAGAGAGAGAGAGAGAGAGAGAGAGAGAGGTGTTCTTGAAAGACTTACGTGAGTTACCAAAGGATAAGATCAAATAACTAAAGGCTAAAAGTGATGATGGCTTGGATTAAAAATACTTGGTGGTGGATGAGAGAGAGGTGTACAAATTAAAGGATGACATTTGGCTAAACTATATGGTTCCAAAGTAGATATTTTGATAAATAACCAAGATATCTAGCAAAATTAGTACGTAAACAAGAAAATCAGTATTCACGTATTGATAACACAGAAAAATACTTTAAACCCATTAAAATGCTCAGCAAAAATTACCGAATGCTAGGAGGGACTCAACTCAGTAAATTTTCAACCTACCATTCATCCGTTACGTAATCTTGAAGCGTATCAGTCTCCGTTCATAACCAATGTGGCAATACATGTTTCATCGCCACTCTAAATAATCGACCCAAGAGTAAATATTCATTAATTTAACCCTAATGGAATCACTTTCCAAAAACTACTTACACAAAATATACAATTCGGGCCTTCCGCTACTACCACGTTAAAATCCAACTAGAATTTCCACTTGTGACATTTTTTGAATACATTTCCTAGATACTATTAATTAATGTAGGAATTTCCACATATCACGAATCACGTGTATTGTGTCGTGACTGACCATTGAATTGACGAGGAAGGTGAATTACATCATCGAATTCTTCCATTAAATAAGCTAATATGTGCGTAGAATTGTTAAATGTAGTTACCAAAATAATGAGAGCTGTCAATGAGTTGCATCTCTGATAAATTCTTCAGTATTACCTCGAACAATGCTAAGGTAAAAATTCCCTTGGCCCGGAGTTTAATCCAATAGCTAAATCCTGTTTAATGGGATATTTTTTTTCATATGCAGTACATGTGCCATTGCATTAACTTGTGTATTATGTGGCCACCATACTAGGTGGATGCAATATTAAATCGCCCTACTCAAGAATCAAGAGTAGGAGGTCCAGAACATGACACAAGGAAGACATGGTGAGAATTTCCCTATGAACGTAAGAATAAGGTGGAATTTAATGTACATAAGTGGTTTAAATGGGAAAGTTTGCAGTATCGCGAGTCTCTCGTCTGTTTGTCGGGATTAGCTTCGTTGAGTGAGTAATAAGTCAATACCCACACCAAATGGTCACCACCTTTTGTGGTTCCTTTAAGCACTTCTTTGAGGGTTTAGCACATGTGGAACCGGCCAGGTCGTTACATAGGGAGCGTTAATATTTCTCATTTTTCGTCAATTCCATGATGAGTTCCATGGTAAAGAAAGGGTACGTAAATAAATCCACCCATTCATTTATAATGACATAATGTCAACAAATTTCATAACAACAGTACTAAGCACGAGAACGAAATTGCCTATACGGAACCAAAAAACATTCAAAATAAGTTCCCCTTCTAAGAATTTCATCGGCGTAAAGGTGTCGGCACCCTAATACTTTCCTGGTCGGCGATCGCTGTTGACATTAGCAAAGTTTGCCGCAATCGTACGTACTAGCACTAAGGGCTCTTCCCAGTATAAATTTATAGAATACGTCCCTTAGGAACCTCATCCACCAACTAGACCCATCCTGCGAAACCCAACCCGACACAAACGATGCTGCGATCAATGTTGCCGCCCTCCACCTCCTCTCCCTTGTGTACCTCTTGAGCGTGAACCCGACGTTTCGCATCTCGAGTTCGCCTAGTCCGGAAATTGAGCTTCTGATGTTCCGAGCCAACACGACTGCATCCTCGAGGGCCGAACACGCACCCTGGCCCAAGTCTGGCGTCATGGGGTGCATGGCGTCTCCAGCCACCATGATGTTCGCGCTGGTCAGGTTCCCAAGGACGACGTCCCACGGATAACGAAAAATCAACGGTGCCCACGTCAAGGTGGAGAGGTCGGAGTGGCCGACGACGTCGCGGTACAAGGGAGGAAAGTCTTTGGCTAAGTTGTCAACCACTTCTCTTAGCAGTAAATTTGGGTCACCTCCGATGTCCGCACCTGAAATGTAGATGTGTCGATGACCAAAAATTGTTAGGTAAAGGTCAAGTTGTTATTAGTTAAGCCTATATAAATCGAAGATAAAAAGATGAAAGATAGCTTCTCCCCAAGCATAATTGTTGTAAGATACATCTATGTCAAAGGGGAAACAACACCTTTTGGAGGAGCTTTGCAAAGAAAGAACCAGTAGGTCTCCTTATCGTTGAGAGGAACGAAACCAGCCCTCTTTGAGACGTCCACGAATTGCTGAAACTCATGGTTCAACCCGTGGCCTTGCGAGTACACGGCCAACCCGCGAATGGCGGACCGGCCGGAATCAACCGGCGAGCCGAGCCCTAACCAGCGGGCGATCCTAGAATGCGCTCCATCACATCCGATAACAACCAACACAAATCCTCAATTTACTGTGAATCCTCCGACAAGAACCGGAACGGCATCATTACCACTGAAAATAAAAAAAAGAGATCTTAAGTACGAGAAGTCGTGATAACCTTAGACTTGATGATAGTTTCATCTTCCAGCGCGAGGATGCAAATAGACGAGCCTTGTTCCACTTGGGTTTCAATGGAAGTGACCTTTGAAGAGAAACGGATGGTATTAGGAGGCAATTCCTCCGCCAAGACCTGTAATAAGACTTTCCGGTTGACCGCTCTCTGTTCATCCCCACTCCTAAGAAATTTTAAAGAGTGTAAATTTTCAAAATTTTCATATTATTCTCCTTATAGTATCATTTTTTTTATAATGATGAAACTAGACAAATAAAAAATAGACGATGCATTTATCCAAATGAAGAAATTTGAGAGCTGCAGTACCCTTTGCTTTCACCATAACGCACTTCCCGGATGGCTTTTGTCTTCACATCGGTCACGTAACCCCTAATGCATGATCAAAAAATTACTTGTAAGAAATTTAATCTAACAAGCGTGAATGCATGGTGCATTTATTACCAATATTACGTCCGAATGCGTGCAGTTGGCCTTAAAGCATGAGAAAGGTGAAACCTTACTTGACGAAAGGAGTGTAAATGGTGGTGAGCTTATCCGAAATCCCGAGCGCATCGAGCGCTTACCAAGCGTTGGGGAAGAGGGTCAGGGCCGCGCCGGTGGCTCTCAGGCCCTCCGATCTCTCCAGCACCAGTGCTCGCACGCCGACCTTCTTCAGGACCATTGCGGTTGCTAGCACTACAAAAAAACATGATTTTTGCGACGGGGAATTTTTCGTCGCTAATTTGCGACAAACTTTGCGACGGATTTAGAAATCCGTTGCAAATTAGCGACGAAATTTGCGACGGAAATTAATTCCGTCGCAAATTCTGTCGCAAATTTGCGACGGAATTATTTTCCGTGGCAAATTTCGTCGCTAATTTGCGACGAAATTATTTTCCGTCGCTACTTTCGTCGCAAAATTGCGACGGAATGTTGGTCGTCGCTAATTCCATCGCAAATTAGCGACGACTAATTTTCCGTCGCAAATGTGCGACGGATTGATTTTCCATCGCAATTTTGTGCGACGAAAGTAGCGACGAATATTATATCCGTCGCAATTTGCGACGGATTTTGCGACGAAAATGGATTCGTCGCTAATTTGTGATGGAAAATTAATTTCGTTATATGCACCCCGCCCGTCAATTTCTCTCTCTCAGTAGTAATTCGTCACGTCGCCCCTTTTCTCCTGCCTTCTCCCTCTTTCGTTTCTCTCAACAAGCCGTGCGCGCAGAAATCAATCTCGGTAAAGCTTTTCCACCGGTAAATATCGTAACTAATTTCGTGACTAAACATGTGACTAATACGGTCCTGTCCTTTCTATTCATCGCTTGATGCTAAATTTTTTTTATTGACTTTTTTATTCTGTTTTTGTTGTAAATTGGTGGCCGGTCGCCGGATCGGCGACGGCCACCAATTTGCGACGGACCAATATAGTCCGTCGCAAACTTGCGACGGACACACTCGGGCGAGGCCGCCGGTCGACCTCACCGCCATGGCCAGGCCACTCGGCCTCGCCCAGATCAGCCGGATCGGCGGCCATGGCGAGGCCGCTCGGCCTCGCCGGCGTCAGCCGGTCGCCGGTCATATAAGAAAAAAAAATTTAAAAAAATTCGGAAAAAATAAAAAATAATTTAAAAATGAATGTTAAGTGATTTTGCTTTTATTTAGGTACGTGTCCAATTGACGGTCTCGCAATCCAAGTGAACGTTGCAATTCTCTTCAAATTGACCACTTTCTGCTACCAAGATTTCAGTCAAATATCTGGGTAAGTCTTTTTTACATGGTAATTTTTTCAATTTTTTAAATTTCAAAGTAATTGTTGCGTGAAAAACAAAATTTTAATTTTCATAATTTTATGGTTTTAATTAACAACAGTAGATATGATATTTTAAATATTTTACGAGATTTTTTTATTTTAATACGGACACAATGTAAAGAGACAGGGCTTGGATGTATAATAAGAACTTACCTGGACGTCGAGGATTGACCGATGAGTTTCGTATTGGGTTGGAACTATTTTTAGACTTTGCTAGTAGTAAATATGAGTTCATGGATGGAAATAAGTTAAGGTGTCCGTATAGAAAGTGCAATAATGGTAAATTTCATGTGTGTGATACAGTTAGAGAACATCTTTGTAGATTTGGGTTTACTTCGAATTATTATAATTGGACTTGCCATGGTGAACCATTTATATCTGATGAAGGATATCGAAGAAGTGACCAATTTTTAGTTAGGGAAGAATATAGCTATTATGACCAATTGAACCCATACGAGAGGATGGTGATTGATGCAGCTGGTCAGAATTTTGTTTCATATTCGAATCATGCAAGTACTAGTTTTACTCCTACACCTGAACAAGTGGGTACTAGTCATGCATCACAATTGGAAGAAATAGGAGTAACGGGTTTTGATGAGAATGTGTGTAATGGAGCCTTTTCATCTAATCAGTTCTGGGAAGTGTTGAAAGCAGCAGATGAACCTTTATGGTCAGGTTATGACAACCACACTAAGTTATCAGTGACAGCAAGACTGTTAAATATCAAGGCAGAGCATAATGTGTCGCAAGATTGCTTCAACTCTTTTGTTGACGTAATGCGAGAAATAATGCCTCGTGATAACAGCATGCCAAGTGATTTTTACGATATGAAAAAGCTAGTGGATAACTTAGGTCTTCCGGTTGTAAGGATTGATGTATGTAGTAGGGGTTGTATGTTATATTGGAGAGATGATGAAAATGTAGAATCTTGCAAATTCTATAGCCAACCTAGGTACAAGATTAACAGGAGGCAGGGTCGTAATCAGAAGCGTAGACCATGCAAGCAAATGTTTTATCTGCCCTTAATCCCCGGATTGCAAAGGCTTTATGCGTTTCAAGCCACTGCCGAACACATAACTTGGCATGCAAATCATGAAACAGAAGAGGATCTAATGTGTCATCCTTCAGATGCAGAGGCATGAAAACATTTTGATAGAACGTACCCTGAGTTTGCGATAGAGCCTCGAAACATCAGGTTAGGTCTCTGTGCTGATGGATTTGCCCCATTTAGGAAATCAGGAAAAAGTTATTCATGTTGGCCAGTTATCTTAACGCCGTACAATCTTCCACCTGGTATGTGCATGAAGACACCGTATATGTTTTTGACATTGATCGTGACTGGCCCGCAAAATCCGAAAAAGTTAATAGATGTTTATATGCAACCATTGATTGAAGAGTTACAACGGCTATGGGAGGAAGGTGTCCTTACATATGATGTTTCTACCGATCAAACATTTGTAATGAAGGCTGCTCTTCTTTGGACGATAAATGACTTTCCAGCTTACGGAATGTTATCTGGATGGAGTATAGCTGGGATCTTAGGATGTCCGATATGTTTGGAGAGATCAAAGTCATTTAGATTAAAACATGGAAAGAAGTCCAGCTATTTTGACTGTCATAGACAATTTTTACCGATAAATCATACATTCAGAAGGAATAAAAAAGAGTTCATCAAGAATAGGACCGAAAGAACACGTCCACCATTGAGGTTAACCGGCGATCAAATTTGGGAGCGGGTGCAGGACTTTCCAACTGTTGTTCAGAACCCTCACGGTACGACTTTTGCGTACGGAAGTACACATAAATGGACAAAACGCAGTATATTTTGGGATCTACTGTATTGGAAGGCCCATCTTATTCATCATAATCCTGACGTCATGCACATAGAAAAGAATGTTTTCGACAATGTCATAAATACTGTGATGGATGTCACCGGAAAAACAAAAGACAACTTGAACGCAAGAAAAGATATGAGAGATATTTGTGATCGGCCAACACTAGATGTGGATGCAAGCAGCAGGGGACCAAAACCAAAAGCAGTTTATACATTGGATAGGGAGCAGAGGCGAGTTGTTTGTCAATGGTTGAAATCTGTGCGGTTTCCTGATGGATATGCTTCGAACCTCGGGAGATGTGTTGATTTGAATGAATGCAAGTTGACAGGTTTGAAGATTCATGATTATCACATATTGATGGAAAGACTAATTCCAATAGCTTTCAAGGAAGTTCTACCGAACTTTGTATGGGGCGCCATTACAAAGTTAAGCAATTTCCTGCATGATATTTGCTCGACAGTGTTAAAAGCATCACACATGGAGAAACTGGAAAGAGATATTCCAATTCTTCTTTGCAACTTAGAAATGATATTTCCTCTATTGTTTTTTGATTCGATGGAGCATCTCTTAGTTCACTTGCCTTATAAGGCCAAAGTTGCAGGTCCCGTCCAATTTCGATGGATGTATCCATTTGAGAGGTAATTTTTTTTAAAATAAAGTTAAAATTACTTTATTATATATTATGTTCCGATAAGTTTCTTTTTATTGCAACTGGATTCTTATATCATTTGAAGAAAAAAGTGAAGAATAATGCATGTGTTGAAGCTTCAATTTGTAATGCATATATTGTGGAAGAAGTGACAACATTTGTGTCATACTATTTTGAGCTGCACGTGCAGTGCAAGAGGCGGAGATCAGGCAGAAATGATGAGGGCCCCAGTGATCCCAATTGCAAAGCATTCTCTATTTTCAATTATCTGGGTCGACCAAGCGGCGCATGTCAGTTTCGTTACTTAACAGGCGAAGAATTGCATGCAGCCCATACATATATTTTACTAAACTGCCCAGAAGTCGAGCCATACTTCGTGTAAGTGTAAATTTGCAAATATATGTATTGTGTGTCAAATATTTGCTAATATATAAATGGTATTTGTTACTAGGATTTTCCAACTTCAATGTGTGGACTACCACCAAATGAGTTTGATCGTTTGTGCGATGAACAATTTGCAGCATGGTTCAAAATATATGTAAGTTGCCTATGGCCAAAAACCAAGTTATTTAAATTTTATACATCATTTATTAAAATATATTTTATTGACCTTGCGTGTGTAACCTTAGGTTCACAGTAATAATAATGAACTCGAGAGTAAGGATTGCTATATCATTTATCATGGGGTCCACAATTAAGAGTACGAAGTTGGCCAGCATATTTCATAAATGGATATAATTTTCACACTCAAGAATATGGAATAGGAAAAGCCACGTTGAATAGTGGTTTGTGTGTTCGGTCATCCAATAGTGGCAGTTCAAAAGATGATTTTTATGGCTTATTGGATGAAATCATAGAGATAGAGTACCCTAGACCTTTAATGATGCGGGTTGTGTTATTTAAGTGCAAGTGGTTCGACCCCGTCAAAGGAATGAAGGTGCATACAAAGTTTAATTTGGTTGAAATAAATCACAAGAAAAGGTATATGAAATATGAACCATTTGTCTTGGCACAACAAGCAATTCAAGTATGTTATGCATCATATCCTAGTTTGAAACATGACAAAGCTGATTGGTGGGCTGTATGTAAAATAAAGCACGGAGAGAAATCGAGGAACACTGGAAGGATAGAGCCTATCAACAAGAGGAAGTTTGTAACACGGTTGAAACTGAGGAATATAACATTCCAACTTTACGAGATCCATGTGGAGCAATGATAGATGTGGATCCAACTGAAATTTGCGAATTAAATGTACAAGATGGTTCAGAATCTGATTTTGAGACAGATGATGAAGATGAAGATGAAGATGAAGATCAAGACGAGGACGAAGACGAAGACGAGGATCAAGACGAAGACGAAGACGAAGACGAAAATGAAGATTAAAATTGTTGTGACAAAACACTTTTAGTTAAATTATTATTGCGACAAGTGTTATTTTGGTTGTCATAATTATTATTATTGTTCTTGTTATTATTGTTATTGCTATTTTCATTATTGTTGTTGTTATTATTGTTGTTGTCGATTATTCTTATTAATTTAATTGATTGTCGGAAAATTTGTCGCTAAATGACGACAAGTCAAATATTATTCGTGCGATGACATTTGCGATATTCTATTTTCCATTGGATTTGGATAGTTGCTAATTTTGTCGCTCATTTTACGACAACAACTTATTAGTGGCTACTGTTCATCGAAGAATTATCGACGGAAGTGAAATTCACAGCAATTTTTCGAATCCGTTGCAAATTTGTGATGGATTCGAAAATGTCCTTTATTTTTTGAATCAGAAATAAATCCGTAGGAAAATTACGATGGAAAAATATTGTCTGTCGCAAAATTTTGGACAAGAAAAAAAATACGTCGCAAGTTTGCGACGGACAAAAAAATGTCCGTCGCAAATTTGTGACGGATCAAAAAAGTCTGTCGCAAATTTGCGACGGACCAACATTCCGTCGCAAATTTGTGACGGACAAAAAAAATGTCCGTCGCAAATTTGCGACTGACAAAAAAAATATCCGTTGCAAATTTGCGACGGACCAAAAAAAGTCCGTCGGAAATTTGCGATGGACAAAATTTTCGTCGCAAATTTGGGACGGGAAAAAAAAATTTCCTCCCAAATTTGCGACGGAAAAAAAGTCCGTCGTAAATTTGCGACAGGACTAAAAAAAATCCGTCGCAAATTTGCGACGGACCAAAAAAAGTCCATCAGAAATTTGCGATGGACAAAATTTCCGTCGTAAATTTGGGACGGGAAAAAAAATTCCCTCCCAAATTTGCGACGGAAAAAAAGTCCGTCGCAAATTTGCGACGGACAAAAAATGTCCGTCACAAATTTGCGACCGACTTACGACGGACAAACATTCCGTCGCTAATTTGCGACGAACAAAAAAAATGCCCATCGCAAATTTGCGACGGACCAAAAAAAGTCCATCGGAAATTTGCGACGGACAAAATTTCCGTCGCAAATTTGGGACGGGAAAAAAATTCCCTCCCCAATTTTGCAACGAAAAAAAAAGTCCGTGGCAAATTTGCGACGGACAAAAAATGTCCGTGGAAAATTTGCGATGGACAAAAAAAATGTCCGTCGCAAATTTGCGACGGACCAAAAAAGGTCTGTCGGAAATTTGTGACGGACAAAATTTCCGTCGCAAATTTGGGATGGAAAAAAAATTCCCTCCCAAATTTGCGACGAAAAAAAAAGTCTGTCGCAAATTTGCGACGGACAAAAAATGTCCGTCGCAAATTTGGGACGGGAAAAAAAATTCCCTCGCAAATTTGCGACGGACAAAAAAAGTCCGTCGCAAATTTGTGATGGGAAAAAATTCCCTCCCAAATTTGTGACGGACTAGCATTCCGTCGCAAATTTGCCACAGACAAAAAAATGTCCGTCGCAAATTTGCGACAGACCAAAAAATATCAGTCGCAAATTTGCGACGAAATGTTAGTCCGTCGCAAATTTGGGATGGAAAAAAATTCCCTCCCAAATTTGCGACAGATAAAAAAAGTCGGTCGCAAATTTGCGACGAATCAACATTCCGTTGCAAATTTGCGACGGACTAAAGAATTGTCCGTCGCAAATTTGCGACGATCGATGCACTCCGTCCCAAATTTGCGACGGACGAAAGAAGTCCGTCGCAAATTTGCGACGGTCGCAAATGAGTCAGTCGCAAATTTGCGATGGACTCACGTAAATTTGCGTCGGACAAAAAAATCCGACTCTCTCTCTCCCCCTGCACGCGCACGTGCCCCCATCAGCTTTTCTTATTTTCTGACTGTCACGGACTGTGTTACTCCTCTGACTGTCACGAACTGTGTTACTCCTCTTCTTATTCTTCTTCTTCTTCTTCTTCCTCCCGTTGTCTTCGCCGAGTGCCCTAGACCGCCGTCGCCGTCGTCGCCTACCAGCCCTGCAGCTCTCAGCCGTTGCCCTCGTCGCCGTCACCGCCGTCCCCGTCGTCGCCTGCCCGCGCGTGGGGTCGCCGCTCACCTGGCGGAGCTCGCCGCTGCCCAGCTCGCCCGTGCGCCTCGCGGCGCTGGAAGCCGTCGCCACCACCCTCGCCGAGCTCGCTGTCGCCGCCCGGCCCACCGCCCAACCGTCGCCGCCCGGCCGTCGCCCAACCGTCGTTGCCCGGCGGCCGCCCAGTGTCGCCGCCTTGCCTCGCCCGCCCCATCGCAGTTGCTCGAAGCCGTCGCCGCCCGCCTCGCCCGAGCACTTGCCGTCGCATTCGCCGCCCAGCCCGCCCCGAGGCCGTTGCCGCCCGGCCGCCGCCCGACGTTGCCCGAGGTCAGCCGCCGCATCGCCGCCGCCAGCAGCGCTCGCGCCCGCCCGACGCCTTGCCCGCCTCCCTGGCCGCGGCCCGGCAGCGTCGACGCCGCCGCCCACTCCACCGTCTTTCGCCCGGCCGTGGCCGATCGCTCGGCCGACTAGCCAACACTTGGGCCCACGCTCGCGCCGAGCCCGCCACTGGCCGACCGGCCAAAATATAATTATTGTTTGGTTTTTCTTGGCCTTGAACCAAGTAAGCAACTCCCTAAACCCTACCTACTATAATGAGTATTAATCGGATTTGTTTGGGGATTGTTTAGTGTCTGATTGGTTGGCTAAGTTAGGGGTCGATTTCAGGATTGCATGTGGCTTTGATCGATGTTTGACTGGTTAATTTGTCCATTATATCGCCGATTAAGCGTTCAATGATGATCGGTTGGTTGATTAAGCGTTTATTCAGAAAATGCATTAAAATTGAACAAGTGTAGAAAAATTTGGAAAAATTTCGTGAAAATTAAAAAAAGTCATATTTTTGGAAAATATTAAATTTGTTAATTTTTTTTAAAAAATTAAAAAGAATCAAAATTTCAAAATATCACAAAATGGCAAAAAATAACTGTGGCCACCCACTTTGAGTGAAATTTAAATTTTTTTAGGTGCCCAAAAAAAGAATAATAATAAAAAATTCAAAATTTTCAAAATTTTATAAAATGGCTTAAAATACCTGTGGCCACCCATTTTGAGAGAAATTGTAATTTTTTTAGGTGCACAAAAAATGTAAAAATAATAATAAAATAAAAAATTTCAAAACTTCACAGAATGGCTTAGAATACATGTGGCCATCCACTTTGAGTGAAAAATAAATTTTTTAGGTGGCAAAAAAAAAATTAAATATTTTAAAAGTTTCAAAACTTCACAGAATGGCTTATAATACCTGTGGCCACGCACTTTTAGTGAAATTTTAATTTTTTTTAAGTGGCCAAAAAAATAAAAAATACCAAAACTTTACATAATGGCTTAGAATACCCGTGGCCACCCACTTTTAGTGAAATTTTAATTTTTTTAGGTGCCCAAAATATTTTAAAAATAATAAAATTAATTTTATTACAAAACTTCACAGAATGGCTTAGAATACTTTTGGCCACCCACTTTGAGTGAAATTTAAATTTTTGTAGGTGCCCAAAAAAAATTTAAAAAATCAAAAATTTGAAAATTTCACAGAATGGCTTATAATACCTGTGGCCACCCACTTTTAGTGAAATTTACCTTTTTTTAGGTGCCCCAAAAAATTAAAAAATAAAGAAATAACTAAATTTCAAAACTTTACATAATGGCTTAGAATACCTGTGGCCACCCACTTTGAGTGAAATTTAAATTTTTTTAGATGCCCACAAAAATTAATGGCTTATAATGCCTGTGGCCAGCCACTTTGATTGATGATCGTGTGGTCGAGAACGAAAATTATGTGGCTGAAATTGATGTTTCATGGTTGTTCTTGTACTTGATGAATTATCGTGTGGTTTGAAAGTGGTTCGTGTTGTTAATTATGGCTAATGCCGGCTTAGCATGGCATATCGTGCTCATATATTGATGTTTGATATCAAAATGAGTGCGATTCATAGTATATTTGTTCGTAGGAAATTGCCCGTCATAAACACTCTGCATTGGCTAATTATGATGGAACATTTTCTGCTTCTGAACCAAAATGGTAAGCTTCGTCATGTACGTCATTATGTGTCCGTAATATGTGTTCATATTTTTTTACATATTTGTCTAACCTTCCTACTTGTCAGTATAAACGTGGAGGTCACATGCATAGAAGACCAGCCTCTTCAACGTCCTCGTCCCCGTCCCTTTCCTCGTCTCCTGTCCTTTCATCTAACCCTCAATCACAATATGCTGATGGACAATATGGACACATTGGTCCTTCCTCCAACGCTCAAGACCATGTTATGGGACTTGGCTACATGCCAACTGAATCTCCTCCAGTTCCATCTCCTTTGGCTCCCTCTCCTTCCGTTCCTCCTTATTATTCAGCGCAACATTCACATAATGATGGAAACACATGTGAAGAAGATCAATGATTCATGATATGCCCATTTGGAGATTCGTAAGTACTTCATTTTTTTTTAGTATATGTAATATTTATGGCTTTAGATATGGATGTCAACTGAATTGTCGATGTTGCACAATATTCGTATGTTTGCAGATTCACGGATGCTCCGTTTGTTGTGAGGGAACTTAATAAAATAGTCAAAAACTATTGGATGGGGCAGTATATTAATTACAGAAGTGTTCCACAAGAAGTGAAAGATTTATGGTAGAATGAGTTCAAGGTAAGTTTTAGATATTCTATTTTCTCACCAACTAAGTTCGGTGTAGTATATTGATGGTCAAGAATGATGTAAAGGGACCAGAACAATTCTTTAGTTTTCGGTACTAAAGGGACCATATATTTTCCCCGAGATGAACTTAACAAAGTCTATCGCCGAATTGTCTGGTGCATGGTAATGGATATGTGACCATCATAATAACTTTCAGTTTTTCTTGTATTGATTGCAGCGGAAGTTCAGGTGGGCTCAAGAGGAAGAGAATGAAGTGAGAAGAATTTTTCAGAAGAAAGTCAGTGATTTTATACGAAATGTGATGAATAGAGCGAAGATCAATAAAGTGAAGCCGGCTTTCATTACAGCTGACAATTGGACGGAAATTAACAGAATTTGGGAAACTGAAAGGAGTCAGCAAATCAGTGAGTTGAATAAAAAGAATCGCTCTTCTAGTTCTAGTAAAGGGTCTGCCACATATGCTGGGGGTTGTATCAACATTGGGGAGCATCGCAAATGACTGGTAAGTCTGTTAAATAAGTTATAAGTTAATTTAATTCAATTACTCATGTTTACATTTTGTAGGCACAAGAATTGGGGACGGAACCGATATTTGCAGCTACATTTGAACGCACATTTCAAAAGAAAGATAAGACATGGATTGGCGATCGAGCAAAATCTGTTAAGGTATGTAAGGTTATACTTTGGGCTTTATGAAAACTAGAATGAAAACCGTGAATGTTTTTAATATTTATGGTAGATATATATTTGAAGTTATTTTATTTTCATCTATATTGTTAATGTAGGAAAAATATGATGAACTTTTAATGGGCAATGCTAGTGGTAGTGATGGTTGTGCTGCGTCTGAGCCATCAATTGACAGTATGGCATTATGGGTGGAGGCAACGGGTGAGATGAAAAAAGGAAAAATATTTGGGATGGGATCCTTGTCAAGGATGTACATGCCGAATCATGCTGGAACTTCATCATCCAATGCGACTGGTCGAAGGAGGACACGACATGACGAGCAATTGACCCAAGAAGTGAATCAACTGAAAAATATAATTGTAGAGAGGGACGAAGAAATAAATGACTTGAAACAACAAATGCAAATCGTTATGCGACACCTCAACATCAATCGCGGTGAGGTTCCTCCTGTATCTCCCGCCAATCCAACATGTGATGGGCACAATGATGAGCAACACAATGATGCTGAGATTGATGATGATGATGATGATTTTCTCGGTCCTTTCTAGTTAAAATTGCCAAAATCGGGGGTAAGCTTGCTTCACAATCTTTTATGACATAAGTGCAGTTTCACCCAATATGTTCCTGCCCTACAATTACTTTTTGTGCACAACTTTCTTACAATAAGATTCTTTGCTTGCGAAAAACTGAAAATTTAGAGATCCCAGGATGGCATGCTTATTAAAAAAAATCATGGTATTTGAACATTGTAGAAATACATGCCTTAATTGACTTTGAGTCCTTTCTTCCTGGGAATTGGTGTTGGTAATTCACCTTTCTAAGTCATTAAACTTTTGCAATGCTGTTTTGACAAGGATCTAATTTGTCCTAGGTGACAGGAATACGGTTTAAAAGGATGAAAAAAGTACAGTGGATGTCAAAGTTGACTCATATTCATATGTAAGAACATTGATGTTCGTCCTGAAACGTTTTTTTGTTAACCCTCTTACTTATTTTTTTATACCTAGTTCCACATTCATGCATAAACACTTCTTTTTATATTCTGGACTGATTGAATATCTTTATTTATGTATCCATATTTCATCAGGTGTCGACAAAAGTGACTGCTTTTGGTGTCCTGCCGAGTACCACAACTGCCCAATCTTGTGTCTGGTTTGTCGATTTTTCGTTTTTTAAGCAGAATCTATGGTTGTCCCGCCTCCTATGAATGTTTTGAATGTATTATAAGATTGGATATCAAATATCATCATGTCAGACTTTGCAACTTTGCATATATCATTATTTTTTTGCGGACTAGCATCTTTCCTTCAGTTACATTTTTCAATTATATGGCATTGTGTCTGGTTTGTTCGTTTTCTGTTTCTGAAGAGGAATCTATGGTTTTCTCGTGTCCTTTGATTGTTTTGAATGTATTACATGATGTTCATTAATGCGTAGCTATTGATATGGACAAGTTTTGATGGCCGAAATGGTGTAAAATTTGCGACGAATATTTAGAGACGAATTTTGCGACCATTACAGGTCGTGGCTAATTTGCGACGAATAAGTAGCGACGAATCAAGTTCGTGCCTAATTTGCGACGAATACATTTTGCGACGAATTCGTCGCTAATTTTGCGATGAATTTTGCGACGAATTTTGCTACGAATAAAGTTCGTGGCTAATTTGCGACGAATTTTGCGACGAATAAAGTTCGTGGCTAATTTGCGACGAATTATTTGCGACGAATTTTGCGACGAATAAAGTTCGTGGCTAATTTACGACGAATTATTTGCGACAAATTTTGCGATGGATAGTGTTCGTGGCTAATTTGCGACGAATTTTGCGACGAAATATTTGCGACGAATTTTGCGACAGATAGTGTTCGTGGCTAATTTGCGACGAATTTTTTTCCGTCGCAAAATTTTGCGACGACCTATTAGCGACGGAATTTTTTCCGTCGCTAAATTCGTCGCAAATTCGATTTGCGACGGATTTTTTCAAATTTTTCGTCGCAAAATTCGTAGCAAAAATCATGTTTTTTTGTAGTGTAGCCCTGCGATGCCTGCTCCAACGATCACAACCTCCTCCATTTCAATTGTAACCTTGACTTCTTTCTTGTTTTTTTACGATCCTTTTCTTCTTGTTTGGGTGAAACTATGCTCTTGATCTATTTTAGCTATTTCAGACTGACAATTGCAATTGCGTTTCTTTTTATAGCTATTGTGGCAGATCTTGTTCGTCTAATGACGTGCTTGATTTGATTCCCCGTTTGACTAGACACGTGAGCTGCAAGAATCAAAATCGTTCAGGTGTTTTAAAAACGAGCACATGACCAAATATCTCTTAGCACGAGAATTAGACCTTGATTAGGGTAGGGAAATTTACATAAATGGTCTCTGAATTTTGACTCAATATGCAATACGGCTCATGAACTTTTAATTTGTTAAATGTGGTTCTTGAACTTTTAATTTATTCAATGTGGTCCCTGAACTTTTGGTACATGTTCAATGTAGTCCCTGAACTATATATATTCATGGATCATATTGCACATTGGGAGAAAGTTCATAAATCATTTGTGTCATTATTTAATTAGTATAATGTTAAACAATTGCTATTAGGATGTTGCGAAGTATCTGGTCACAACATATAGTCGAATAAATGGACAGCCCTAGAATTTCTTTTGGAGAGAATATGGCGAAGCAACGAAAGGGAAAAGTGTAATGTCACATAAATTCAACTAATATGCCGGAAATACATATGTATTGCTCGAACACTTTCAACTCTTGCAATTATAATCAACCAAACCATGCTAAATCAGGAAGACTTTGCTTCCATCTTTTTACTTGTTGCAAATACCTTACTCCTCTTGTTCTTTGCTATTTGTCTCTCTTTTTTGACACAGGGACACGATGGTTGCAAAATAAAACACGAAAAGATAGTCGCACTGTTCCGGAATCTGTGGGCTTTCAAAAGTGCTACCTAAGGAGATAACCGGACCTTGCATCATTTTGTGATAATTAGGGGGAAAATTAGTAAAACAGTCCTAAACTTATTGTAATTATGCAAATTCATTCCTAAACCTTTTGTATTTATGCTAATTCAGTTCTAAACTTTTTGCATTTGTGCCAATTTAGTCTATCCGGCCAATTTTGGCTGGCCAGCGTTGACGTGGACGCCAGTTGGCCAGCCAACGTTGACGTGGCATTTTTTAATATATATTTTTATTTTTTTGGAATTTTTTTATTAATTTTTAATTAAATTTTCGTTTCTTTTCTTTCCCTTTTCCTTTTTTTTTTTCCTTTCCCTTCATCTGGAACCTCTCTAGAGGCGGGGCCCGGCAAGGTTGGCCCCGCTGGCCGTTGGCGAGGGTGAGGCTCAACCTCTTGAGCGACGGCAAGGGTGAGGCTCGACCCCACTAGATCTGGTGAGGCTGACACTAGTGGCTGGGAGAGGGCGAGCCTCGCTAGCCGTGAGCGATGGCTAGGACAAGCCTCGCCATGCTTGGGCAAGGCTCGACCTTGCGAGTGATAGCGAGGCTGAAACTCGCTGGTGCTAGTGGTTGGGTGAGGCTCGTCCTCACTAGCGGCCGGCGGGGTTGACCTTGCTAGCCCTCGCCTTTGGCTGATCGCTGGACCGGCGACTGGCTAGAGGTTGAAGATGAAGGGAAAGAGAAAAAAAAAAAGAAAGGGAAAAGGAAAAGAAAAAAAAGGAAAGATAAAATAAAAAACATTAATAAATATTTTTGAAAAACATATTTAAAAATTGCTAGTCAGCGTTGGCTGACTGGTCGTCGTCCACGTCAACGCCGGCTGGCCAAAATTTTCCGGATGGACTTAATTGGCACAAAAGCAAAAGGTTTATGACTGTATTGACACAATTGCAATATGTTTATGATTGTTTTGATAATTTTTCTGATAATTAGGTGATTTAATTCAATTTATCGAAAATTAATATAGGGTAAATTTGTCATAAATATATCAGTGTAGGATTTTTGGTGGTCAAAAAAAAATTTAAAATAAATTTATCACAGATGTATTAGTTTAGGATTTTTCGTGATATTAACCTCTTATTCAACGATTCACCATGTAATGGACTCCAAACGAGCCCATTCATTACATTATGTTACAAGCGTTTTTGCCCACTAAGTATCTTGGGCCCAAGAGAAGGATATGGCCCAAAATCCTTCAAATCCTACTTGACGGCAGGTGTCACGCCCCGTACTCTACCGGAACGCAACATCCCGTCGACGGTCAATTATGGTGCAACGCTCCCAGGAAGCATTGCCGACCCAACGCCCAATCAGAGATCAAACACATACGGAAGCCACGTATATAAATAAATATATACACCCATACAATAAATCGCATGAGACTAAGGATAGCCAAGCAATAAACAACGATCAACGCAGAAAATATGTACATACTTATATCACTATTTTAAAACTCTTTTACAGTGCTTCCAACAACTCAAATAAAACACCAACTCCTAGGAATAACCAAACAGCCACTTCTCCGATCTGCTCCGTCTCCACAGGGGTGCACGCTCAACGACCGCTGGATGAAATGCAGCATCCCAAAAAGTGGTGGTGTCCTCGGCATCCTACGGCTGGGGGTCTGAAAATGTTTCGGTTTACACAACCGTGAGACGAATCTTAGCGAGTATGATCCCCTAAACCTAGGTTAGGCTAACATGCAATCTCCTGACCGGAAACAAACATTTAAAATCATAACACAACCATAATCATACAATTATCTGACCCTGCAAGTTAGACAGTTCAATATGTAATAATCATGGGACATACGTGGCACACATTATCACACGTACGCCAATCACATGCTCATACACCGAGTCTCACACACTCGCATGCTATTCAATGCATGTTTATGCATGCAAATGTCATTGACATGTCATGCACGTTTCTTTGGCCCACACTGGCACACTTGCCCAATTAATTATTATTACGACTCGAGTCATCAATTTTTCACGGCCCGGTGCGTCTAGCCTGCTTCAAAGTGCATGAGGCGCAGCAACCGATCTGGCCCAGTGTCTCTAGCCTGCTTCAAAGTGCATGAGGCGCAACACTGATCTCCTTGCGAACCAGAGCCTGCTTCAAAGTGCATGAGGATGGTCGCCTTCCAGACGTACCGGGCATCGTCCTGCTTCAAAGTGCATGAGGACGGTATCGACCCGAAGGTCCTTAGGTGATCACACAACTTATTATTATCTGAACCCAACGTATAACGCTTCAGGGTATTTTAGGTGATCACATGCTCATGGCAGACACGCATTCTTGCACAATTTCACCACATGCCACACTCTTGGCATACACAATGCGTGTCCATGTTATGCAATGCAATGCACCACGAGCGCCAATGAAATCCAATCACTCAATATCACAGCACGTGCTCAATTGGCCCAATTAATACCGTGTGGCCCAACGTGCGATTCACAATTCAAACACATATTTCAAACCAATCATTGGCCAATCGCACTCCACAAAATCAGCCACACAATGTCACGAGAGATGAATACAAGCCAAGGCACTCAAGGTCGATCTCCGACACTAATATACCAAACATACTTATGCTCGATTTAGACGCATTCAACTCATCCTCAATACAATCAATTTATTTCCGTTCTCACCCAACCCATTCAACATTGATTCCGCACATTTATTACAATTCAATGTAATGCGCCTAAGGCCCGCCTTGGCAAATTAGACTTAGTCCTCATTCTCATTGGTACGGGGTCAATAGATAGGATTTATATAAGTCCTAAATAACCCCTAAAAATGCCTAATTCCTTGCCATCAACCAATGACTCAACTAAGTACTCAACTTGGACAAATTGTACAAATTCGGTACTCAATGAACAGTACCAGGGGAGGACACATTTTGTCCACTAAACCACAATTAAACACCCTCATTAGGCTCTAATCTCAAACTCCAATCACCCAACAACCAAATACACTTAATTAGGCCTCAATTAAGTCCAAATAACACTTGAATTGCCTAATTTCAAGTCTTGAATCATTGAACTCAATTAGTGCCACACTTAGACAAATTTGTGCAATTTCGGTACTAATGAACAGTACCAGGGCAGATTAAGCCTTAGTCACTAGTTCACACTTAAACAATCACATTAAGGCCTAATCACATACCCTAATCACCCAACTACCAAATACACTTACTTAAGCTTCAAATAAGCTTAATTAGCCCCTAAAATGTCCAATTCTAAGTCATTAACCATTGAACTCAATTAGTACAAAACTTAGACAAAAATACACAATTTCGGTACTCAGTGAACAGTACCAGAACAGGGGCTGTTTTGGGCCTTAATCCACCATTAAAACATCTCATTAGATCCTAATGACCCATACAAAACATCACACGCACAATTAAACCTAATTAACCCTCAATTAGGCCTAATTAACCCCTAAAAATGCACAATTAAACTAATTAAGGGTTTAGGGGTTTATACTCGCCTATTAACGACTCGGGACGACGGGAACGGGCGGTCGATCACCGACGCGCGGTAAGGATCGACGGCGGCGTTCCGGGTGCAAGCCGGCGGTCCGCGGCGACACCGGCGGAGGCGATTTGCTGCTGGTTTTGTTCTGTTTGGGCTGGAAATGGGACTGTGGATGGCCGAACAGGTGAGAGGAAGGTCCAAGGGTGCTGTGGCATGTGGTGGTAGGTGGCCAGCAGCTTCGGCTGGTACTGTTCCGGCGTGAACAGTACCAGAAAAATGCAAAACGTGAACTGCAGAACCAGAAACGGAAGAGAAGAAGAAGATTTTCTGGGGAAATGACCGAATGAATCTCACGAGAGAGAGAAATGGTCTGGTCCAAGTGAGTCAACAATGGGTGAGTGGATTCCAAGTGTCAAGATCTAGGGCTATTGGACAATTTTGCCCTTGATCCAATGGCTATAATTCCTTCTTATCCAATTATTTAGGGGTAAAATGGTCATTGGTCCTTAACCCAAGCTGACCAGACCTGATTTAACCCTAACTCACCTTGGTTAGTCCCCTAATTAAATCCAAAATTCGGAATTACCAAAAATGGGTCCAAGGGCATTTTGGTAATTTTTCAGTCCCAGGTCAAAATTCCAATTTTCGCACATACGCATTCCATATGTGCGTGGCCAATATAATATGGCGTCGGAATTGCGAAATTCATTTTTTAAGCCCCCGAAAATCGACTCCAAAGTTTCGGGAATAAAATAATATTATTTTTCTAATTTTTGTCGAAATTCAAATTTTTGTCCAAAACGACTCTTGGTATGCATGGCCACCCAAAAATGGCGTTGGCCTCGAAAAATAACCTCAAACGGCCTCCGAATCCAGCCTCGGTGCTCACAGGGGCAAAACCGTCATTTTTCCGGTCCCGGGGCGAAATTCCAATTTTTACTCGGACTAACTCCAAATGTATGTGGCCAGCGTGATATGATGTCAGATTCCCAAAAATAGTCTCTTAAGCCTTCGAAAATCGACATCGAAATCCGGGCTGTTACAGCAGGGTAATGAGACATGCCTCGAAAGGTGGAGTGCTCTTTGTCCTATATTGCATAGATTACTGAATATAAAAAACCTCGTTTGATTTCTTTTGTAATTTAGCGTTAGAGAGCCTTGTTGTTGATAAAACCTCTTAACATATTTTGAAGTTGACAAAACTATCCAAGAGTTATTAAAGTCTAACAAATACTTTTAAAGATTTTCTAAGTCCAGGAAGTCATTTTCTAGAAGTCCAAACTTTACAAGGATCAGAAGGAAAAGTCTAAGTTCTATACAGCAAAAGACAAAGTTCAGACTTTGTATACAGTAGTTGAAGAATTTCAATTTATATTGGAAACAAAGATTCAGAAATTAAAGAACAAACCATTTCGACTCAAATTCTGAAGAACGAGATAAGGATTAGACTTTATCCAGACGCTATCGCAAACTTAGAACAACAGCTAGTAATCTAGCTTGGATTTTACCATTGGAAAATATTAATTGATTCAATCTTAAAAGGCTAATTTGTAAAGAATATTTACATCTTGAAATATCCTTGATTGATTGACAATCATCTCCACGATAAGTTTATTTCCAAATGAAGAAGTTCTACTTATGGAAACCGAAGTTCTGGTTGTATGGACGACCAAATTCAGTGGGTTTCAGACTTTATAACTCAACGGCTACTCAATCCTTTTTATACAAATTTGTCCAAGGTAAAGATTAGAAGATAATCCTCTAAAGATTGTCCAACGACTAGTTTGGAAGTAGAGGCGTATAAAAGGAGATAAATTGTCAAGGAGCAGAAGTAGAGAGATGATATCCAGAATCATCCATTCCAAAGTCTGAGCAAACTTTGACCAGTATAACTTGTCCATCTTGAGCTAATATCTGTGATATTGAGAGACTTGTTGTATGAGTGATTGAATAAGATAGAGTGATTCATCCTTCATAGAAGAATATCACTCAGAACTCGTAATCTCTTGATTGATCATCTAGTGAAATCCAGTCATTAGGCTTTCGGCGTGGGACAGTGGACGTAGGCTTGATCTAAGCCGAATCACTATATATCTGTGTGTATATTTTCTCTTCCCTAAAACTCCTTTTATTGCACATTTATTTGTTTGCCATTCAAAGATTGATCAAAATCTGAACATTGTTCAGACTTTATTTGAGATCAATTACTTCCGCATTAAAATTGATCAATTAGCATTCAAATCACGTACTCACCCTTCCTTTATGTGATATTTGCTAGCCTCATCACTTGTAAGGTCGAAAGGTGGAGGCATCTTTGTTTGTGTAGTGTGAACTGGGCATCATCACACTAGCTCTTTACTACCTAGTAAGGCCGTACATTGTATTATCTTCGTCATTAAACATGCTGCCCTTTGAGAATGTTAGTGAACTAAAAATCCTCATATTGGATAATCTATGGGGGAAAGGAGCAGATAATATATTGAATTATTCATTATTCCAATCAAATCACTAGAGCAAATAACAGGCTAAGCAACGTCAACTTTCTCTTCTTGCAAGTAACTCTCAAGGATAGAGATGCAATGGCAAACGCGGTTCAGCATGAGCAACGAGCGGATTAGCGAGAGACAGATCCTCAAAGGACTCATCAAGATTGATGCTTGTGACATTAGGCGGTGCCTTCCAATTAAACCCTTGAACCATCCTGGCGAGAAGCATGATGGTCATCACAGTCCCAAGTATCGGAGCCACGCAGCCACGCCGCTCGATGCTGAAGGAAATGAAGCGCAAGTCCGGGTCTGTGAGTTGAACATCAGTGCAGTCACTAGTAAAGTGCCACTCTGGCCTAAACTCGAGTGGCTTGTTCCAGACCTAAGGGTTTCGCCCGAGGCCGAAACGACTCAATAGCACGTGACTTCTCTTTGGGATAAAGTAGCCAGCGACAATGGCATCGGACATGGCCATGTGCGTAGGGATGAAAGGTACGATTGGATGGAGCCTGAAGGCTTCTCGAATGCATGCTTTGATATAATTAAGATGTGGGTTGTCACATTCTTGGACTAGTCTCTCTTTACCAACGACCCTGTTCAATGCCTCCGTTGCTGTCTTGAGGATTTCAGGTTGGTTTATCATCTCGGCCATGGCCCATTCAACTGCGTTTGAGGGTGCCTTGCTTCTCGAATGCATGCTTTGATATCAAATGTACTAAAAATAAAAGAAAGTGATATTCATGTTTGAAACCGTCAACCTTGCTCTTATTATAAGGCTAAATATTCTTCCATCTCTATTTGGAAAAAATTTCCTCCAACTAGATGTTTTATCGATAGATTATAAGTAATTGATATTACCTACATGCAAACTTAACTAGATATGAGATTATACTTTCCTTTGTCCCTCATAGGAGCAAATGTTTCTAATTTGTGGATTACAAGTTATGGATATCTGTTATATGCAAACTTGACTAAACATAAATTCGAGTGATGTTCGTGTTTGTAATCTACCAATTAGAAGATTATTGGAGGAAATTGGATGGAGGAAACACCGTCCAATTATAAATGTAAGTAACGTCCAAGAATATGGTCTCGGTCATTATTCAGTCTCTAGATTAAGAGGTAATGATTCTCTTAAAGTACCTCGTAACGTTCCCTCGGAAAAGTAGTCCAAGAAAGACATGCCCGGATTAAAATGCAATTAAAAAAAAAAGCATTTGACGGGAAACCACATCCATTTGCAAATCACGCGTGGGAGGCAACCCAATCAATTTCCATTACTGAAAACGAAACTGGAGCCTAAAAAACAATCGGTTTTACGAGGTTCTTTCCGGCCTTTAATGACGAGCATGTTGTGCAAGATTAATCGCTAATCATGATTGCGTCAAGTAATGACGACGTTGGATTTGGACCACATTTCGTGTGCGAGCTGGGAGATGATGCAACCCATGCTAATTACCGCAAGAAAAGTATAAATATTGGGAGTTGTAGCCAATCAATCCAGAAACCAAAGTATCCGTGCTTTGTGACATAGAGACAGGTCGACCAACAATGTAAGAACACGTGCTTGCGAACATGGCTTTCTAATGCAGGACGTTCGGTGGGGTGCATAAACTAAATCTTTGGCATTATTATAGTGCAAATTTGATATCTCGGGTCACGAGTTTGCTGGAAGATTTTTTTAGTAACTGCGAGATAGATGAAGAGCAAGACGATTAAATTTGGCATGCCAGATCGATGCATATTTGGTATCGAAGTTATCTCCAATTTGGAATATTGAATTATTTGTTTCTTGTTGAACCCAACCTGCCAAATACAACGCTCTTACCTTTTTCGTTGCCCTACGTCTCGTCTCCTTTGCACACCTCTCTCGCGCAAATTCAACAGCCATGCTTGGAAATCAAATCACCGATGTGCCGACCAGTGACCACCCCGTCTTCAAAAGTCAAACGTCGACCTTTGCCCATGTCGAGGGTCATTGGGTGCAAAGGTTCTCTGGCCACATCGATCCGTGGGACTCAAGAGAATGCCTGACAATATATGGGCTCCGTTTGTTTCACAGAAGATATTTTCTAATAAGTCAGGAAAATGATAATATTTTTTAGTGTTTAGCCAAAATCTGAAAAAAAAAGTCTAAATGGCTTTTTCCTAAATTCACTACTTGGGTGCCGATGACTTTTGAACAAGCAACCAGGCAACTAGGCACGGGCACCAAGATCTTTAGTCCAGCCTCGATGGACCACGACCTAGGCACCAAGGACCTAGACAAGGCCACCTAGGTCCTGAGCAAGAGCACATAATAGGGTGCCAGAAACCTGGTTCTGGATGCCGAGGACCTGGGAATGAGTGTTAGGGTTACCGTTGTTGTTTCCAACACAATACTATTCGTTGTAACCAGTAAAATTAAATTGAAATAATAACTTTGAGAAACCGATAACTAATTTAAAAAGCGAACTGAATTACAAATCAAATATAGATTTACAAAATTACAATAAAATTGTGACAGAGTTAGACAGGAGGTGAGGTATGAATTACCGAATCTCCCTAGGGCGATTAATTTCTGCCAGCAGTGCTTTTACCGATTCACAAACTATGCCTTCGAAGATACAACACCTTGAACCTGTTTATATTAGCACTACGCAAACACAACTAGCATTATGCAAACACGACTCAACCTGTTTGTATTAGCACTATGCAAACGCGACTCAATCAAACTTTAACTGGTACACCTCGAGAACCACTACTCATGAATTAAATATATACATCTTTTTAAACAAAGAAAACCGATGTAGAAAAACTGAAATGACTTGAACTAGAGAGTCATGTTGATTATGCTCACATTTGTTGAGCCATTAATCTATAACTACAACAGTACTAATGAGTCATGTCGGTTATGCTCACATTTGTTGATGTATCAGGTCTAATATGCACAGGAAGAAGACCGTTGATGGTTCAGAATATAGCCGTTGAGGTTATGGATTCCATAGTTGGAAAACTGGGTCAGATCATGGAAAAGTAGCTAACAGGAGACAAGACTGCTGACAGTGTATAATTTGGGTAATTTGCTCCAACAGTGAAGCGACTGCAGAAGAAATATCGATTCTGGGAAAAGAGCTCCCAACAGCTAGCTAATTATCCTTAAAGGTCTCCAACTGATTTATTTAAGACCGAAGTATATAAGGAGTAGTGATGCTGTGTTAGAAGAAGAGAGTTGGATATTGGATTTCTTAAATACAGTCTACTTGTCGTCAAAACTAGAAACTATCTCTAATCTTGCTTTGTATATTGTAGGGGTGTGCAAAAGAACCAGGAACCGCCCGGAACTGGATCGGCAGTTTCGATGGGGATCGGTTCGATCCCCGATTCTAATTTACTGGAACCTGTGAGTACTAGTCCAGTTCCCGGTTCTAGGTGTGGAATCACCCATCCGCCCATCCGGATCGGACTGGTACATATTTATTAATTTTTTTAAAATTTTTTAGGCAAAGCATCTATGTGCTGATGAGTTTGATGTATTTGAGCCTAGTCATTACCAAAGTGAGTTCAATTCCAGTTTTGGGGGGGGGGGGGGGGGGTGGTGTGATGGTCTTTTAGCAAGTTCGATTCTGTGGGCCAGATGAAAAACATAGAAACCTTGGACGGGTGTTTTCCCATGACTATGCAAATAACTTGGGTGCTAGAGGCGTCTCTAGTCGAACATATTTCAAACCTGAAAGGAGATGATGGGCCAAGGGATTGTTCATTATAGGTGTCGAGGAGGATTGGTTCTTGGTCCGAAGCAATTGTACTGATGTGAGTGATGATGGCTTTTGAAAGCTAATGACCATAATCTAGGTCGGATCTGCACCTGTCATTTGTTCATAACACCTGGGAATGAATTTGTTGGGGACATTTCAACCGATTTCAAGGACCCACCCAAGAACCGAATCGCGGTCCGGTCCGGTTCCCAGGTGGGTCTATGAAATCAACAGGCGGTTTCCGATTCCAATTTTTCAAAGCCGGTCCTTTGGTGGGAACCACCCCCTAGAACCGGTCACCCCTAATATCTGGTTAAGTACTGTAATAGCTTATAGTCCAATTTACAAGAGTAAGTGGAGTGATTGTGTATCTTGATAGTGTGATCTATCAAGTAAAAGAGAACCGCACTAGTCAATTATAACTTGTGTTGTTGATTACTAGTGGAATCCAATCTCTGTTAAGGTTGCTAGTCTGAGAGTGGATGTAAGTTTGGTTATAAGCCGAACCATTATTCATCACTGTGTGATATGTTATCTTAACTCTGATTTACTTACCAGCATCACACGCGCTGATCTGTTTACATAACCATCTTGAGTTTTTTTTTTTTGGTAAGTAACCATTTTGAGTTTTGATTGTTTGACATTTCAAAAAAGTTTTTAGTTATTAACACTCAACCTATTCAATCCCCTTTCTAGGTTGCTTTGTTAACCCCGACACATCCAACCCAAGCCTTGAAATTAACCCCAAGTTTGCTAACCTCTTCATTGTACCATAGTTTACATATCCTAATCTATTATGTCATTGATAAGGTGACACAACGGTGTACGCTAAAATCTTATCTTTATTAATAATCTTTGGGTACAAATATTTTGAGTTTACATCAATAACAACCATATTGGCTTTGAATAAGTCATTACATAAATACCCTTTCCCCAAATACATCCCCTCTTTGGAAAGTACAAACATGTCAAACTCAAATACATTTTTAAAACCCTTCTTGACAAGTAGTGGACCAAAAATTAGAATCTTTCGGATCTCCGGTACATACAACCTATTCAGTAGGGTGATCTCCTTGCCGGAGGTGAACTTCAAGATCACTTTCCCTCTCCTGGCAATCTTTGATGATGCAGAATTAGCCATATAGAGCTTCTCATCTTCCCCAGCCTTCTCGTAAGACAAAAACAAGTGTTTATCCAAAAAATGTGATTTGTGACACTTGTGTCCAATCACCAATCGTTAGAGTTCGACAATAAGATACCTTATAGACACCACCACAACATTCAGTCTTTCATCATCTTCTTGCTCTGTTAGATTCAACTGCTTGGCTGCACCACCGTTCTTCCCTTTGTTCGGACGCTTCTTGCAATCCTTAGTTGAGTGGTCAGGCTTATTTCAAACAAAACTAGTCCCTTGGAATTTCTAGGCTGTTCCTTTTGCTTGCCTTTCCTTTGAAAAGACTTCTTTCTCTTCCTATCTTGTTTGGATTTGGAAGACTCAACAATGTTGGCCTTTGGTTCTATAGAAGGGTGTCACGCCTCGAACCCCATCGAGCTCGCGACATCCCGCTCCGGTCGAAATATTGCGACGTCCCAGGAACGCCGCCGACCCAACCCAAACATCAGAGTTAAATCACGGCGGAAGCAATCAAAAATCCCGGACAATAAAATTGGAGAACACCAGGAAGGAACAAATCGACAAACCACCAAGCATATATTACACTGCCAAATATTTACATCATCTGCCAATACAAACCACAAAATAATTTATAAGCACACCGAACTATAAACTCCAAACCACCAAATTATTAAGATCAGCTCTCTAGGTCAGCACTATCCAAAAATGGGGCGCATCCTCCTCCCAGAACTATCCCCTACGCCCTCTCGAAGGCGTCCACTCTGACTCACTGTCCTCGGCATCACCACTTGAATCCTCCGCAGCTGTCTGCTCACCCGACGACTCCGAGTCGACCTCAACCTCGACATTCAAGCGGGGCTCTGAAATGGTTTGGTTGAAACAACCATGAGATCACATCTCAATAAGTCACAACCTAAGCCCCACCTAGGCTATCACGTAATTCCAGACACATCCAAACGCGCAACCAAACAACCACACAACCAGCAATCAAACATTCACACATACCTGGACTCTCTGCATACGCACCATGCCCGTTAGCCCACAATCCCAACATACAATTCTTGCACACATGCCATCACACACTTTCCACATATCAATACACACGCCAATCATACCACATCAGTACATCACAGCCGCGCGCGTGCCTCGATTATAAAGCAAAACCTACTTGGGCACGTCCCATACCATGCCTAGCAGATTTTACCCCATAATCGCGCACTGCATTACGCGATACAAACATACTCGCACACCAACTCACACCACGCGTCACTTTCTCAAACCTCGCACCTCAAGCCAATTCCCGCTCATTCTCAACCTTTCCACCACTACCGCGCCCGCGTAAAACGCATCAGGCCAACGGTCTTCTGACCTCGTCAGGCATTGACACCCCGTCGGGCCGGGCATCGTCACCTCGTCAGGGACGGCATCGTCCCGCGTAAACGAACACGCCTCAGGACGGAATCCTACACACACTTTCCTTCTACCGCGCCCACGTAAAACGCATCAGGCCAACGGTCTTCTGACCACGTCAGGCATCGTCACCCCGTCGGGCCGGGCATCGTCACCTCGTCAGGGACGGCATCGTCCCGCGTAAAAGTACACGCCTCAGGACGGACCTCACCCCGCGTAAACGTACACGCCTCAGGGTCTCACTTTTCAAACCAATCCTACATTCCAGTACCTTCGTTCCACTCAAACCACATTTGTCACACGGCCACACCTACACACTGCCAAACACGCACACCTCACACACATTTCACAATTTCACATTCTCGTCACACGAACACGCCACCCAATCACACATTCTTGGCACGCGAATACAATACGCGAATGCACTATCACACCACCACATCTCACGGCCAAGCACACACTGCATATCACCAATCCACATTCAGCCCAAGCATAATCCAAATCAGCCCACGATCACAAATCACACAATCACGTACACAATTCAATTCATAGCATAATTCCCACTGATCGATTGCACAATTCAACCCCAATCCAGTCACAACATCACGGTCCTACCCAAGCTTTCTATACCTCAAATTTTCGTCGCCAAATCAGTCCACAACCACCAAATAACCAGTCTCTCAATTCAACCCCAAACAGCCCCTAAAACAGTCACAAAATCCCCTAAACCGAACCCTAAACAGTGACCGGAATCCCATCAAAATAAATAGTAAACGAACTCCAAAAATTCTCAATTTTGGATATGTCACAAAACACACCCCGATAAACATTTCTTATGAAGAACACGAAATCTGGTTCAAACTGCAACCATGCCTTTTTGTCCCTCGAAATCAGACCAAAATCAGTTTGCTCCAACAGAATATTTTGTCCTCAAAATACATTTATTTCAACACCCAAATCACCTTGAAAAGATTTGAAATTTTTATATGTTATAGCCACAAATGTCCCCAACAGGTTTTGTGAAGGAAGTGTTTCGAGAATAGGCCTGGAAAAATTTATAAAAATTCGAACAGACCCGAAGGTCGGGTGAACAGTAAATCGGGCAGTTTTATTTCGGTCCAAAGATGGACTTCCGAATGGCATCAAATGATTTTCAAAAATTCCCAAATTAATATATGTTATACTTCAAAATGTTGGGAGCGACTTTCATGAAGAAAATTTCCTTAAATTCGGCCCCCAAAATTCTCTGCAAAAATAGCAAACCGGGCAGGTACAGTAACCGCGAATCCGCGATTCACCCCGAACCTCACGGATTCAAGCCCGAACCGATTTCTACCGAATTCCAACAGCCAAAACTCATTTCCCGACGTCTAATCCAACCCGCAACAACCACTAACAGTCATACTCAGCCACCAATAGCCATGATTAACCACCAACAATCATGATCAATACCTTAATCACCCTCTAAATCGTCTAAACCATACCCGAACGAGTCCGAAAATACCCGACGTCCTAAATAGGGATTAGATCGCAACTTACCGGACTCTAGACTAACTCGGCTAGAGCGGGAAGGTGGAACGGCTGGCCGGCGTGGCTCCGGCGAAACTCCGGCGAGAGAGAAAATGAAGGAAAATGGAGAGAAAGTGGAGAGAAAAGGTGGGAAAATGGGGAGAAATTTTCTGAAGAGGGCTGGTCTGCACGTGAGAGTGAGTGAGGAGAGAGAGAGATCAGCCAACTTGGTCAAATAATTTAATTAGGGGTGCCATGTGTCAAGCTTAGGTAAAAAGGACTAAAATGCCCCTAATTAAATGGTTCCTATTCATTCGTATCTAAAAAGAGAGGGGCAAAAGGGTCAATGGTCCCCCAGGATGCAGCTGATATTTATCCATAATTATCCCAATTCATCCAAAAAAAAATTCGGACCCAAAAATTAGCCTAGGGGCAAAATGGTAATTTTCCGGTCCCGGGGCGAAATTCCAATTTTCACACATACGCGTTCCATATGTGCGTGGCCAACATAATGTGGTGTCGGAATCGCGAAATTCACTTTCTAAGCCCTCGAAAATCAACTGCGAAGTTCCGGGAATAAAATAATATTATTTTTCCAATTTTCGTCGAAATTCCAATTTTTGTCCAAAACTGTTCCAAATGCACGTGGCCACCCCAAAATGACGCTAGCCTCGAAAAATAACCTCAAACGACTTCAAAATCCAACATTGGTGTCCACATGGGCAAAACCGTAATTTTTCCGGCCCCGGACCGAAATCTATTTTTTTTGCAGAAATGGGTGGCCCCAAGGTTGGCCAAGCCAAAAACGTCATCGGCCGCTCAAAATTATCACTTTTCAAAATTCTCGATTCCCGGGCCCAAATTCCAAGAAATGACTAAAATTGACCAATCGCGACTTTAGCTTATCTCTTGCTAACGGGTGGCTCATTAGGATTACGCGCTCTCAACCCGTGACCGACACCGAGTCAAATCACGTTTAAGTTTACTCTACCCGGAACGACCTCGGTTGTCATATAATTGCGAGGGTCTGTCACTAGTGCCCTTCGGACACGATCAATCAAATAGACTGGTCTCGGTTGGCTCAAAACATTCCCTCGTCAATCCATATGGTCGAAGATCGAACCCAGGTCGAGTTCTTTGGTCGTGCGAACTCAATCCCGTAATAGCCTTACCCCTAAGGTTAGCATCCCGAGAATGCGCGAGTCCCGGGTAAGATCTCACTATAGTGCATTGGTCAAATTCATTTCTTAAATCCCGGGAAAAGGATCGAAAATTCAGACCGTTACAAAGGGTTTGTATTTTTTATTCTGAGGCACAGAGTAAGATCTTCAAGGCGCATCTCTTTCTATTTGTGTTTCAAATAATTTTTAAAGTTTGACCAGTTCGGAGGCAGCTTTTCAATGGTTGCCACTCGAAATAATTCTCTGAGTGGCATTCCCTAAGCAAATATATCGTTTGGAATTATTTGTAATTCCTAAGCCCGACTCATGACAGATTTAGAATCCACTATCTTGAAGTCCAGGAATTTGGCAACCATGAATTTCTTGGTGCCTTAGTCCTTTGTCTTATATTTCTTTTCTAGGACTGACAAAATGTTTGGCAGTTCCAATATTACAATAAACATCATATAGAGAATTTACTAAACAGTTAAGGATATAATTTCGACATAAGAAGTCTCCGTGCTTCCAAGCCTCCAATGCCCGAGCGTCGTAACATGTTACTAATTTGGACTAGTTACGAGGCACAACTTCGGTAATTACTTGACTAGGTCCAACGTGGTAAGATTGAAAACATCTTTTGCTGCCACTGTTTAAAGCTCACATCGGTGAATTTATCTGGTTTCTTATTCGGTATAACTGGAGGTGGCACCATTAAAATCTGTTGAACAATCCCTCCAGAAACGGAACCAATTGCCCTTTGGCCTGTACTGTTTTGAAAACCAACTCCAGGTATATCAACCATGAGACTTATATCCGTACCACCATAAATGGTCTCAACCCGAAGGCCCACCCAAAACTATGTCTCAGGGTTTGAACCTCTTCAATCGCAGCGGTCGAATCAATAATAGTAACATATCTAGAAGCATTATGGATATTATTGGGTACTTCATTGTTATCAACCATCTGGATTTTCTAGATAAATCCAACAAACAATTAGGAAATAATTGCCTTAAGATTGTTGTTTTCAACATAATATCGTTTGTTGTAACCAGTAAAATTAAACAAAAATAATAACTTTGAGAAAGCGATAACTAATTTAAAAAGGGGACTGAATTGCAAACCAAATATAGACTTACAAAATTACTGTAAAATTTTAACATAGTTAGGCAGGATGTCACGCCCCGAACCCCATCGAGCTCGCGACATCCCTCTTCGGTCGAATATCGTGCGACGTCCCAGGAACATCGCCGACCCAACCTACACATTAGAGTTCGAACACGGCGGAAACAAGAATAGCTCCCGGACAAGAATTAGAAAAGGGGTAACAGGGAGGGATAAATCACCAAACCACCAAGCACTTTATTACACTGCGATATATACAATATCCACTACAATCCATCACAACCAGCAACCAAAGCACCAACAACCGCCGATATAAAAAAGGGACTAGCGGCATCGGGTAGACTAATACTACTACAAAAAAGGGGCGCCTCTCAAAACTGTCCAACCCCTAACTTCTAACTAACCCCTATTCGCCCTAGAGGGGGTCCACTCAGAATCGGTCTCGTCGATGCTAGTCTGTTCCTCTGAAGACTTGGACTCAACATTGATCTCAATCGGATTGTCCTTGTCTCTCGACTCCACTGGAACTTCGATAAGTTAAATGGTTTTAAATTAAACCGTGAGAACACTTCTCAGTAAGCGAAACCCTAAACCCAACCTAGGCTAACACGTATCTCTGGGCATGTTCAAGCACACAATCAATCAGCCATTGACATGCTATAACATTTACAAGCACACTGGCCTTACCTCGGCACATGCACCACCCTGTATGTTAGTCCAATCATTATAACAAAACAGTCACCACAAAACACACTCATCCTCATAACATGGCCAATGTATGCACATGTATCATCGATAGACTGAACACTTTCCATTCTCACATTCGCCTAACAAACACAACATCATACGATACCCATTTCACTCGAGCACACGCATCCAATTCATTTCTGATCCGCGTAAATACGTCTCAGGTCCACTTTCGATCCACGGTCTACGTACAACCGTCTCATTTTCACAACACTCCTTAGCCCGCGTTACAGTACACGCCTCAGGCTATGTCTTTTGCTCGCGTTACAGTACACGCCTTAGGCTATGTCTCTTGCTCGCGTTACAGTACACGCCTCAGGCTCAACATCTTCCACCTACGGCACAACCCGCGTAAACACATCACAACACTCCTTAGCCCGCGTTACAGTACACGCCTCAGGCTATGTCTCTTGTCCGCGTTACAGTACACGCTTCAGGCTCAACATCATCCATCTACGGCACAACCAGCGTAAACTCATCAGGTTGGCGGTCTTCCGGTAATACCGGGCATCGTCCCGCGTTACAGTAGATGCCTCAGGGATTATGTGATCAAGCGAGCACGTCAACAAATCATATTTTATCTGGACCCCGCGTTACAGTACACGCCTCAGGGTTTTTAGTGATCACGCGCAAGCCACATCACATGCCAATTTCTTAAGATCAACTCGCACACCACACCCAAAGTATTCAAATCACCAACAAGCCACATCAACCCACAAATTCATCAATTCCACTTGCACAAGCTCAATTTAACACACTTTTCATATTCTAGGCCAATTTTCACCAATCAAGGGCATCGCACTCGTGCCACAAATCCCGATTCACCACATATAGTAATTCAAACATAAACACGCCGTAATTCAGCCACAATAAGAACGTCAACTCAGCCACCACAGAAAAATCACTAAAACATCACATTTAGGCCCGTTTTTGATACAATAATTCCCGATAATAACTCGTAATCATCCCGATCACCAACTTAATCCATTCTAACCTCAATTCCACCTATAAAATTATCACAAATCCATCCAAACAACTCAGCCAACTCAGTCCACCAATTTTCCACGAATAACCCCTAAAACTCGCTAAAACGGCCCCGAACTAACCCGAAATTACCTGTTATCCTAGGCGAAGTTTAGGATATCACTTACCCGGAGTCCTAAGCTAGATTTAGCAACCAAGGGTGGCGGAACAAGGGAAAAATAGCAACGGCAGCGTCCACGAGCGGCGAGGGGCGCCGACGGCCTCACGGCGAGGGGCGCCGACGGCCTCACGGCGACCACGTACGGACGGCGGCGGTGACGGGCGTGCGGTGGCGGCGGCCAAAGGCGTGGCCGGCTAGCCACTTTCACGTGAGGGAGAGAGAGAGGGGAATTCGGCCAAGGAGAGGGGGAGAGAGAGGGAGGCGTGAGAAAATGAGGGGAGAGAGAGAGAAAAAAGAGATTAAAAAGGAAGGAAAAAGGCTAGTCTAAGCCTACCCCCCTAGAAAATTACCATTTTGCCCCTCTCTCTACTTTCCATCCGACGGCCACGATTTGATCTTATCCAAAAATCGACGGCCAAGATCAACTCTTGCAAAAAATATCCAAGGTAAAACGGGAATTTCACAAAAAGTGCAGGGGCAAAATCGTCCAAAAATTTATATCTCTAAAGTGGGGGTGAAATGACCAAAATGCCCTTCCACTTTTATACTTAGCCTTAACAAAGTCCTAAGGGCAAACGGTCATTTTTCACTTCCTGTCAAAATTCCAGTTTTCTGACGAATCCGGACAAATCCGAGGCTGACCACGATAATAACGACGTCGTCCAATTACTCTGTCATGACTTTCAAAATTTTCAACACCCAACTCAGTCTTTATTTAATGGCCAAACTCAAATAAACGCGACTTGAGCTTATCTCAAACTAACGGGTGGCTTTCGGGAAAATTAGTACATTCGACCCGTGGTCGATACTAAATTGAGTCACGTTTAAGTTCACTTGAGCCATGGCGACCTCGATTGTCATGTAATTGTGATGATCAATCACTAGTTATGAAGAATGCGATCGTTTGGAATAGGTTTGAGATTGTTTGCTAACTTCGTATTCTGGCGAGGCGGAATCACCCGCAATCCAATTATACGACATTCGCAAATCGATCCATGACCATCCTTAGATCGGTTTATATTAGCCCAAAATATCACCTCGACAATCCTTATGGTCGAAAGTCAGTCCATGGTCAGGTTCTATGGTCGCACGAATCTAGATCCCTAATTAGCCTTTCCCTACTGGTTAGTGTCCCAAGAGTGATCAAGTCTGAGCGAGATTTACTACAAGTGCGTTATTGATATTACGCATTTCATAAATACAAAGTGGGTCAAAATTAGAATGTCACACAGGAGGTGAGGTACGGATTACCAAATCTCCTTAAAGCGATTAGTTGTTGCCAACAGTGCTTAGCAAGTTTACGAATTATGCCTCCCAAGGTAAAATACGTCGAACCTATTTGTACTAGCAATATGCAAACAAGACTCAATCGAACTTCTTTCAAACTGGCACACTTCGAAAAAGCACTACTCATGAACTAAAGAGACGCGTCTTTTTAAAGACAAAGAAAACCGCCATAGGAAAATGAAAGGACATGAACTAATGAGCCATGTCGGTTATGCTCACATCTATTAAGTCATTAACCCATAATTATAACAATACTAAAAAGTCATATTGGTTATGCTTACATTTGTTGAACCATTATCCCATAACCACAACAGTATTAAAAACAAATAATACTTAAACAGAAAACTGAGCGGTTATAAACTGAAGAGTCATGTTGATTCATTAACCCATAATTACAACGCCCGTGCCCAAGAGCTGAGTTTTTGATCCAAGTGCCGGTATATAGTCATATTTTGGAAAATAATTTCCGGCTTTTTAAAGTGGAAATAATTATCTGGGACGGTGTCGCCATCCTGCCGTTGTCGGCGAGAACCAGTGACCCTCACAGGGTGGTGATGCGACTCGTTTTTTACACTCAGAAAGGTTGACTCCCAGTTTCTATATACTCGCTAGAAGCAATCCACTCTCTCCCCTCTCGTTGTGTGCCTCTAAAAAGACAAATCATCTCCTTTGTACAAATCCTCACCCCAAGCTCACTGCCCAAGTTCGATCTTTTGCTTAGGTCGTCAATGTCTACATTTGGGTCATCGGAGGAGAGGTTAGAGCCACCAGTTCTCTAGCATTGAAAATCGGTCCATAAAGTCAAATGGTCAACGAAGAAAAGGAAAAACCGAAAATTAGACCTTTCTTGTCTTTTCAAAGATATATGCTGAAAGGGATTTTGAGTAGTAGGGATGTTAGAGAGGGGAGGAAAAAACGATCGAAAATTGAGAAAACCAGCAATATCTCTCTCTCCACGGGTTGTCTGAAAAAATTAAGAAAACCAGCAATATCTCTCTCCACATGCCGTCCGAAAAAATTGAGAAAAATGGGATATCATATGTATCTCGTCACATGGTAGTCACACAAACAAGATGTAATGACACGTAAAGAACAAATTCGAGAACAAGACTTTAACCTATAAGGCCACACGTAGACTTTTAGAATGAAAGTTATGAAGTGTCAGGTAGTGAAGTTACTGTGCAGTTTATCTATAGGTTGGTTTTTTTTTTTTTTTAGATCAAAAGAGGTTGAAGTTGTGGTGTTTGGTAAACACTTGAGCAAATTCGACGATTTATCAATTGATAGACTCGAAACAAGCCTATTAATTACATTATATTATTAGTGTTTTTACCCACTAAGTATCTAGGACCCAAGAGAGGGATATGGCATAGAATCCTTCAAATCCTACTTGACGGCGTAGGTTAATGAGACTTGGGGACAAGTACAGAAGGAGCACCATAACTTTCGCTCACTTGAATGTTATAACTTTTTTCACTTACTTGAGTGTCACATCGGAGTAAAATCGATCATTTGAGTGTCATTTTCGACAGATCGTCCTATGTGGATTTTTTACTTAATTTTACATTCCCACGTGGAATTTTTTTAGAATAAATGGAATTCCTATGTGGTTTTTTTTTCCACCTGGAGAAAAATGACGTCGTTTGCTACGTGTGTAAAAATCCAGCAGCCTCAAAATGACGACGTCGTTCTCACTAGCAAATTGGGACTTCTCACTCGCACATCGTCTTCCTCCTGATTGTGCACATTGTCTTTCATCTTTCTCTCTAATCGATTTCTCTCTCGAATCCAAATTCGAGCTTCGATCTTGTTAGATTTCTCAACACTTCGTCTCTAAAGCAAATCAAGTTCTCACTGGCACTCTCTTAGTACGCCCAAAATCCTAAATCGATCTTTCTCTGTAATTGCAAATTAGGGCTTTGATCTTCACTTTTTCTCACTGACTATTTGTCGAGTTTTCTGCCGCTCGTCATCCTCTCTCACAAGATAGAGACTATAAAGGCGACGGCCTAGAGGGAAAAGTTATGGCTTGTTGCGTGACGAATCTTGGTCAAAAAAGAGTGAAGGTTATTGGTTTGTTGTTTTGTGTTGACTGTATGACAAAGTGAGCGAATGCTTATTAGGTGTAAAAGCATGGAAAAAGGTAATATCTTGGAGGGCAAATATTAGGGTTTGGTGCCAAAGTGTTAAGGTGAGTGCTTTAGTTTGTTCGCTGTATACTTTGTTGTTTTCTGTCCACTGACCAACACCTGTTATTATTTATTGCGGTTGTGGGGACCAATTGCTCAAGTTGTCTGTTTATGTTGTGGTCCTCTATTACAAAAATAATTTTTCTTGTATTAGGTGTAGTGTTAACATGGGTGATACCAGTGTACCCATTAAAGTTTGCTACAGTGGGAATACGTTTGTGGAAACAATGTTGTTATCATTGTCAATCTTAGTAAGCTGTCATATAAGGACATTACGAAGGATATAGTGGAACAATTGCGATGCAAAATAGGGAAATTACATTATCAAGTACTTGGTAAGAGTCTTAAGGATGGTTTGAGATATCTGTATGATGATAGTGCTGTGAGAATCCTGTTTACCATTATCTTCATGGTCTTGATGTTTATGTGTATGTTGAATATCATAGCGATGAAGATGAGCAAGCAATGTTTGAAGCTGGTATCGAAACTTAGGCCGGTGACAGAGCTATTTTAGAAGGAGATGTGAAAGCTAAAGAGACCGAGGCTTCGTATACATCTCATGTGTTAGAGATATTTGAGCAACTTGAGAATACTGGTGGCATTGTGTAGAGACTGGTGTAGGGAGGCAGCAGTAAGGGTGTTGGCATCACGATCAGCAGGGATCGGCAGCTTCACGGTCATCATTGGGGCAGTAAGGAGGCCGCGTCAACGAGGTGCGGTTGAAGGGAAGCAACTTGGTTTATCGTTGGGTAAAGGAATAGCTTGGCTCGGCATTAGGCTCGCGGTGGAGGTTGAGATAAAGTAGGTACCACGGGCTTGCCAGTATGGAGTGCAACGACGTGATTGCAGAGTGGTAACAACTCGGGCGGCGGGGTTGCTTGTCGTGAGCAAATGAGCACGACCAAGAGAGGGATTCTCGACCGGACTCTCCTCCTCTCACTCTTACTCACATGTGTTTCACTATGTATTTTGAGATTATAATTGCCAACCCTTCAATTAAGAGGCATAACAATCTATATAGTGTTAACCTAGGTTTATTTTACTATCGCGGGTTTAATTTAAGCCTTCCTAATGGGCTCTAATAACCTAAGGCCAAATTGTAGTTAAGCTGCAATGGGTATAATCAAATTAAGCCCAATTAGGCCCCCCCCCCTCCCTATGTGATTTTTGGCTAAGGCATGCTCCCTCTAGCGGGCCGAACTTGCTTCATTTAAGCTCAAAACCATCCACCGTTGGTCCAACACATAATGCAATTAAAGTACATGCTCCTAAATTATATGCTATGTAATTTATCTTTAATATTTTGGTTTAGGGGTTAAAGATTAATTCCTAATTTTCTGAGCAATAATTACTAAATGATTAGTCAAAATTTTAGGTGTCAACATGAATTAAAGCATTGGTGTAGAGCCTTTTTCATTGAAAAATTCAAGCGCGATATCGTTGAGAACAACCTTTGCTTTCAACGACATGATTACAGGAGCCGAATGCAAATCAGTCGACAGTGTGCTTGAAGACATTAGAGTTATGGTTATGATGAGGCTGCAAAGATAAATAGATGAATGTTTGAAGTGGCCTAAGCAATATAGGTCTAGGATTATAAAAAAATTGGATGACAACAATGTTGCTAGTAGGTTCTGTCATCCAACTTGGAATGTAGATGATGCATACGAGATCATGAATGATGGTGACATATATGTTGTGCATTTGGAGAGAAAAAAAGTGTTCTTGTTGAGGATGTCAATTGTCTGGAATACCTGGTACACATGCCATTCGTTCTATCCAGTTGAAGCAACTCAATCGGGAGGATTATGTGAAAGACTATTACAAGAAAAACAAGTATCTTGCTGCATACCAATTCATGATGTAGCCTCTAAGAAATAGCAGACAAAACAAACCATCAACCTCCAGAACCTCTACCACTAAAGAAGTAAGATGGCAGGCTTAAAAAGAAAAGGAGAATGCAAGAAATTGATTGTACTAGTAACAGGATGAGCAGGGCTGGTGGAGCAATTCGCTGCTCACACTACCATGGGGAAGGGGACAACAAGACTAGTTGTCCAACTAAATAGTAGCAACAATAGTAGCAGGAGACAACACAGGCCAATGATGCATGGGTATGCCAAGGCAACACAGAAAGCAATGGTGCAGGACCAACTACAAGGCCAACTCAGTCCAATAGTGTATAACAGAGGAGTAAATGTTGAGTAAGCTGTTTGTTATGGTCATTGCCGTTGTATGTACTTCTTGGTGCATTAACATCATTGTGTTAAATCATTTTGCTGGTTAGAAAAAGAGCAACGGAAGAGGTTTTTGAAAGTTTTGCACCACAACATACACATGATGCAATTGGGAAAACGCTAAAGGAATATGGCTTGGGTTGTTTACAGAAATGAATACTGGCATGATAGTTTTGAATGTCAGTTTTTTAGGCGTTATGCATTTAATGTATGTCATTTGATTGGCATGGTAACTAATAAAGTTTATATGGTTGTAGCTTGAGAGAAGTTCCAAGGTGTTGATATCTCAAGGAGGACCAAGTCAAGAATCGGCTGCATCTACAAGAAGAAGCCAAGGGTAAGCACCGATAGACCAACCAATGGTAACTTGAGGACAATCGAAAAAGCAGCAATCAATGGCAACTCCAAGATAGAGGGTAGAGAGGGCAGCTTGAAAATAGGCATCCAAAAAGACCCCAACATTAGCTCCATCTCAATCGAATGATCCTGGAAATGTCATTATACATCAATCTCAACTTATTACCGTAGTGCTAAGACCAATCACATAAAGTTTAACAAGAGACAACACCAAAAACACATGAAGCTCCAAGAAAAAGAATATATCCTCCAAAAAATAAGACAATGGGAAAAGGACCACAAGTGAAGAATATGCCTAGAGTTCCTGTTCGAAAGGGTGCAAGGATCATGAATCATGTGAAGAGTCCATAAAAAAAGAAGGAAGAGACCAAGTTGTTTTGCTTGACTGATAGGAGGAAGCCATCTCGGGGGAAGAACAGCATTGGTGCCAAAAGTTGTGTACGGAGCTCACTTTGGTGCCAAAAGTTTCATTTGGATCACTTAAGTGCCAAAAGTTTACGCCGGCGATCACTTAAGTGCCAAATCAGAGAAAAAACGATTACTTAAGCGCCAACGACGAGAAATTCCGACCAAATTTAATACGTGGCTTTTATATTTAAATTTTAATGACACGTGGCATTTCCATGTGTATAATTCAATTTTTTAAATATTTTTTTCTGATTTTTTTTCGTTCTTTTCTTTTTTCTTTTCTTTTATTTTCTTTTTTCTTTTTTCTTTTCTTTTTCTTCTACCATGGTTGGTGGCCGGAGGCCAGCCACCGGCCATGGCCGGCCTCGCCCAAAGGAAGGCGACGCCTCGGCGAGGCAGTCGTGGCCTCGGCGAGGGCCGGCCTCGCCGGATCTGGCGAGGCAAGCCCTCGCCGAGGCCACGGCGGCCTCGCCGAGGCGTCGCCTTCCTCCGGGCGAGGGCCGGCGAGGCCGGCCATGGCCGGTGGCCGGACGCCGGCCATCGGAAATAAGAAGACAGAAAAGAAAAAAAAGAAAAGAAAGGAAAAAAGAAAGAAAAGGAAAAAAAAAGAAAAGAAATACCACATCAGCCCCCGGCGAGCCACATCAGCCTCCGGCGAGCCACATCAGCTTGAGAAATTAATAAAAAAATGCCACGTCGGATTTCCGGCGAAGTGGCACTTAAGTGATCGTTTTTCAAAATTTTTGGCACTTAAATGATCCAAATGAAACTTTTTGCACCAAAGTGAGCTCCGTACACAACTTTTGGCACCAATGCTGTTCTTCCCCCAGGCCATCTCTTTATGTATATTGTTAAGTGTCAATGTCTGTTTAGGATTTTGTTGTTAGGCGTTTGAGATTATTATTGCTGTTTGACTGGTGATGTGTTTAGCAGCAATATCGTTAGGTATTTGATATTATGGGCTGGAGATGTGCTTAGCAACAATGTTGTTTCGGTCTTGAATGTATGAACATTGATGTTGATGTAAAAGAACATGATTTTCCTGGTGCAATTATTACATTTTTGCGTTTGATTTAAATGAAATTCTATTTGGTGTTAACCCATGCCAAGACTGATAGCATTTGTGGAATAATACTTCTTTTGTATGCTGTTACAGGATGACAAGAATGAGCTAATCTTGTTTAAGTTATTATAGGATGTGTTTATGAAAAGTGAAACCGATAGCTTACTTATAAAAAAGTTGAGGAACCTAAGTGGTCACTTTTCAAAAGTTAAGGAATCTAAGTTGTAACTTATAAAAAGTTGATGAACCGAAGTGTTCACTTAAAAAATTTTGTGGCACTTAATCGATCATTCGTAAAGTTATTTGGAACTTCTATTGTCTTTCAACATCATATGCAAAAAAGTCAAAACCAACAAAAAAAATGCAGGACCATCTCTACTCTTGCTGCAGATGCTACATCTTGCAAACCATCTATCCTTTATACAAACCAACAATAATTCACAAATTGCATCATAAAACACATTCCATTGAAATCTAATAGGCTATTCAACCTACAAGTAAACACAAATCAAGCAATTCAACCCATATATACAAAATTACCAAAAGTAGCAACATTCCAACATAAAAACATTGCAATAACTAATATTTATTGCACCAATTACAACAACACATTTCATTGTTCTTCAACTCTGGTAAACTAAGTAGCTTCTTCTCATTACTGAGGTTACATAAGACCACAAACCAGACCAAACCCGACAACAACAAGATAGACAACACTATAAATATCTCTTTGAATTTTCATCCTTGAAATTTCCTTCATCAAATGACCCACCCAAGTTTCCAAACTCTTGATTTCTGCTTGCATTGAGTTGGCGTTGTCCAACTCATCTTTCATTAGCGGCGGAGGTTCATGTTGTCCTTGAAGTAGCTCCAAGATTACTTTTGTCGCTTGATTCGAAAATTTTGCGTCAACTCACTTGAAATATCCACAATTGAAGTCTTCTTTATACCTAGTGTATCCATAGAACCTTTTCCCAAGATTATCTCTAGTCCACGCTGTTCTTGCTGGACTTCGCAGCACACAATAGCAAAAATATTGACTTTCATCTTCGTTTTGTTCATAAATTTGTGAGAGGCTTCTCCTGCTTTTGCTCCCCATTGTGAATTTGATGAGATGATTTGCCTCAATTTGAAAAGAGTTTGCGGGTTCAAGGTTAGGGTTAGGCTTTGTCAAGATGAAAATTGGATTTTGCCCCAATTTGTTGAAGTAAGGCAAGGGTTCTTATAATTAGATTAGTGAACGACGTTGTTTAGCATGTTAATTGCTGACTTCAACTTGCCGGCAGGACATGTCGGCTGGTTTAATGTTATTTTAATGCCACATCGGATTTTCCGGCAAGGCAAATTACCAATGGCATTCAAATGATCGATTTTTCAAATTTGTAGCACTCAAGTGAGTGAAAAAAAAGTTATGGCATTTAAGTGAACAACGTATAAAAGTTATTAATACTCCTACTGTTTTTATCCCATGAGAATTGCCTCGAAAGATGGAGTGCTCTTTCTCCTATATTGCATAGATCACTGAAAAAAAAAAAGAAAAACCCCTCCCCTGGTTTCTTTTGTAATTAAGTGTAAGAAGGCCTTCCAAGGTCGAAAGGTGGAGGCTTCTTTGTCTTTGTTTGTGTGGTGTGAACTGGCAATCATCACACTCACTGTATTATGTTCGTCATTTGAAATGCTAAAGTTCCCATGGAAGGTGTTAGTGAAATAAAACACCTCATATTAAATTATCTATGGGGGAAGGAGCAGATTAATATATAAAAATTATTCATTATTCCTCTCAAATCACGAGAGTACATAACAGGCTAAGCAACGTCAACTTTCACTTTCTTGCAAGTAACTCTCAAGGATAGAGATGTAATGGCAAACGTGGTTCGGCATGAGCAACTAGCGGATTAGCGAGAAACAGATCTTCAAAGGACTCATCGAGATTGATACTCGTGAGATCTGGCGGTGCCTTCCAATTAAACCCTTGAACCATCCTAGCGAGAAGCATGACGGTCATCGCAGTCCCAAGCATTGGAGCCACGCAGCCGCGCCGTCCAATGCTGAAGGAAATGAAGCCTAAGTCTGGCTCTGTGAGCTGAACTTTAGTGCAGTCACTAGTAAGGTGCCGCTCTGGCCTAAACTCGAGCGGCTTGTTCCAGACCTTAGGGTTTCGCCCAAGGCCGAGACGACTCAATACCACGTGACTTCCCTTTGGAATAAAGTAGCCGGCGACAATGGCATCGGACATGGCCATGTGCGGAGGGATGAAAGGTGCGATTGGATGGAGCCTGAAGGCTTCTCGAATGCATGCTTTGATATAATTAAGATGTGGGATGTCACATTCTTGGACTAGTCTTTCTTTTCCAACGACCCTGTCCAATTCCCCCATTGCTGTCTTTAGGATTTCGGGTTGGTTTATCATCTCTGCCATGGCCCATTCAACTGCATTTGAGGGATTATCAACAGTTGCGAACATTATTTCCTGCAAATATAGATTTTCATTGGCTAAGTTCATGTACTTTATCCATAAATTTCCTATGTATCTTTTAGACCCTCAAAATATATTAAAAAAACAAATAAGACAATACATAAAGCATATAATTCAAGTGAAATTGAATTTCCCCGGTATCTGTTTGTGAACTTTTAGCTCAGAAATCATGATAATATCTTATTTCGTTTGAATCTTCTACAAAAGATTACCTTGCAGTAATTTTTTTTTATGTAAATTCAAGAGAGATAAAGGATAATATCAGTGCCATAACTATTGTATGACACCCACATTGATGCCAAAACTTTTCAAACAATTATTTAAGTGTCACAACTTTTAAAAAGCAATCACGTAAGTGACTCTGTTAATGGAAAATTGAACCTAACTCACTGGTGTCACTTAAATGGATGCTTTAAAAAAGTTTTGGCACGAAATTGATTGTTTGTAAAGTTTTGGTACTAAAGTGGTCGTTATAAAAGTTTTTGCATAAAACATTTTAAAATTGTGTTGCGCATAATTTATGGATGGATCAACATCTAACAACGCATCAATTTTTCACAAATTGAGAAATTGGGGTTAAAGCGGCTCCCAAACATTCCCTAGCATTGATCCTCGTAGACGATCAAAGAGAAGTAGCCCATTTCCACAAGGCTCTAAACTCTCTTGTTCAATCTCAAATAGAGCAAGATTAAAGAAGAAACAAATGCGAAGTCAAGAGAGGTAAACAGGAAGATTTTACTTACATCCTTTAGTTTTTAGGATAACAAATAGATCATTGTGATTTTCAAGGAATTATTTGTATGATTTTTTCTGGCTCACCTCATCTTTTTGTCAAATTTCTAATCTTACAATTTGAAGAAAATTTTTCTTATAAATGATCAATTTAGTGCCAAAACTTTATGAACATTACTTTAGTGTCACAACTTTCAAAAGCGACCATTTAAATGACTCCAGCGAATCACGTCAAACTTTCCAGTAAACTAATCACGGTAGACATTGAAGTGATTGTTTATAAAAAAATTATGGCATTTAAATGATCATTTCAAAAGATTTAGCATCAAAGTAGGTGCCGTACAGAAGTTGCGGCATTGATGCTGTCTCTTGCCCAAATACAAGATGAACCGGCGATGATAACTTTTACAATGGTAATATCTGCTAGGCTACTCGCTCTTCAGAGAGACGAGGTAAATTGACTTTCTGGTAATCTATAGACAAAATATATACGATAAAGATCTACTCGACGCACATAAACACGGGTAAAAAAAGTCTGCTTAAAGAAAAAGAAGCTAGAATATACATGCTTGCATCTTACCGTTACTTGTGCTTTGATTTCTTCAGATGTAAGTAGTGGCTTTCCCTCTGCATCTTTGAGCATAACCAGAACATCAAGCAAATCATGAGGCTCATCGCTGGTAGATTCCTGGTTCGAATTGCCGAACCTCCTCCTTTTTCCGATCCTTGAGTCAATAATGGGGTCATGATAGTTGTTCACGGTCCTGACAGCCTCTTTAACAAGCTTTTCATGACCATCTAAATCAAGCCCTACCACACAAGGAAGATAGTCAGATATGCAAAATGCATATAAATACTTGAGTATAGTAAATATCGCCTCGATGTGTTCTTCCTCAGCAATGGTTGGTCCGCCGTCCGCCCTTTCCTCTCCGAAGCATCTTCTACCAAACATTAATTTCCGGATCACGTTTCCAGCATATTGCCTGGTGGCGGTCCTCACATTTACAGTTCTGCTCGAGCTTTTGCTTCGATTGTAAATGTACTTAACCAGATTGTCCGCTTCCTCGGTTCTTCCATCCTTGAGCCAATGATGTCTTGCGGGGGAAATTATTTCTGAAACTAAAACTCGCCTCATTTTCTTCCATTGGTTGCCATAAGGGGTCAGAATGGTTGTGAGGTATCCGCCACTACATGTTTGTGTTGCCATCGAAGTAGGCCTCGATGAAAATGTCGCATCGTGCTTCTTGAGGAATTCTCGGGCGATTTTTGGGCATGTCACGGGAATGACGTGAACATTGCCGAGCCGAAAACATGCAATGTCAGTGTCCATCTCCTTCATGAGGCGATGTATCCACCGGAATGTCGGCTTTTGGCACAGCATTTCAGGCACACAGCCAATGATGGGCCAAGGGGCAGGACCGGGCGGAAGTTGTGGCTCCGATTTTCCATTTTTGTGGATGCTCCTGGACTTTAATTTCGTCATGAGTAGAAGGAAAAGGATCAGAACTATGAAGAGTAAGGTTATAGAATTGGTGGAGATCATTTTGTTTGCTTTGGATGGTTTAGGAGAAGATAGGCTTCAAGGGATCTAAGCTTCTTCTTATTTCTTCTTGGAGGGAGAGCCACCTATAAATAGGCAATCAAGGTGCTCGCCACACAGCAAAGGAATTGGATCTACTTTCAATTTAGATTGACCAACCTGTCATTAATTTACTTAAGTCTATGTTTATTATTTCTTTTGTGGACTCGTCTCACATGGTCTTGGTCATTGTTTTGTCTCATAGTCTGAAAGATTCCTCGTATGATTAAAAAAAAACCTGTCCGGTTCGCAATGCGATGAATTTCGTGCGGTAATTGATTTGGACTTTGCCAAATGATATATTATTATTACTGGCAAACCGATACGTACTCGCCATTAGGGGTGTCAAGAGTACCCGAAATCGAGTAGAACGCGCAACCTTTTATTTTAAAAAGTTTTTAGGTGGCTGAAGGATGTCGTGGTTTATATTAATGTTTCTCCTCATTGTCAGGCTTAGCAGGTTATAATCGAAAGCCTAAAACATGTGAATCCATTACAGTTAGATGAACGAATCATTAGAAACAAAGAAGCATTGTAAAGACGGGTGTTGAGTATGTCTTGAATTTTATTTTGGGTATCCGACTCAAATTAAATTTTGATACCTGAATTGAAATTTGTGGCGACCCAACTGGAGAAAAATAAATGGAGGTTTAGTGTTGGTAGTAGAGGGTTTGGATTGTTAGGCCCAAGCCCGTAGACCAACACTGGAGCAATATAAATATTGCTTTTCTAGAGTCATTAGGTTTGAACTAGAGACAGAAAGATTCATAAGGTTTTTGATACACATTTTGTAGTTCTTGAATTTCCGTAGTTGATTTTGCTTCTCCTCTCCTTGTCGGTTTTTTTCGCAAGGGTTTTCCACGTAAGCTTGTATGTTCTTTTATTTTTCTCAGTTTCAATTTCATTGTAGTTTCCACATTGGTTATAACAATGAGTAATTCAAGAATGAGTACGCATGGTAGGCTCATGAAGAATCAAATTGAGCAATCCAACTCCGGTATAATATTGAACAGCCCTATTCCTACGAGTATCTCAATAATATCTAGACTGATAATGCGCACCTTATATGCATCAACAGTTGAGAAGTGGTTGAGACACCAATGAAAGCCCTTACGAATTAGAGGATTATCTTCCAAGTATGAAATAACTCATTCTTTATTGTTCGAGGCACGAATGCATATATCCTTAGAACAAAACTTCAGGACTTCGACATTTTTGAACTTGGGGACTTTGGCAGTCAAATCATTAAAAGTTCTCCACAACTGATGCTGGCATTTGAGTTTACCAGAACTGCCCATTCTTCCTGTCGAAACATTTTGGCTTCATCTTGGTTGTGGTACTACTTCTGCGCAGCACTAAAACCTTTTGCAAAGTAAAACAAAACTAAACCTAAATAAAAACTAAGTGATTTCTGTTGTGGTCTTAACAAGCAAACGTCGTCTACCAAAATTTACTAAACCTACAATTTCAGTCTCCATCGCTCATTTCCAATCCAGCTTCACCGCTTCTGTTTGTGACTATTATTGCCAATGCAACCTCTACGATTGATGGATTGTCATCACTTCCTTACTTCGTAACTTGAAAGAAAGCTAAATGATTTGGGTCTTTGCAGAAGCAAAGTCATCTCTCGAGATCCATGGTAGCTAACGATTCGATCTCTATCATTCATCTTCTAGCCAGTTCTTCATCATCCTCAATTCTATTGGTGGCTATTACCATCAATGCCACCTCCACCATTGATGAATTATCGTCGCTTCCTCTTTGATAGCTACTTAGTTTCTACCTCCAGCATTTATCGACAAAATGCGACGTTAGCACAACCATCCACATACGTCAACAAGTGGAACGAGTCATGTTTTGCTGATTCCTAGGATTTGCATAATATATTCTATGATTTCATAAATCACACGAGCTCATTATGATCTAATCGTGCATGAACCTGTTTATGTCCACGTTGATTTGGTGCTTTGGGAGACAATACGTCAGAAAATCCGAAGCCTATCCTATATCCATCGTGGAATTTTGGCTAATTCAAGACAGTGAATCTTCAACCGCTAATCACGTGTTTCACATTAAACTAAATTGGATGAAGATATTGCTTATCCCTCCGATATTGATTGAACCATTTATAAAGACTTTAATTACCGACTTACAGGAAAGTGGATGTTGCAAGAAGACAAGTCAAACAAAACAACCCATGTGATTCCCGTGATATGGATAATCATATAAGCAACCTTCTCCGTACGAAATAGAAAGAAGCTTACATAGAAAATCTGGGTTAATTTAAAAGATGGACCCGTACATAAAAGTCTATGAAATATGTATATGAAAAGAGATGCTCTTCACAAAATTTGCCTGAAAGGATTCATCTGCAATATTCGCATTTCGGTCCTTAGTGGAGGAGGCGTTTTTTGAAGTGAACACTTTTCTATGTTTCTTGCTTGAACTTTTACAATTCGTTTGCTATTCGACGCCACTACCAGTTTATGTTTTTCCCACTCTTTTAATTTCTAAGGTGAAAGCATAATTTCCTCCCACAAGTCATGTGACATTCCGAATTTTGGCCCAATTTTGGGATTTATAAAACGTATAATTCGTCAGTGTGCTTATAGTAAAATCTCGTCCGAGAACTGATCACTCTCGGTTATTATTTTTAAAATTGAGATTTCGCTAGAATCGCACTCGATCGAATTTGGCCGTTATTTACAGCCCGAATTTTGGTGTCGAATTTCTCGGAGTTTCGTGACGAATTTAATTGGACGGTGTCGATATTATTATGGCCAGAGTCAATATTGCCCGGGATAAGTGAAAAGTGAAATTTGGACCGGGTGCGGATTTGGACTAGTAGACCTCCCTCATAGTGTGTTTTAGTTATTATCTGTTGGCCTTTTTCCTAATTTATAATTAGGGTTTTTCGTGGGCCGTTGGATCGTTTTCGGATTTGAACGATGGTCGTCGGATCGCACTCAAGTGCGTTTCACTTTCTCTCTCTTCTCTTCTCTCTCTCCTCCCCCACGTGGCCGCTGCCCCCACGCCGCTGACTTCCTCCTCTGTACCCGCTGCCCTCCTCCACGTTGTTGACTCCTCATCTCACGCCGCTCCACCCATGCTTCGCTTTGCTTCGTTTCGCTTCGCCTTTGCTGCTGCTGCGACTTCTTCCACCAACTCCACCAGCCATCATCACTCCCCCATACTTCAGTGACTCCCCCACGTTGCTGACCTCCCCATGCACCATGATGGACTTCCCCGCGCTCGCTGCCGTGTTGCTTCGCTCCGCCCATGCCATTTCCGGCTTGCTTCGCTTCTTATCGCTGCATCCACCGACTCCTCAAGCTGCCCATGCTGCCCCACGTTGTTTCTGTCACTACTATGCTGCTACTAACTTCCCCCTACATTGTTTCTTTGCTGACCACCCCTGCGCCTGCTGCTTCTACTTCATTTTCTGCTGCTGCTTCGCTGCTACTTGCTTCTTCATTCTGCTTCCTCTGGTTTCTGCTGCTTCTCGCCCTCCATTCTAGCCCGACCAGCACCACCGTTCAGCCCCCATCTCCACCCGACTCGCCGTGAGCCGCCGCCCGTCCGCCGAGGCTCGCTGCTGCTCCGGCGTCGCTAGCTGCTTTGCCGTGGATCGAGCTGCTCCTTTCGCTCGGTTTTCTTGCTTAGGCTAAGTGTAAGTGGCTTCCTAACCCTTGACTAGGCTAAGGGGTGACTAATGAGCATGTTAGGGATGGTTTAAGGGCTGTGAATAGTTGGTTTAGCGGCTGGTTGTGCTTGGTTTGCTTGGTGGTGCTTGTTGGTTGATTTCTGATAAGGTTGCTGCTGCATCGCTGGTCTTTGCTATTTTCTCTGTGATTGTTGTGGGCCAAATTTGTGAAAGTGTATTTCGTCAAAGTTGTTCATAACATCTTGAAGTATGACATATATTAAATCTGGAATTTTTGGAGATCATTTAGGGTCATTCGTAAGTCCATTTTTGGACCGTATTCAGTCTGCCGGATTTACTGTTCACCCGACCTTCTGGTCTTTCCGATTTTATATAAATTTTTCCAGACCTCTTTTCAAGAAACTTCCTTCAAAAAAATTGTTAAGAACATTCGTGTCTATGACATATAAAAATTTCAAGGCTTTCCAAAGTGATTTGGATACTGGATGAGATGCATTTTTATGGTCAGGCGGCCTGACCGGACGGGTTGAATTTCGTCTGACTTCAAGTGACAAAAAGAGGTGTTTACGGTTGGAACTGGGTTTCGAGTTTTTCATGGAAAATGTTTATCAAGATGTTTTATACGACATATCCAAAATTTAGAATTTTTTGAGTTTATTTACTATTTATTTAAAAATAATTTCAGTCACTGTGCAACAGCCCAGTTTGGCTCCGGTTTTGTGCGTACTCGGTTTTTCTCTCTCTCGGGAACTGATCGGTGTTACCATGACAGTTTGGTGGATTTAGTTGATATTAGGCTAATTTACAAAGATAAGAATTGGTAATGATTGTTGAGGTATGTACATGGTCACGACACGTTCCGTCTAGGCGGGAGTTCTAGACGATGCCCGGCGGGAGTTCGGATGCCGTCTAGGCGGGGGTTCTAGACGTTGCCAATTGTGGTAGAGGCCGGATCGATGCTCCTTTGTGGAATGCCGTCTGGGCAGGGGTTCCAGACGTTGCCGTCGCCGAAGTAGCGGGACGATGCCTGGTTACGCCAGAAGACCGGCGGGGGTTCGGTGGCCCGAGGGGCCGTGAATAATCTGGACATTTATAATCATGTGTTGTGCATTGGGGAATGTAATGTGCTTGTGCTGTTGTTGAGCATGTCTGGATTAATAACCGTTTTATGCACGTTTACGTCATGTGGTTGTATTATGTGCTCGAGGAGCGAATTGCCATGTTATGGCGGTATTCTAACGTGCAGGGCTCACGTATGTGCCGAGGCGAGGTAAGGGCACCTGTGATTGTTATGACATGTTGGATGTCGGTACTGCATGTTTAGAATTGTTCGGAGGTACGCTTTGGCCTAAGCAAGGCTTAGGTAGTTGCTTATTGAGAAGTGTTCTCATGGTTGTATAACCAAACCATTTCAGACCCGCGACCGTGATTGATCCGGAGATGCTGCCAGGATACTACGGGGATTGAGGATAGGTCGAGTTACCCCGTCTTTTGAGTGCACCTTTTTGTAGAGGAGTTAAGCTTACCAACCACCCGATCCATGTTATTGTGCGTGGTTCGTAGATAGTGGCCTCGTAGAAGGCTTGCAAATGTATGTGTTGTAATCGATGTTATGTTTATAAAAGTGTCTTGTTGATATGTATTCTTTGTCTCTCTACTATCCCGTTGTTTATATGTTGTACGGAGAGTTCGAGGTTGCTTCCGCATGCGTTACTCGTTAGTGTTTCGATTGGGTCGGCGACAAGTCCTGGGATGTCGCGTACATTACGACCACGAAGGGATGATCGCGCGCTCGTAGGGTTCGGGGCGTGACATCCCCGTTGATTTGGTATCAGAGCAAGGTTAGCTCGATTTAAGTTGGTCGAAGCCTGGAGTGATAAGGAGCGATGACTTTGGGGTAGTCAGTTGGGGAGACTTGTGTGCCATGCGTGCCCCAGACTGTGTGACTGTGGTTGCTGAGTGATTTTATGCATTAATGTGTGAGGTGCAGGTGCGTCAGGACTTGAGGTAAGTGCACGAACTTTGTTGGTGGTGACTGGCCGTTGTTTGTGATTGGTTGCCTGCTTAGTGAATTGTTGTTGCGATTCACTACCTAGGGCTTTAGACTGGTATAGTTGACCTAGGTCTTTAATTCCCGAGGGGAATTATAGCAGGTAAGTGAGTGGTGTGACCTGTGAGTTTGAGTAGTCGAGGTTGAGGTCGAGGTCGTATAGGTCCGCAAGCTGGAGTTGCAGACGATCCCAGGGTGGATGAAATTCTGAGGGCACTCGAAGAAGTTGGAATTTTAATGGGAATGATGGGAACCAAGATTAAGGGTAAGTTAATGCAGTCAGACAGATGCAATAACTGGTTGAGTATTTTTTTGAAATAGAGACCCCCGAAGTTTGATGGGAAAAGTAATCCCGAGGCTACATCACTTTGGATATAAGAGTTGGAAAAAGGCTTTGAAATATTGAGGTGCTTTGGTCGAGGCTTTCAATGGGAAGTACTTTTCGGAGAGTGCGCGAGAGCAGAAAAAGACAAAGTTTCTTCGACTTCGCTAAAATCGGATATCAGTCGATCAGCATGAGGTTGAGTTTGTAAAGCTGTCTAAGTACGCACCAAGGATGGTCAAGGATCATGTGGATAGGACAAGGAGGTTCCGGGATGAATTGAAATTGGAACTCCGCAGTCAGTTAGTACTCTTGAGTCTTAAGGGATTACAATGAGTTGTATGAGAGGGCTCGATGGTTGAAATGGATATGAGAGAAAGGGCTGCCGCTTCTGGATCGCGGTACGCGCCGGTTGGGGACAATAGGAACTTGGCAAGAAGTCTATGGCAGAGAATATGAGACCTGTCCCTCCAGTAAGTAAGAACTTCGGAAAGCCGAACCACTACTCCAATACCGCATGTCGGTCTTGTGGAAGGAGGCATGGGAATGGCCCTTGCCCAGGTGGACTTGGAGCATGCTTTGGAGGTGGCCAGTAAGGTCATCAAGTGAGAAATTGCCGAATCGACAGGTTAGACCACTGATGTAATCGTAGCGACCGTAGGTAGGACATTAAGCGAGAGCTGCCCTGCAGATTAATTAGAATCGGCTACGAATGTAAGGAAAAGTGTATACTATGGTTGGGAAGGAAGATGAGGATGTGCCTAGAAAGTTTAGATGCGTCGTGTAATGATATTGGGTGCAATAGGAGATGATTTTGAGGTTATCGCTTGAGTGGTCATGTAAGACTTATAATCAATTTTATGGTGAATAGGCACAATCGGTTTAAGGATTTATGGATTACTGATAATATTCTTAGACGGGTTTGGAAGGATGAGTGTTGCTTAGAAATTTCAGATTTTGTAAAGAATCGATGTGATTTGTTTTTGGAAAACTGTTGGATTGAAATTGGATAGATTGAGCTTTGTCTTTGAGGTATAGAAAGATAATTATTTTGTGGCGGACTAGTTGGTTGAGGAACCAAGGCTAAAGGACATAGTCGAGGTATGTAATCTTCCCGATGTCTTTCCTCAGGAATTGCCGGGATTGCCACCTGAAAGGGAAGTGGAGTTTGTGGTTGAATTAGCCTCAGGGACAGAACCGATCTCGAAAGTGCTCTATAGGATGTCACTGTTGGAATTGAAGGAATTGAAGGTCCAAATGCAGAAGTTATTGGATAAAGGCTTGATTCGTCCGAGTACATCTCCATGGGGAGCGCCAGTTTTATTCCTGAGGAAGAAAGACAGATCGTTAAGGTTGTACATTTACTACAGACAGTTGAATCATGTGACCATTAAGAATAAGTACCCGTTGCCAAGGATAGATGACCTATTGGATCAGTCACAAGGGACATTGATATTTTCAAAAATCGACTTAAGGACTGGCTATCATCAATTGAGGATTAAGAAGGAGGATGTGTTGAAGATGGCATTTAGGACGAGATATGTGTACTATGAATTTACGGTGATGCCGTTTGGACTGACGAACGCCCCTGCAGCCTTTATGGATTTAATGAAGCGGGTATTTAAGGAATTTCTGGATCAGTTTGTAATCGTGTTCATAGACGATATCCTAGTGTATTCGAAGAGTTCCGCCGAGCACGAGTTATATTTGGAAAAAGTTCTACGGACCTTAAGAGAACACGCACTCTATGCCAAGTTTAGTAAGTGCGAGTTCTGGCTCACTCGAGTAGCATTCTTGGTCATGTCATCTCCGGGGATGGAATTTTAGTTGACCCAACAAAGATTGAGGTCTCTTTGTCGGTAGTTACGAATTGGCCAAGACCGACAACAGTGACAGAGGTTCGGAGTTTCCTAGGACTTGCGGGCTATTATAGACGTTTCGTGGAAAGGTTCTCCGCGATAGCTACTTCTCTGACTCATTTACTTAAGAAGGAATTAAGGTTTGAATGGACAGACAAGTGCGAGAGGAGTTTTCAAGAGCTTAAGCACAAGATGACTACCGCCCCTGTGTTGATGATACCGTCAAGTCCCGGAGGATATGAGATTTATAGTGATGCGTCGCTAAAGGGATTAGGATGCGTGTTAATGCAACATGGAAGAGTGGTTGCATATGCATCGCGACAATTAAGACCTCATGAACTTAACTACCCGACGCATGATTTGGAACTTGCTGCTATCATCTTTGCACTTAAGATTTGGAGGCATTATTTATGTGGGGAAAGGTTTCAAATCTACACGGATCATCAGAGCCTAAAGTACTTGTTTTCTTAGAAGGAATTGAACATGAAACAACATCGCTGGATGGAACTCCTGAAGGATTATAATTGCGTCATTCCGTACCACCCCGGAAAGGCTAATAAGGTAGCGGATGCACTTAGTCGGAAATCAAGTATTGCGCAGATGATGGTTAAAGAATGGACAATACTCGAAGGGGTGCGAGATTCAGAATTCAAGTTTGAGGTAAGTCACCTCTCAAGTTTGTTAGCTACCTTGAGGATTGAACCAGAGATTCAGGCAAGGATTAAGGCATTACAATCTATGGATCCTGAGATTCAAAAGATTCTGCAAATGGACGAAACTAAGAGAAAGGCTGACTTTCAAGTATCCGAGGACGGAATCTTGAAGTTTCGTGGACGTTTGTGTGTGCCCGATGACGTAGAGCTTAAGGAGGAAATCTTGGCAGAAGCTCACCGCAGCAACTACAGCATTCATCTGGGCAGCACAAAGATGTATCAAAATTTGCGTCAACACTACTGGTGGAACGGAATGAAAGTGGATGTAGCCAAGTAGGTGGCCAAGTGTTTGACGTGCCAACAAGTAAAGGCACATCATTATAAGCCCGGTGGACAGTTGCAACCCTTGGAAATTCCCGAATGGAAGTAGGAACACATCACGATAGACTTTGTAATAGGATTACCGAGGAGTCAGAGGAGTTATGATTCGATTTGGGTGGTAGTCGATCAATTGACCAAGTTAGCACATTTTCTGCTGTGCGAAATGACTTCGCCTTAGAAAGGTATGCCGAGATATACGTGCGACAAATAGTCCGTCTTCACGGAGTGCCAGTAACGATTACCTCAGACCGTGATCCTAAATTCACTGCCGCTTTTTGGAAAAGTTTTCATACGGCATTAGGAACGAAGTTACAGTTTAGCACGGCCTATCATCCCCAAACGGATGGCCAGTCTGAAAGGACGATTCAGACTTTGGAAGACATGCTATGGGCATGTGTACTGGATTTTAAAGGTAGCTGAGAGGAACAGTTGTATTTGGTTGAATTTGCCTACAACAATAGCTACCAGCAGAGTATCAGGATGGCACCGTTTAAAGCATTGTATGGCAGAGCTTGAAGAACACCGGTTTGTTGGGACGAAGTTGGTGAGAGGAGCATCACGGGTCCAGAGTTGGTTCAGCAGTCAGTTGAGACGGTCAAGGTTATTCGGGACAGACTTAAAACCGATCAGAGCCGCCAAAAGAATTATGTGGACTGGAGACGTAGGCCTTTGGAATTTCAAGTAGGAGACCGCGTTTTTCTCAAAGTGTCACCGATAAGAGGATTGTCACAGTTCGGCAAGAAAGGAAAGTTGAGCCCGAGGTACGTGGGTCCATTCGAAGTCTTAGAGAGAATCGGCACTTTGGCCTATCGTCTCGCGCTACCGCCAAACTTATCTCATGTTCACAATGTGTTCCACGTGTCTATGCTAAGGAAGTATGAACCGGACTCGACCCACGTGCTAAATTATGAAGAAATAGACGTGGACGACAGAGTGTCGTACGTGGAAAAGCCAGTTAGAATCGAGGACAGAATGGAACGTGTATTGCGGAACAAGACAATTCCAATGGTCAAGGTGATTTGGGAGCACCATGGAACCGAAGGTGCGACGTGGGAAAGCGAAGAGTTGATACGACACCAATACCCCCATTTATTTGAATAGTTGGGTTGGATTGCAAATTTTGAGGACGAAATTTTTGTAAGGGGGCAAGAGTTGTGACATTCCGAATTTTGGCCCAATTTTGGGATTTATAAAACGTATAATTCGTCAGTGTGCTTATAGTAAAATCTCGTCCGAGAACTGATCACTCTCGGTTATTATTTTTAAAATTGAGATTTCGCTAGAATCGCACTCGATCGAATTTGACCGTTATTTAGAGCCCGAATTTTGGTGTTGAATTTCTCGGAGTTTCGTGACGAATTTAATTGGACGGTGTTGATATTATTGTGGCCAGCGTCAATATTGCCCGGGATAAGTGAAAAGTGAAATTTGGACTGGGTGCGGATTTGGACTAGTAGACCTCCCTCATAGTGTGTTTTAGTTATTATCTTTTGGCATTTTTCCTAATTTATAATTAGGGTTTTTCGTGGGCCGTTGGATCGTTTTCGGATTTGAACGATGGTCGTCGGATCGCACTCAAGTGCGTTTGACTTTCTGATGTAGAACAGTTAGCCTGTGATTATCTTGAACAATGTGATCGCCGTAATCACCGGAAATCTCGGCAGTTTTTCTGATTTTAGGGAAAACAACCATTCAGGCAGTTTCCTATATTATCATTTAGGCAATTTCCTATATTACCATTCAGGCAGTTTCCTATATTAGTTTATTAGATGTTATCTTTAATTATTCGGTTTCCATTAGTATTAGGAGTCATATCTCTATATATAAGATGTCCGTCTTGTAATCAAAATCACAGTATTATTGAATAAAAATTTTGAGTTCTTTGGAGTTGTTTCAAATTTACGCTTTCTTTTTGCGTCATTTGGTATCAGAGCCGACTTCCGACCGCGTGTGGGGTCACAGCGGGGACGCTGTGCCTGAAGGGGGGAGAATGTAACGATCCGGTCTGACGAGGGCGGGGAGTGGTCGCCGAGGCCGGTGGATTCTGGCCTGAGCAAGGAGCGGCTTCTGGCAGGCTTCTAGGATGGCAATGGGGCATGTCTCTTGTCCCACATCGCCTAGGAGGGGAGTCCTGGGCTAGTTTATAAGGCTTGGGGTTCTATATCTGTGTAACGCGTTTTAAAGCCGTGAGGGTCAGTGGGCCAAAAGCGGACAATATTACACAGTGTAGACCCGGGGTGTTACAATTGGTATTAGAGCAGGTTTCTCCTGTGACGATGGTGAATAACGTGAATGTCAATCTCGCCGCTGCTGAGGGCCGTGAAAGCGAGCCTATTACGCGGGCTGAGTTCAATCAGTTCATGGATCAAACCAATCGGAGATTTCAAGAGATCCTTGATGCCATCCAGCGTTTGTCCACAAACTATGCGCCAGGCAATCTTCCAGCCGAGCGAATTCCTGTCGTTCGTGATCCCGAAGATACTATGGGGCGTGGAGGAATTCCCCGACAAAGGCGTCAAGACTATGTCGAGGATACGGAAGACGAAGACGAAAATTTCCAGGAGATGCAGATTCGTGGTGGTCGCCGATACAAGGGATTCCAGGAGGAGCATGTTCGTGGGGATCAACGGCAGGGGGGCTATCGACGAGATCCTGAGCAGTATCAACTAAAGGTAGATCTCCCTATTTTCAATGGGAATTTGGATATTGAAGATTTCCTAGATTGGCTTTAGGAGGTCAAGAAATTCTTCGACGCTATGGATATTGACGAGGATCGCCAAGTGAAACTTGTGGCGTACAAGTTGAAGGGTGGCGCTTCAGCTTGGTGGGAACAGACTCAATTGACGCGATGTCGACAAGGCAAGGCTCCTATTCGATCATGGGGTCAGATGAAACAGAAGTTGAAGAAGAGGTTCCTCCCAATGGACTATGAGCAACTGTTATTTCAGCAATTCCAGAATTGCTGACAATCGAATAGATCGGTCCAAGCTTATACGGAAGAGTTCCTTCGACTCTCCGCTCGCAATAACCTGGATGAGTCCGAGGCACAACAAACTGCTAGGTACATTAATGGTTTACGACTTAATATCCAGGATCGGGTTTCTTTGCATCGACTATTCTCTGTCGAAGACGCCCAGGATATGGCGCGAAAAATTGAGGTGCAATTGGAGAGGACTAGCCCTAGTACTCGTGGTAGCAATTATTCGGGTCGTGGGTCATTCGGGAAAGGAAGACAGCCTGATGTTGCAAGTTCTTCTAGTCAACAAACACCTGATTCGAGCCGAGTTCCAGGGGGTACTAGTGGGACGCCTAAGGAAGCAGTCGCAGCAAGCAATCGCATTCCCAATCAGAATACCCAGAATCCATATGCCAAGCCCCAACCGATCAGGTGCTACAAGTGTAATGAGTTGGGCCATCGTTCCAGCGATTGTCCTCGTTGTAGAATGGCCAATATCGTTGAACATGACGAAGATGTATATGAGGAAGATTGGGAAAATGAAGAAGAAGTGGGAGTGGAAGATGAAGTGGGCGAGCAAGTTAATTGTGTAGTGCGTCGTCTATTGCTTACTCCGCGGACAGAAGATACCCAGCGGAATCAGCTTTTCCGCGCTCGCTGTACTGTCAACGGCAAAGTATGCGATATCATTATTGACAGCGGAAGTTGCGAGAACATAGTGTCAAAGGCCTTGGTGGATAACTTGCAACTAAAGATGGAGCCGCATCCCGCGCCCTACACGATCGGGTGGATACGCAAGGGAGCAGAGCTTAAGGTAAACCAATTATGCCGTTTACCTATTTCGATCGGAAAATCATATCAAGATACTATTATCTATGATGTTGTGGAGATGGATGCGTGTCATGTTTTACTGGGTCGACCATGGCAATATGATGTTGATGCTATACACCGAGCTAGGGAGAATACGTATTCTTTTGTGTGGAAAAGGACTAAAATTACTTTGAGACCAAAAAGTAATTCCCCTCAGATTGTGAAGAAGCAGAATGCAGGGGTTATGATGAACATCCGAAAGCGTGAAGGGACGTATATGATTGTGGACAAGGGCGACCAGCAAGTTGTAGTTCGTGTTCCCGACATTCTTAAGCCCTTATTAAAGGTATTCAGTGATGTTATGCCTAAGGATTTACCTGACGGATTACCTCCTTTGAGGGATATCTAGCATGAGATTGATTTTCTTCCAGGAGCCAGTCTTTCTAATTTGCCACATTATCGGATGAATCCGAAGGAGAATCAGATTCTACAGGAGCAAGTGGGAGATCTCCTTCGAAAGAGCTTCTTGCGTGAAAGCAAAAGTCCTTGTGCAGTTCCTGCGCTTCTCACGCCAAAGAAAGACGGCACCATGCGTATGTGTGTAGACAGTCGTGCCATTAACCGGATTACTGTCAAGTATAGGTTTCCGATTCCACGACTTGATGATATGTTAGACAGACTTGCTGGATCATAGATTTTTACGAAGATTGACCTTCGAAGCGGATACCACCAAGTTCGCATCCGCCCTGGCGACGAATGGAAAACGGCCTTCAAGACAAGTGCAGGTTTGTACGAATGGCTTGTCATGCCGTTTGGACTCACTAACGCACCTAGTACTTTCATGCGTTTGATGACTCAAGTTCTCAAACCTTTTCTTGGCAAGTTTGTGGTAGTTTTCTTTGATGATATACTCATATATAGTCCGGATGGGCGTCAACACATGGAGCACTTGAGGGATGTCCTACTAACCTTGCAGCAAAATAAATTGTTCATTAATCTGAAAAAGTGCAGCTTCATGACAGAACGCCTCTTGTTTTTGGGTTTTATTGTTGGCGCGGATGGACTTCACGTTGATACAGATAAGGTGGCCGTGATTCGCAATTGGCCAGTTCCAAAGAATGTTGGCGAGGCTCGAAGTTTTCATGGTCTTGCAACATTCTATAGGCGTTTCATTCGAGATTTCAGTACTATTATGGCCTCGATCACTTACTGTTTAAAGAAGGGCAAATTCCATTGGGGAGAAGAAGCTTCGGCCAGTTTTGCTCTTATAAAAGAAAAACTCTCCACGGCGCCGGTATTGATGCTCCCTGATTTTGAGAAAGTGTTCGAGCTGGACTGTGATGCTTCCGGCGTCGGGATTGGCGTTGTCCTTTCCCAAGAAGGTAAGCCTATAGCCTTCTTTAGTGAAAAACTTAATGAAGTTCGCCGGCGTTGGTCGACGTATGAACAGGAATATTATGCTGTCGTGCGAGCTATAAAGCATTGGCAGTCCTATCTTTATCAGCAGGAATTTGTTCTTAACACCGATTATCAGGCTCTTAAATATATCAAGAGTCAGAAGCACTTAAATCGAATACATGCACGATGGGTTTCTTTTCTGGAGCAATTTAATTTTGTGCTTCGTCACAAAGCAGGCCATTTAAATAAAGTGGCAGATGCGTTGAGTCGACGTGCTGCGACACTCGTGACCATGCGCACTGATGTTGTCGATTTTGATCACCTATGTTCTCTTTATCCTGAAGATGATGATTTTAGTGAGATATGGAAGAAGTGTTTTGAAACAGGTTGTTATGGCGATATGACAATTCAAGAAAAATTCTTGTTCTTTGGCAATAGATTATGCATTCCTCGTGGTTCCTTGCGTGAACAACTCATTCGAGAGCTTCATGGTGGTACTCTCGGAGGACATTTGGGGCGAGATAAAACTGTAGCATTGGTGGAGGAGCGGTACTATTAGCCTCAACTGAAGCGAGACGTGGGGCGATTTGTCAATAAATGCTACATTTGTCAGACTGCTAAGGGCCACTTTCAGAACACTGGTCTTTATATCCCATTGCCTATTCCTTCGGGTCCTTGGGTAGACATATCGATGGACTTCGTATTGGGACTTCCTCGCACTCAACGGAGTTTAGATTCTGTTTTCGTAGTGGTTGACCGGTTTTCGAAGATGGCGCACTTCATCCCTCGTAAGAAAACTTCGAATGCTTCGCATGTGGCAAGTTTATTCTTTCGTGAAGTAGTCCGTCTCCATGGTGTGCTGAAGATAATCACTTCTGATCGTGACACGAAATTTCTGAGCCATTTTTGGCGTACTTTATGGCGTTTGTTTGGGACTGATTTACAGTATAGTAGTTCTTTTCATCCCCAAACGGATGGTCAGACGGAAGTTGTGAATCGTACTATGGCGGATATCATTCACTGCCTCTGCAGTGATATGCCTAAGCAGTGGGTCCGGTATCTTGCTCCTGCTGAGTTCGCCTTCAACAACTCGGTTAACCGCTCTACCGGTACATCTCCCTTTCAGGTCGTTTATGGGCGTACACCACAGCATACTCTGGATTTGGTTCCCTTGCCCAAGATTCCAGGCTATAGTGTCGCGGCAGAGAATTTGGCGACCAGAATTAATGAAGTCCAAGCTGCTGTGGCTAGTCAATTGGCTGCTTCTAATTCAAAGTATAAGGAGGATACTGACAAATGGCGACGTTCGAAAATTTTTGAGGTAGGCGATGAGGTAATGTTTTTTCTGTGAAAGGAGCGTTTTCCTATAGGTACCTATAATAAACTGAAGCACAAGAAGATTGGTCCTTGCCGCATCCTGAAGAAGATCAACGATAATGCCTATGTAGTTGACCTTCCTGGTGATCTCAACATTTCCCCTACATTTAATGTGGCAGACTTATTTGAGTATCATACTTCCGATCACTCCTCTATCCTGATCATAACTCGAGGGCAAGTTTTTCTGAAGAAGGAGGGAATGATGTAGAACAGTTAGTCTGTGATTATCTTGAACAATGTGATCGCCGTAATCACAAAAAATCTCGGCAGTTTTTCTGATTTTGGGGAAAACAACCATTCAGGCAGTTTCCTATATTATCATTTAGGTAGTTTCCTATATTACCATTCAGGCAATTTCCTATATTAGTTTATTAGATGTTATATTTAATTATTCAGTTTCCATTAGTATTAGGAGTCCTATCTCTATATATAAGATATCCGTCTTGTAATCAAAATCACAGTATTATTGAATAAAAATTTCGAGTTCTTTGGAGTTGTTCCAAATTTACGCTTTCTTTCTGCGTCACTTTCTCTCTCTTCTCTTGTCTCTCTCCTCCCCCACGTCGCCGCTGCCCCACGCCGCTGACTTCCTCCTCTTTCCCCGCTGCCCTCCTCCACGTTGTTGACTCCTCATCTCACGCTGCTCCACCCATGCTTTTGCTTTGCTTCTGTTTCTGCTTCTCCCTTTGCTGCTGCTCTTGACTTCTTCCACCAACTCCACCAGCCATCATCACTCCCCCATACTTCAGCTGACTCCCCCACGTTACTGACCTCCCCATGTAGCTGCCATGATGGACTTCCTTGCTGCTTCTGCTGCCGTGTTGCTTCTGCTCCGCCCATGCCATTTCTGGCTTGCTTCTGCTTCTTACCGCTGCATCCACTGACTCCTCAAGCTGCCCATGCTGCCCCACGTTGTTTCTATCACTACTATGCTTCTGCTAACTTCCCCCTACATTGTTTCTTTGCTTGACCACCCTGCGCCTCTTGCTTCTACTTCATTTTCTCTTCTTCGCTTGCCGCTACTTGCTTCTTCATTCTGCTTCCTCTGGTTTCTGCTGCTTCTCGCCCTCCATTCCAGCCCGACCAGCACCACCGTTCAGCCCCCATCTCCACCCGACTCTGCCGTGAGCTGCCGCTTTGTCCGCCGAGGCTGCTGCTGCTCCGGCGTCGGCTCTTTGCTTTGCCGTGGCAGCTGCTCCTTTCGCTCGGTTTTCTTGCTTAGGCTAAGTGTAAGTGGCTTCCTAACCCTTGACTAGGCTAAGGGGTGACTAATGAGCATGTTAGGGATGGTTTAAGGGCTGTGAATAGTTGGTTTAGTGGCTGGTTGTGCTTGGTTTGCTTGGTGGTGCTTGTTGGTTGATTTCTGATAAGGTTGCTGCTGCATCGCTGGTCTTTGCTATTTTCTCTGTGATTGTTGTGGGCCAAATTTGTGAAAGTGTTCTTCGTCAAAGTTGTTCATAACATCTTGAAGTATGACATATATTAAATCTGGAATTTTTGGAGATCATTTAGGGTCATTCGTAAGTCCATTTTTGGACCGTATTCAGTCTGCCGGATTTACTGTTCATCCGACCTTCTGGTCTTTCCGATTTTATATAAATTTTTCCAGACCTCTTTTCAAGAAACTTCCTTCACAAAATTTTTTAAGAACATTCGTGTCTATGACATATAAAAATTTCAAGGCTTTCCAAAGTGATTTGGATACTGGATAAGATGCATTTTGATGGTCAGGCGGCCTGACCGGACGGGTTGAATTTCGTCTGACTTCAAGTGAAAAAAAGAGGTGTTTACGGTTGGAACTGGGTTTTGAGTTCTGCATGGAAAATGTTTATCAAGATGTTTTATATGACATATCCAAAATTTATAATTTTTAGAGTTGATTTACTATTTATTTAAAAATAATTTCGGTCACTGTGCAACAGCCCAGTTTGGCTCCGGTTTTGTGCGTACTCGGTTTTTCTCTCTCTCGGGAACTGATCGGTATTACCATGACATTTTGGTGGATTTAGTTGATATTGGGCTAATTTACAAAGATATGAATTGATAATGATTGTTGAGGTGTGTGCATGGTCACGACACGTTCCGTCTAGGCGGGAGTTCTAGACGATGCCCGGCGGGAGTTCGGATGCCGTCTAGGTGGGGGTTCTAGACGTTGCCGATTGCGGTGGAGGCCGGATCGATGCTCCTTTGTGGAATGCCGTCTGGGCGGGGGTTCCAGACGTTGCCGTCGCCGAAGTAGCGGGACGATGCCTGGTTACGCCAGAAGACCGGCGGGGGTTCGGTGGCCCGAGGGGCCGTTAATAATCTGGACATTTATAATCGTACATTATGCATTGGGGAATGCAATGTGCTTGTGCTGCTGTTGAGCATGTCTGGATTAATAACCGTTTTATGCACGTTTACGTCATGTGGTTGTATTATGTGCTCGAGGAGCGAATTGCCATGTTATGGCGGTATTCTAACGTGCAGGGCTCACGTATGTGCCGAGGCGAGGTAAGGGCGCCTGTGATTGTTATGACATGTTGGATGTCGGTACTGCATGTTTAGAATTGTTCGGAGGTACGCTTTGGCCTAAGCGAGGCTTAGGTAGTTGCTTATTGAGAAGTGTTCTCATGGTTGTATAACCAAACCATTTCAGACCCACGACCGTGATTGATCCGGAGATGCTGCCAGGATACTACGGGGATTGAGGATAGGTCGAGTTACCCCGTCTTTTGAGTGCACCTTTTTGTAGAGGAGTTAAGCTTACCAACAACCCGATCCATGTTATTGTGCGTGGTTCGTAGATAGTGGCCTCGTAGAAGGCTTGCAAATGTATGTGTTGTAATCGATGTTGTTTATAAAAGTGTCTTGTTGATGTGTATTCTTTGTCTCTCTACTATCCCGTTATTTATATGTTGTATGGAGAGTTCGAGGTTGCTTCCGCATGCGTTACTCGTTAGTGTTTCGATTGGGTCGGCGACAAGTCCTGGGATGTCGCGTACATTACGACCACGAAGGGATGATCGCGCGCTCGTAGGGTTCGGGGCGTGACAAGTCATATCCACGATTAATGCTACATTGCACGGAGGAACATATATACAACTCAATCGGCAGAATTTTAAGGCTCTCTTCCAATAGATATTTGTGAGGCTTTTAGTGATTCCATATAGGCAATAATAATGTTTGAAAGTTGTATGTGTCTAATTTCAAATGAATCATTTTTCATGCGAGGAGTCTTCTAAAGGAAGTTATCCACCTCACGCCCCAAATACACAATCCCGGTCAAGAAATTCGAGGAAAGTGTTTTGAGTATTTCTAATTGTTTGTTGAGTCCCATGCATTGTATTTTGGATCTAGAGTTTCATTTGAGACAAGAGTCAATGCTATTATCGGGTTTTGATGATGCCCAACCCGACCCGATATAATCAACACGTGTGTTTGGCCCGACCCGGGACAAGACCCAAACAAGATATAGCCATACGATCGGGTCGGGTCAGGTCGGGCCGGGTTTCGTATTTCATATTTTAAATTTAAATTAATGTTAAGTTACAGCAGCTTCCGCCTCGGCCGTAGCCGCCTCCTCCTCTTCCTCTCCCGCCGCCACCGTTGCCGCCCCGCCGTAACTACCCCCACTGTAGCCAAGGATCCTTTGGGTTGAAGAAGACATACACCAAGATGAAGAAGACACCAGGCCAAGGAGCTGAAACGTCTCCATTAAATGCAGAATTTCGAAAATTATTGACAATGATTTCAAAGATTGCAAAAAATCACTCCACTTACCTACCTTTAGATCTGAAAGACTGAACCCTTTTCGAACATAAGCAAATGCAGATGAACAGAACATGTAACCTTCGATTTTCAACTTCCAGAACGCTTCGTTCACCGACGTTGGACGACCGAAAATAACCAAAGGAAAGAATCCTCGACGGTCCTGAAATCGATGAGGATAATGAGTCGCACTTGATCTGGAACTCGACGGTCTCGCCCTCAGCGAGGCTGCGGAAGCCCCGGGACTGGATGGAGGACTGGTGGACGAAGAGATCCTTAGAGCCGTCGTCGGGGGTTATGAAGTCGAAGCCCTTCTGGTCGCTAAACCACTTGACCTTCCCTATGATTCTTTCGGCCATGGCCCCATTCGGAATCGACTTCGCCGCCTCAGGAACCGCAGATAGCAACAAACCCTACCACCCATGTGACATTCTGAATTTCGACCCATTTTTGGGATTTATAAAATAAATATTTCTTCAATGCGCTTTCAGTGAAATCTCGCTCGGAATTGATCACTCTCGAGTAGACTAACCGTTAGGGAATGGCTAGCTAGGAATCAAGTATGTGGACCTAAGAACTTGGCCATGGATTGACACTTCGACCAAAAGGATTTGCGAGGGAATATTTTGGGCCATTAAAGGCCGATCCAAGGATAGTTATGGAACAATTCGCAAATGTCGTGCAATTGGGTCGCGGGTGATTCCGCTTGGCCATTGTATGAATTTCGAACGATCCTAAACATAATCCGAACGATCGCGCCATTCGGAATTAGTGATTGACCCTCGCAATTACATGACAACGGAGGTTGCCATGGCTCGAGTAAACTTAGATGTGGCTCGATATCGAATCGGCCATGAGTCGATATGCGTAAATTCCTAAAAGCCGCCCGTTAGTTCGAGATGCATTAAAGTTGCGTTCAATTGAATTTTGCCATTAATTAGAATCTGAATTGGGTATCGAAGTTTCAAGATTTCCACGACTAATTTATCGGACGTCGTCTCATTAAACGTGGCCAATTATCGGGTTGATCGGAAATTTTGGAAAAAGGAAAATTTGGCAAAATATTTTGTGGACAAATTATTTTTGTGGAGATAATATTGAAAATCTCTCTCTCCTCTCCTCCTACCCCGCTGAAATCCCACGCCGCTGACCTCTTTCCCCGCCGAGCAGCCCCACGTCGCTACTTCTACCTTTGCTTTGCTGACCCCCACTTGTTGACTCCTGTTCTGCTGACTTTCCCCACTCCTTCACGTGACTGCTGCTGTTGCTCTGCCGAACCCATGCTGTTCTGCTGACTTCTGCTCTTGCTGATCATGTTGGTTGACTGCTTCTGCTCCTACGTTGCTTGCTGCTGCTGCTTCTGCTTCCCTCTGCTGTGACTGACTTCTACTCATTCCCTTGCTGCTCAATTGTTGCTTTCTGCTGACCCTTGCTGCTGCTTTGCTGACCACCCCCACGCCTGCTGCTGTTTCTGCTTCATTTCTGCCCCACGTTGCTGCTGCTTCTGTCCTTCAATTGCTGCTGCTGCTGCTACTTCTTCTTCTCTTCTATTTCTTCTTTGCTTCTGCGGCTCCTTCATTTTGCTTTTGCTTCCTTTGGCTTCTGCGGTTTCTTGCTTCTCCATTTCATCCCACCAGACCAGCTGCTCGCTGACCACCGCAGCCACGCCGTTCAGCCACCGTGAGCTCAGCTCACCGCCGGAGTTGCTGCTGCCTTTTCTTCTTGGTTTTCTTGCTTAGGCTAAGAGTAAGTACTCCCTAAGCCTTGGTTAGGATAATGGGTTACTAATGGACATGTTTAGGGGTGGATTAGAGGCTGTGGATAGTTGGTTTAGTGGCTGGTTGTGCTTGGTTTGCTTAGTGGTGTTTGTTGGTTGATTTCCGGTAGGGTTGCTGCTGCGTCGCTGGATTTTACTATTTTCTCTGTGACTGTTGTGGGCCGAATTTGTGAAAGTGTTCTTCATGAAAGTTGTTCATAACATCTTGAAGTATGACATATATTAAATTTGGACTTTTTGGAGATCATTTAGTGCCATTCGTAAGTCCATTTTGGACCGAATTCAGTCTGCCGGATTTACTGTTCATCCGACCTTCTGGTCTTTCCGATTTTCTATAAATTTTTCCAGACCTCTTTTCAACAAAATTCCCTCACAAACATTGTTAATAACATCGGTGTCTATGACATATAAAAATTTCAGAGCTTTCCAAAGTGATTTGGGTACTGGATGAGTTGTATTTTGATGGTCTGAGGGGCTGTCCGAGTGAACCGGATTCTGTCCGGATTTGAGTGTCAAAACGAGGCGTTTACAGTTGGAACTGGGTTTTGAGTTCTCATGGAAAATGTTTATCAAGATGTTTTTTACGACATATCCAAAATTTAGAATTTTTGAAGTTGATTTACTATTTATTTAAAAAGGATTTCAGTCACTGTACAACTGCTCAATTTGGCCCCGATTCTGTGCATACTCGGTTTTTTTCTCTCTCTCGGGAACTTTTCAGAGATTTTGTTACAAAAGAAAGGCGCGGCTTTTTAATTGATGAGTGCAGACTTAGTTGACATTTGGTTAATTCATAAAGATAAGAATCGGTAATGGTTGTTGAGTGTGTCCATGGTCACGACACGTTCCGTCTAGGCAGGGGTTCTAGACGATGCCCGACGGGGGTTCGGATGCCGTCTAGGCGGGGGTTCTAGACATTGCCGATCGCGGTGGAGGCCGGATCGATGCTCCTTTGTGGAATGCCATCTGGGCGTGGGTTCCGGACGTTGCCATCGCCGAAATAGCGGGACGATGCCTGGTTACGCCAGAAGACCGACGGGGGTTCGGTGGCCCGAGGGGCCGTTAATAATCTGGATATTTATAATCGTGTGTTATGCATTGGGGAATGCAATGTGCTTGTGTTGCTATTGAGCATGTCTGGATTAATAACCATTTTATGCACGTTTACGTCATGTGGTTGTATTATGTGCTCGAGAAGCGAATTGCCATGTTATGGCGATATTCTAACGTGCAGGGCTCACGTATGTGCCGATGCGAGGTAAGGGCGCCTGTGATTGTTATGACATGTTGGATGTCGGTACTGCATGTTTAGAATTGTTCGGAGGTACGCTTTGGCCTAAGCGAGGCTTAGGTAGTTGCTTATTGAGAAGTGTTCTCATGGTTGTATAACCAGACCATTTCAGACTCGCGACCGTGATTGATCCGGAGATGCTGTGAGGATACTACGGGAATTGAGGATAGGTCGAGTTATCCCATCTTTTGAGTGCCCCTTTTTGTAGAGGAGTTAAGCTTACCAATCACCCGATCCTTGTTGTTGTGCGTGGTTTGTAGATAGTGGCCTCGTAGAAGGCTTGCAAATGTATGTGTTGTAATCGATGTTATATTTATAAAAGTGTCTTATTGATGTGTATTCTTTGTCTCTCTACTATCCCGTTGTTTATATGTTGTACGGAGAGTTCGAGTTTGCTTCCGCATGTGTTACTCGTTAGTGTTTCGATTGGGTCGGCGACAAGTCCTGGGATGTCGCGTACATTACGACCACAAAGGGATGATCGCGCGCTCGTAGGGTTCGGGGCGTGACAACCTAGGAGAGGCGAGAGAGTGTGTGAGAGAGATGTGGAAGAGAGATGTTTCATTGTTTGGGTTAGGCTGGGTACCCGAGCCCAATAAACCCAAAACAATTGGGTATTGTTTTGATTATTACCCAAACAAGCCGAGGCCCAACCTGACCCAATATGAAAATTTTCAGGTCGGGTCGTGTTTGACTGGGTTATTTTGACAGCCCTAGTTCCTACCTCCAGCATTTCTCCCGCAAAATGCAAAGTTAGCACAACCATCCACATACGTCAACAAGTGGGATGAGTCATGTTTTGCTGATCAGGTGTTTGGCATTAAACTAAATTGGATGATGAAATTGCTTACTGACAATCAGGAAAGTGGATAGACCAAGAATACAAGTCGAACAAAACAACCGCTGTGATTCCAGTGATAAGGATAATCATATAAGCAACCTTTTCCGTTAAAAAAAAAAAAAGAGTTTACAAAGAATTGCCTAAAAGGATTCGTCTGCGCTATTCTCATTTTCGTCCTTAGTGGAGGAGGCGTTTTTTGAAGTCAACACTTTTCTATGTTTCTTGCTTGACGTTTTACAATTTGTTTGCTATTCGACGCCACAACCAGTTTATGTTTATCCACAATTAATGATAAATTGCATGGAGGAACATATATACAACTCAATCGGCAGAACTTTAAAGGTCTCTATCTATTGGTATTTGTGAGGCTTTTAGTGTTTCCCTATAGTAAAATAATATATTTTTGAAAGTTGTTTGTTTATATATTTTTTTCCGTTAATAGCACAAAAAACTCCAAACTGATATATTTGTGACAAATTTACCCTAAACTAATTTTTTAATCACCAAAAACCCAAAAAATGATACACTTGTGATAAATTTATCTTCCGTTAGTTTCCGTTAAATGTTAACGGGTGCGCAAATTTAGGGTTTTACCCCTATGTTTGTCATTGATTTACTAGTTTGTGATTTTTCGGGATATTAATCCAATTTAACGGAAGGTAAATTTGTCACAAGTGTATCAGTTTGGGATTTTTTGTAGTCAAAAAATTAGTTTGAAATAAATTTATTACAGGTCTACCAGTTTGAAATTTTTTGTGGTAAAAAAATTAGTTTGGGGTAAATTTATCACAGGTATACCAGTTTGAGATTTTTATTGATATTAACCCTTTTTTTTTATCAGAGTTTGTGTGTAATTTCAAATTAATCATTTTTTCATGCAAGGAGTCTTCCTATAAACGCCTTATGCCCCAAATACGCAATTCCGGTCAAGAAATTCGAGAAGAGTATTTTAGTATTTCTATTTGTTTGCTAAGTCCCATGCATTGTGATTTGGATCTAGAGTTTCATTTGAGTCAAGAGTCAATGTTAGTATTTATGTTTTGTTTTTGGATTTTCGATTTTTTGAGAAAGGACACTACAAGTGTCATAGTTTTCGTATAGCGCTCATTTCAGTGCCAAAATTTTTCGAGCGATTACTTGAGTGTCATTTTGGTAAAAAAGATAATAACTTCAATATCACCAGCGATTTTAGTGGCTGAAAAATCCGACATGGCAATATTATAGTTCAAACCGTTCGACATGGCTTGCCAGCAAAGCCAAGTCAGCAAAATTAATACTTAATGATATCGTTTAGCCATCTATTTGCCTCAAATCCCTAATCCGAATTCGTCAAATTGGGGCAAATTATCTTCTGAATTTTTAGTGCAATAGGTACATGAAGAAGTGAAAAACAATCATTTTGCTCTTGATCTCTTCTTTTCCTCTTCGATTTTTCGCTTGTTCATTTTAGGAAAACGAATTTCAATGTTGTTGCAACTGAGCTTCTTCATAGCCAAATCGTCGTCATGGACTGTGTTCGACCCTTACGAAATAAGGACCACACATCACTAAAATCATGACGATCACAAAGATCATCAGCAAGACTAGTCGGAGCTCTATCATTCTCGATTGTAAATTACAAAGCATGTGTCACGGGCCAAATTTTCTCATATCCTTGTTAGCTGAAATGTGGAGCTTGTGGCATCAAGGTGAAGAGCAACTGATGCAGAAGATATGATAAAACTAGTTTATGGGAGTGGTGTTAGGGTGTTTGTGCTAAGAACCATGAAGTGGAACAAATACCATCTTAGAGGGTCTTTGAAGGCGGGATTGGTCTCTCGTGTACAAATTGGTCGGGAGCTAATGTCATCTTTTGATAAGGCCATGCAAGGCCGAAATCTCGCTTGAGAGACTAGTTACTCGAGCTAATCTTGGTGTGGTATGATCCGGTGTGAGGATGTGATTTACCTTACCATTTTTAGGATTAATTTGACAAAATTAAAAAATTTATGACATACAATGGATTTAGAACTGATTAATTTTCCCTTATGGATGAACCATCCCGTAAGTTGGTTTCTTTTGCTTCCAGAAATCATTAGTGAAGACATCTAGAGCCACACGGTCGCTCGCAATGAAGTGATCTAGAGCAACACACTAATATAACTTATGTTTTCTATTTTTAAAGATAGATGAATATCCATACAGATTAAATTAGGCATACCAAATAGATGGTTCGGTACTCAAATATTTTCCAAATTGAAATCTTGAATTATTTGGTTTCCAACCAACTCGATGATAAAATAATTTCCAAGTCGGAATCTTGGTGAATAGATATTCTGCAGGTGCCATTACCAAATGGACTATCGTTTTGTACCACTCTTTTAATTACCATTTCGAACAATGTCTTGCAGAGAGGTACGACACACATTGGACTGTCCTTACGAGAGGTCATGAGGAAGTCCAGTAAACAGAAGCCTATAGAACGCAGCATCCCTTAGACGAAGATCATGAGTTAATCATTATTAGGAGGTGCTTCCGGCTTTGATGACGAGGATGTTGTGCAACATTAATCGCTAATTATGATTACGTCAAGTACTGATGACATTCGATCTGGACATTTTTCGTGTGCGAGTTGGAGAGATAATCTCATCTCATGTAATCAAAGCTAATTAGAGCAAGAAAAGTGTCATTAGGGGGACTTGTAGCCAATCAAGCTAGAAGCCAAGTATTCGTGCTTTGTAATATAGAGACAGGTCGACCAATAATGTAGGAGCACGTGCTTTGGAAAGTTGTTTGTATCTAATTTAAATGAATTGTCTTTCGCCCATTATAGCACCTTTTTCTCTTTTTTAAAATGCTTTGAATGCCTATCTTTCCCCATTGATTTTCTGATATTTCTTAGGGTTAATATCACGAAAAACCCTAAACTGGTACACTTGTGACACATTTATCCCAAACTATTTTTTTGACCATAAAAAATCCCAAACTGGTACACCTGTGACAATTTTACCCTGAACTATTTTTTTGACCACAAAAAACCCTAAACTGGTACACCTATGACAATTTTACCCTGAACTATTTTTTTGACCACCAAAAACCCCAAACTGGTACACCTGTGACAATTTTACCCTGAACTTACCACAAAAAATCCCAAACTGGTCCATATGTGACAATTTTACCTTGAATTAAAATTTTAATATTATTTTTTACTTTTTTCGAATTTTTATTTATTTTTTATTCTTTTCTTTTCTTTTTTTTTTTGCATCTTCAAACCCTGGCCGGTCGTCGGTCCGGCGACCGGCCAGAGGCGGAAGCCGGCGAGGGCCGTCCTCGCCCGCCCAGGGCAAGGGCGACCCTCGCCCGACTCAGGTGAGGGCGGCCCTCGCCCCACGTAGGCGAGGGTCACCCTCGCCAGATCCGGAGAGGGCGACCCTCGCCGGTATCGGGCGAGGGCTGCCCTTGCTGGATCTGGCGAGGGCGGCCCTCGCCGGCGTCGGGCGGCCCTTGCTCTCGCCGGATCTGGCGAGGGCGACCCTCGCCTGCGTCGGGCGAGGGCCGCCCTCGCCTGAGTCGGGCGAGGGTCGCCCTTGCCTTGGGCAGGCGAGGACGGCCCTCGCCCGATGCAGGTGAGGGTCGCCCTCGCCAGATCCGGCGTCGGACGAGGGCGGCCCTCGCCAGATCCGGCGAGGGCGGCCCTCGCCCGCGACCGGCCAGAGGTTGAAGGTGAAGGAAAAAAAAAGAAAAGAAAAAAGAAAAAATTCAAAAAAATAAAAGAAATAATATTAAAAATTAGTTCGTGGTAAAATTGTCACAAGTGTACCGGTTTAGGGTTTTTTGTGGTATGTTTGGGGTAAAATTGTCACAGGTGTACCAGTTTGGGGTTTTTTATGGTCAAAAAAATAGTTTGGGGTAAATGTGTCCCAAGTGTATCAGTTTAGGGTTTTTCGTGGTATTAACCCTATTTCTTAACAAACATGGAAATCTAAGCTTTCATGGATGGATACTAAAACAAATCAAAATCAAACAAAGTAAGTGTAATATGAGGAAAGAAATAACGCTGAGTCATATTGGGCAACATTATAATTCTCGTTATAAAGCCCTAAGAGAGAACCCTGTGAGCTATGTATGAAAAGTAAATATGCACTAAAATATGAATGAATTTCCTCATCTAAGTGATGGAGATGAAATATTGAACAAGATAACACAAAACTAAGTTTGAATCAACAAGTCCTATGATGGAATAATCACATAACTTCAATCTAGATGTTCTTTTTATCCTTTATTTTTAATGCATCAGCTAACTAAATATCAATAAAAACTAATTAAGTACCTATCAACGAGACAAAAACTGTATGTCTAAAACAAAATTAGTTTAAAACCATCCAATATTTTGGAGGAAGAAGACATCAGTAAATGCCGATACTTTATTCTGACATTTCCATTCTTTAGATACCTGCAAAATAGAGATTCGAACCCATTTAATCATGTAGAGGAAAATTCATTCGTCAGTCAACATATTCGAAACACATTCGAACTACGCGGAAAACTTGCCCAATAATCATCAACTTGTATCACCGATCGTACATGCATATCACAGAATGAACATACCCGATATTGTTATAGATTAAATACCACTTTGCACACTTGAGAGCGATCTTCGATTGTCTTTTGTATCCACTTGCTTTCCGAAAGAAGACTAGAGAAAACGTTCTTTCGAAGAGGTGTCTTATCGCGCATATGAAAAATCACGTTAGTTTTCCAAAGGGGGTTAACTATTTATAGTAAAAGGCAAATAACCACCTTGTGGGCCTTGTAGTTCATGTGCCGGGTTTGGACCATCTTTGGCGGTCCACCCATTATGTCTTTCAAACAAAAACGCAAAAATCCTAGACGCAATGCATGCTAGAATTTAATGCAAAAGTGAATCAAAACATAATAGTTACGGGTTAGATTATTCAAACACACATAAACAATCTGGGCAGTGGGCTTTCGGCCATTTCTTGGACTCAAATTTGATCCCAAAGCCATCCCCACACATTCACGAGCCATTGGAACCAATAAAGGCTGGCCCGAACGCGCCATAGGAGCCAAACATGGTGTCTGAGCCGTCAAGCCCACTTGACAATGCTATAACAAATCACATAACAACGTGTTAACTTATTCTAGACAAGTTCACCCGAGGGTTGTGCAACCAATTCGGTCCTACCCTGAAACCGGACCGGAACACCCATAAAAATAGGTTATGTTCCCGGTTCCGGTGGAAACAGGTCCGGTTTCTAGTTCCAAAATTTTGAAATCGGTACTTTACGAGTAGGTTCCAGGTTATGGGTGTTGAACCTACCCACTCATCCACTTGGCAGCCGATCCAGTTCTACCTTGTTTGTTTTGTATTGATATTTTACTTTGAACTATTTTGTTGCTTAAACTATTATACTATAATTGTTATTTGTCTTATTTTCTAAAAAAAATCAAGCAAAAAAAGAAAAGAAAAAGAAATCGGCTCCCGAATAGACCACCAGACAAACAAGGTTGATTCCAATAGAAACATGGTAACTTCTAGGTTCCACATCTATAACTTACTCACTCTGGAACCGATTACCCTTATTTCGCACAATGGAAACGTGATATGAAGATTATCAAACCAAAACAACGACTAAATCAATACCAAAAACGAATTGGGAATAAGAAACGGTAGAAATTATAACTTGAACTAAAACAAATCCACAGTCTAGGATCACATGTATGCTCAAATGACGTGTAACTAGACCGAGACCGGATCAAAACATAGCTCAAAGAAATCGAAATAGGGGACATTCACCGGGAAGATTAGTTGAAGTTGTTGATACAAAAAAAAAACGCTTGAAACTCCTTCATTCCCTGCGTTTTTTGGCCGTGAATCGATTGCCTCGCCCCAATTTCGAGCTGAAGATGGGTATGTGAACGATCTACTCCACCACTCATAAGGGAAGTGATGTTCTCTCGCCATTGGACACCACAACTTGGAGGGTTGCCGAAGTCTTTAGAGACTTCTTGTAGGTTTTTGGCAGTGCGATAAATACTTTCTCGATAGCGTTTATCCATCAAGCAACCGCACCGTTTCGTTTCTATGCCAAACGTTGCTTGAATAGAAGCACATCGAGGGTGATTTCTCTTCAAGTAAGGATTTTTGGCAATGAAACTGAAATTACTCTGATAATACAAGGACATTCTGCCTTTTTTTTATGGTTTATGCTAGCTTAGATTCAAGATTCAAGATGGAGGGATTCGAAATTCTCCTTATCCAATATTACAAAAATGTGCAACTGAGTGAGGAGGTCCAAGTGGACCATCTATTGGCCACGTTGAGAAATTGGATCCAAAATATTCATGTTGGATAAACCAGTTGATTCAATACAATGAACTCCACCCTAGGATGAAGATGGTGCCTCATGGAGTAGTGCCCATAAATTTGTATAGTCTTTGCTCTGTCGGAACAAGAACACCCCAAGCCTTTCGTTCACTCTTCATCTTCATCTATCAATGAGGTGGCGACGTACTTGACATCAACTATTCCAAGTACTTTGAAAGGGTTGGCGAAGACAACGTCGCCGTTTCTGAAATAGTAAAAGAACAGAATTTTACAATTTGCAATTTTTTCCGCTATGGTTCGCAACTTACCGAACTCATCGGTGTCTATGGTACCATCGAAGTTCACATTCAATACTAGCAAACATATCATATTAGATAATAGGTGCTGTTTGACTATGAAATATATAGAAATGACTGTCTGTAGTCATAATTGGTTGTTGCAAGAATGGAATCCAGTCGAACGTGCATAATGTAAATAAGAAGACAATGACGAGACTATACCATCCAAATCATGGTGAGAGACACGAGAGCCGAAAATACATAATTTATTAAACATTCTCTGAGCCGTAATTGCGTGTAGTTGGTAATTTAGCGCAATTATACATGGAAGTTTTTTCTCTAATTTGAAGATGTCGTACTTCATTCAGGTTTAATTGAATGAGTGTTCTTCATTAATTTTTCTCAAATAATAGTTTACTTATTTTTTATATTTGAAATAAAAAAATTTTAATTTGATTTTTTTTTAAAATTTGGACTTAGTTGGGAGGACATGATTGCAATTTCTTTCAAAAGTTTATTTATGAATGCGGTGGTTCAATTGACAAATTTAGAACTCAACATAAGGCAAAGAGGAGATACTAGCAAAGTTTGCCGCAATCATAGCGGTTAGCACTAAGGGCTCTAACCAATAGAAACTTACAGAATACGTCTCTTAGGAACCTCATCCGCCAACTAGACCCATCCTGCTGAACCCAACCTGACAAGAACGATGCTGTGATCAACATCGCCGCCCTCCACCTCCTCTCCCTCGTGTACCTCTTGAGGACGAACCCAATATTACGCGTCTCGAGTTCGCCCCGTTTGGACATCGAGCTTCCAATGTGCCGACCCAACATGACCGCGTCCTCGAGGGCCAAACACCCGCCTTGGCCCAAGTCCGGGGTCATGGGGTGCATCGCGTCTCCGGCCACCGTGACGTTCGCCTGGGTCAGGTTCCCGAGGATGACATCCCACGGATAGCGAAACATCAATGGGGCCCACGTCAAGGTGGCATGGTCGGAGTGGCCAACGATGTCAAGGTACAATGGAGGAAAGTCTTTGGCTAGATTGTCAGTCACTTCTCTTAGTAGTAAATTTGGGTCTCCTCCCATGTCGGCACCTGAAATGTAGATGTGTCGATGAGTAAAAATTGTTAGGCAAAGGTTAAGTAGTTAGTAGTTAAGCCTATAAAAAGCAGCTTTTCCCCAGGCATAATTGTCGTAAGATACATCTATGGAAACATTTCAATTTAACCGGTGATGAGGAAATCTATGCACAGTAATAACGGTAGGGAGGATAAGACCCATATACAAATTGACTAAGAAAACCGACACAGAATACTTTTGTTAGTTCAAAGGTTTTTTTTCTTGACTTCACAAACCAATCTAAGAATCACTAATGTTACTCTTACACAAGAAGTGTCAGCGTTAAGAAAAAAAAATACCCTTTTATAGGCCGTATGAGCAAATATAAAAGGGAATGTACCAAAACCTTTTGGAGGAGCTTTGCAAACAAAGTACCAGTATATCTCCTTATTGTTCAGAGGCATAAAACCAGCCCTCTTTGAGACATCCACGAATCGCTGAGACTCATGGTTCAACCCATGGCCTTGTGGGTACACGGCCAGCCTGCGAATCGCGGCACGGCCTGAATCAATGGGCAAGCCGAGCCCTAACCAACGTGCTATCTTAGAATGCACCCCATCACATCCGATAACCACCTACATATATAGCATATTTTCAAATAATATATAAAATCTTCAATTAACACGAGCCCTCCAAGAAGAATTGGAGTAGTGTTATCACCACTGAAATTAACAGGAGAACTTAAGTATGAGAACTAGGGGTGTCAAAAACCAAACCGAAAACCGAATTGAAACCGGAATCGAACCGAAATTTCGTGTATTTTTTTTTTAGTTTGGGTTTCGGTTCGGATAATGGAAAAATAACCGTTCTTTTTTTCCGGTTCGGGTTATTTTGGTTCTGTTCAGTTAACCAAACCGAACTTAAATTCTTAATAAAAACTAAATGCTCTTTCTCACCCCTCTCAAAGTCGCCACGAGAAACCCTAACATCCTGTTTTCTCATCCGAACTAATCCAGTTCGGTTATGCTCGAGATTCGGTTCGGTTCAAGCATACATCCTAACGATTTGGTTCGGTTCAGATTTTCAGAAAACCCGAACCGAACTGAATCGTTGACACTCCTAAATTGGGAAGTTATGATACCTTAGACTTGATGATAGTTCCATCTTCAAGCGCGAGGATACAAATAGATGAGCCTTGTTCCACTTGGGTTTCGATGGAAGTGAGCTTTGAAGAGAAACGGATGGTATTTGGAGGCAATTCCTCTGCTAAGACCTGTAACAAAGACTTTCCGGTGTACCACTCTTTGTTCATGTCTACTCCTAAGAAATATAAAAAAAAAAGTGTAAATTCTTAAACTTTTAGCATTACACAAATAGACTGTAATCTTTCATTTATTTACAATGATGTTATTACATGCCTTATCTACTTACAAAAAACACAATTAATTGCTTAAATCATTATAAATGGTCTTGCAACTTTTTATACACACAAATAAGAAATCCATTGGATGAAAAACAATTTTAGGGTTCTGTGAAAATTCAATGATCTTTGCAGATGTTCATGTGACTTACCATAGGATTTTTGCAAAACCCCAAAATTATTTTTCATCGAATGTACTTCATCTAATGTAGTAATGAATCCAATGTTTCTTTTGACAAATGAAAAAGAAATCAGATTCTGCATACGTACCTGCCTCAAGTCAATTATAAAGGAAACGAAGGAAACACATACGACAAATAAAAAATAGAGGATGCATTGATCGAACTGAAGAATTTTCAGAGTTGCGGTACCCTTTGCTTGCACCATAACGCACCTCCTGAATGGCTTTGGTCTTCACATCGGTTACGTAACCCCTAATGCATGAGTTAAACATTAATTATGGGAAGTGTAATCTAATAAGAGTTAATTAAGTAAAGGAACTTGAAGATAGGTTCGAATATCTATGTAAAACCTATTTTCGATTATATAAGAACGATAAACCTTACTTGGAAAAAGGTGCGTAAAGGGAGGTGAGCTTATCCGAAACCCCGAGTGCGTCGAGTGCGTGCCAGGCGTTGGGGAAGAGGCCCAAGGCCGCGCCGGTGGCTCTCAGCCCCTCCGCTCTCTCCAGCACCAGTGCTCGCACACCAACCTTCTCCAGGGCCGCCGCCGTCGCTAGCCCCGCGATGCCTGCTCCAACAATCACAACCTCCTCCATTTGAAAAGCAAGTTGGCTTTTTTTCCTTTTTACGATCTTTTCTTCTTATTTGGGGGAGACTATCGTGTTGATCTATTTCAGCTATTTCAGAGGGACGATTGTGTTTCTTTTCATAGCTGTTGTAGGTAGTCGTGTACGTCTAATGACGTGCTCTATTTGATTCCTCGTTTGACCAGATATGTGAGCTGCAAGAATCAACATTTTTCAGTAGAAAGGAGCGCATGACAAAATGTCTCTTAGCACGAGAATTAGACCTTGCCTATTCTTTGACCAGATATGTGTCATTTTCCCTTAACAAAATGTTAAATGCAAAGTATCTGGTCAAAAATTATAATTGAATAAGTGGGCGGCCCTTGACTTTTCTTTTAGAGGGAATAAGATAAAGCAACGAAAGGAAAAAGAAGCTCATTCGACGTAGGGACATGATGGTTGCAAAATATAACACGAAAAAAAAGTCGCAATGGTTCACAATCTGTGGCTTCAAAAGTCCTGCCCAGGAAGATAACCGGACCTCAGAGGTAACAAATCAAATAGCAAAATATCATGACGGTTATAAGGCAAAATCTTTGACATAATAGCATGAAAATAACACATCAAGCAGAGCATCTACGAGTTGATCATTTAGAACTTTTTCCCTGATTTTTTCATTTCAATTTTTATATCAATAAAATTGTTATCTTTATGCTTACATTCCATCATATGATATCTCTCAATTTATACTATACCAAGTTCTTCATTCATTCAATTCTTTGTTTATCATCTTCGAGCATCGTATATGCTTCATTCATTCAATTTTTTATTTATCATTATGGTATCATAGTCAAGTTCTGATTAGTTTATTTTGCATGTGTATCGGCCCCTTCATCAAGTCCCATATGTCAAGTTCCATGTGTCACATCACTTGATTATTGGTTCGAGATGCGAATTGAGAGGCGAGGGAAGTGGAAGTCATTGCCATGATCGGAGGGAAGGGTTCGAGGGTTTAAGCTTTGGCCGCTAGGTGGCCCTTGTCCTGCCCTGGCGAGGGCCGCGACCCTCCCTTGCTGCTGGCGAGGGCTTCCCGGCCCTCGCTAGATTTAGGTGAGGGCCGCGACACTCGCCCATGATCGGCAAGGGTCAGCGAGGGATTGTGGACCCTTGCCAGCCATAGTGGTAAAAAGAAAACAAAGAAAAGAAAAGAAAAAAAGAAAAAGAAAATATTATTAAAAATTATCCACGTCAGCCTCGGTCGTGTCACGTAAGATGGTCGGCGTCCATGTCAGCGATTTTTAACCAAAATTGGCCGTATAGACTTAATTGGCAAAATATGAAAATGTTTAGTATTTAATTTGTAAAATTAAAAGATTTATGATTTTTGACTTTTTAGACAATTTTTCCTAATAAGAGGTATACCTGCATATGGCGGGTCTATATGAATGCCTCCTATAAGATGACTATTCGGTCGCCTGGGACGTTCAAACATTCGAGGATCTCAAGAGAGAAGACGAGATAAAAGGTACATATTTATGAAGTATTGAGAGGCATCCAAAATTCTAATCATCTTTATTTATGGCTCACTTACCCACGTATAGATTAAGAGTTTATTTATTTCACGAAATAAACAGAGCCTAATATACTTCAATTCTCCTTCTCTAGTTTATGAACTTCGTCGCCATCAAATCATGCTAATTACGAAGTGACGACAATCCACTGTAAAACTAGTGAGATCAGTGTGCTCTATACTTTACTGAAACTATGGAGCAAGTAAACTTTTTTTTTTTTTACAACAAACTTGTTTGGCCCTTTTGTTGCGTTACCTATATCGCGATCTCGGTACGAGGCTTGGTCCGACTAGTCCGAGTGTGAGGCTTGTCCGTAGAGTAAACCCAGCATTTGTGGACGCCGTCGCAGTAGGAATAGCGCCGGTCCTCGGGCACGTCATATGGCTTTTGGATGTGGTAATACGAATGGTTGAGAGGCAGAAACACGAAGCCTTGGGTCGGATCGACAGGTCCCGAAGCCGAGCTCCCGTGCGATACGATAATGAGATGAATGATAGTACTTAAGTACTTAGCTTTTGAGAAGAGGAAGGTAGACATTGTTAGGTGAAGGAAAGGAGTTGGGAGTGGTTTTATGGATGGTATAGCAATCATCAAGAATCGAGAGTATATATAGAGCCCGATGGAGATGGAAATGACTAGGTTTAAATTAGATTGACCAGTGGATGGAACGTTTTTGGACCCGGGATGTCGCAATCGGAAGCTAGCAATCCAATAAATTACGCAAAAATAAGTGGACAAATCATATAACTATTCTTTTTACGCATCCCGCGTCTAACGCCATTGATACTGGTAGTTTTATTTTTGGCAATTAACTAATTGTCCATCTTGACAATGAGAGATGTCGAACGTCTCAAATACGGCCCGTGCATCCAATATTAATCCTTACTTAATTTTGCTACGTCAACTTTCGTGAGTTCTGTGAAATAACATTTAGATTCCGATTCACACGGCAGAATACCTAATGCCCATTAGAAGTGGACTCAATATATATATTTTTTCGATTCAACTGTCAGGTGCAGTCTGGATCAAATTTTGGAGATCTTGATTAGTCATGCAATCAATATTCTAAAATTGACGAAGTCCATTTTCTTTTCCCGATGATGTGGCCACGGTAGTGGGTAGCCGGCGTGCCGCTGTGCATGACGGAGGTGAATATGGAAGATGACGAAGAAGGGTAAAAGGGATATACGAAGAAAGAAAGAAAGAAAGAAAGAAAATGTACTCTCAGGAGAATAAGCTAATTTGTTCATTCGGATAATCTTAATTAAACCTCGTACTTAGTTTACTTTGTGTATCTTTATCTGCCTTTGACTCTCCTGAGGTATGCTTGAGCTTGACTGGCACCACCGAATCAAAGACCAAACTGAAGTAAAACAAATTGCAGGCGAACCATTTGTAAGGTTTACGTTGCTACCTGACAAGTCAAACGCATTACCCTCGATCGGCAGCGCAGTTGGTCAATCCAGGATTGGCGCTGCATCAAGTTTCCAATTGACAAATTGCAGGACTTTCTGTTTGGCGAGGTGATAATCAATTAATTTGATGGTTTCTTGTGATTGTTGCCCGAGATTGTTAAACTCTGTGTTGGACATTAATCTCGGGTTCTCCTCGCGTCAAACATTGGAGAGGCCTAATTAGGTTTACAATACAGCCGAAGAAATTGTCCAATTAGTTCCAAACTTATTTTATGGATCGATTTAGTCCTAAATTTTTTAATTTTGCCAATTTAGTCATAAACCGTTGCGAGAAATTTCGAGGGAAAATTACCAAAAAAGTCATAAATCTATTGAAATTGTGCCAATTTAGTTCTAAATCTTTTTTTTTGTGCCAATTGAGTCCTAAACCTTTTGCATTTGTGCCCATTCAGTCCATCCAGCCAATTTTGGCTGGCCGGCGCTGACGTGGCACGACTGGCGCTGACGTGAACAATAATAATATTTTAATAATTTTTGATTTTTTAATGATTTTTTTTCTTTTTCCTTTTTTTTCTTCTTTTTTTCCTTCCTTCTTCCTCTGGCTGGTTGCCAAATCGAGGCGACCAGCTAGAGGTGAGGGCCGGCAAGCTCAATTAAAAATTGTTCATGTCAGTGCAGACCATTTTATATTAGCACTGGTCGTGCCACATTAGCATCGGCTGGCCAAAATTGGCCGGATGGGCTGAATTGGTACAAATGTAAAAGGTTTAGGACTGAATTGACACAATTGCAATAGGTTCATGACTTTTTTGGCAATTTTTCCGAAATTTTAATATAGTCATTCCGGCCAATTTTCTCAGAAAATTATTAAAGTGGCGGCTGGTGATGACTAGACCGCCACGATAGTGATTTTCGGTGAAATAATAGGTTTATAACCAATTAGGTAATTTTTTGTGACACAGCCTACTGTCTTATATTTCTAGAGAAATTTTGGTGTGTATATCTTCTTGTCCTCCGTGGTGCACACTGCACATGAACCGTGCTCATAATCAATAAGACTAAGGGCACGCAGGCTAGAGACTGAATAACAAACTTCACCACCAAAAACTTAATCAATATAAAAATCAAATCTCCTAAATTGAAGACATTCAGAACTCACAAGATATTGAAGCAATCCTTGTTATTCTTCTCATATTCCACGTTAAATCTAGAGTTCACAAGAGACTGAAAAATTAAATATTATCCATATAATTCAGTAACTATTTACCTCGAATAAAAAACTGCTAGAATGTTACGATCTACCCACTTGAAATAAATTTCGTCCTCGAAAGGGTACCGATATTCCTTGAAAATTTTATAGAAATTCAAATAACAAATCATATGACAAGTAACTTGATATGTCCAATACTCTCGATCCTCGAGCCACCGTTGACATCTAAATCTCCTTAGGTTGTACGACGAGAAGGAGTTTACTATAGTCAGTGCAGTGAGATTTACCGAACTAATCATGCCTTTATGCCTGTTGTCGTTCATATCAAATCACTGTCTTCCACTAAAGCACTGGCGTCCTTGTTAGTGTCGACGCATAAAACATTGAACCGTCGAATTTTTCTCGAATAGGTTCATGGCGAAGTAAAATCTAGGTGTCCTTAAATAGGACAAGAGCACCATTTTTTGAAAAGGTGATACAAGATGTTAAACCATGAACAAGAACGCGCGCTAAACTCAATGAAAACATATGTAATTGATACTCCCGACATTCTGAAATGATAATTCTTTTAAGTAGCTGTGAATTCATCACCATGGGCAAGGATTAGACCAAAACGAAATCTTCACTTATCGCTCCATTATCAATCGCGCTTTTTCAAAACTTTGATGTCTCTCCAACGCGACTCCATGCAGAGAGAATCACCCTCTTGGGCATACGCACCACACTTGAAGGCATGAGATGTCCCCCCACGGCCATCAGCCTCTAATTTCAGATACCCATCGATGTACACCTTCACTTTCGAGGCATCTGCATCGTGCACGACGTTCACTCGGAACCACTTGTCGTAGATCTCGTCAACGAGGACCACGCTCCGGTAGTACATGAGCGTGCCATTGTACACTCTTAGCATAAGCGTTGACGCGTGAGGGCTTGTGGCTCCAAACACTTGCATTATACATACGCCGGATGTCCCGGCCGGGACGTATCCATATCCTTCGAATTGCCAAACTCCTGAAGAATAGTTGTATCCCTAAAAAAGGTACAACATTTAAGAAAAGGTTTAAATATGCTATTAAGGAATGAAATGATTTATCAAGTCCCATGTTGGACGAATGAAATGATGTAAATTGTGACACCGTATGGGTGAGGTCTTTTGATGTTATTTTATAACTTAAATAAGATTCATCCCCAAATGATCACCATCTTGTGTACTTACTCAAATTTACTTTTGGGGCAGATTCAAGTGAAACAGGTCGGGTGTTACATATATTATGTTAACAAAGCCGTTGGATGTGGAAGCAATATAAGTAGGAATTTTATGTTGCCTAAACTCATCTACTTAAAATCCATGATTTTCCCTCTTCTTCACACCCAATGAAAAGTCACCACATGAATTAAGGAGTTGTGGTAAGACTTCTTAGTACTCTTAGCTTTTCTAATTAAAGAACACAGGAACTTATGTGGGGTAAATCAAACTCAGATCCAGTAAGTAGCGTTAATCACGTATCTGAAAACAATGGAATCTGCACTAATTCAAGAAAGAAACACGCAATTCCTGTGTTGTGATTGACTTTGTCCATCGGGCCATTAAAAGAATTTGAGTCTGGATGATATTATTAATTTTCACTTGGACCATGTTGAAAAGCAATTTAAAATGCCAAACCCTCAATAATCTGCATATAGCTGGCTGGATGGAGGGGGTTCACGGGTGTAATTTGACCCATGACATCAAGACAAAGTCCAAAACATGCTTTCGTCGTTTCGTTCTAATAGCTCAACTTCTCATATTAGAAGAACAAACCAGTGGCAGTCCACAAAAGCAAGTGTGCCTTATCGCCACAAGAGTTCACACGACAATCATAACGGACCGAGTATGCCAAACAAAAAAATGAAAAATGAAAAATAAAGATGTAGCCATCGTATCAAGTGAGACTCTCGTAAGACTCTAACATGATTGACGATGAATTCGATCTAGACAACTATTTTAACGCGATAATAGGTCGCCACTCGGTGTGATATCAAATGAGCTTAGCTCAGTGACAGCATTCAAAATCTCAAATGGTTCACTTGTGATGTGAGTAATCATGCTCTGGCTCTACTATGCACTTACACAAAACCAACACAGGTCAGTTCGAGCCTTTGTTACCGGATACGTACATGTATGGCGATCTCGGTACGAGGCTTGGTTAGGCTCGTGAGCGTGTGAGGCTTGTCGATGGAGTAAACCCAGCAAGTGTGGACGCCGTCGCAGAAGGTGTAACGTTGGTCCTCCGGCACATCGTATGGCTTCTGGATGTGGTAGTACGAACGATTGAAAGGCAGAGATATAAAGCCTAGGGTTGGGTCAATTGGTCCCCAAGCCAAGCTATTGTGCCATATTGTGAGCTGAATGATAATTCCCGAGAGCATGGTCTTTTTTGAGTTGAAACTAAAGGGGGACATTTTCCATTAGTAAGAAGCACTAGCTATGGTAGTTCGTGGACTATGGAGTTGGCCAAAGACCATGATCTTAAGAACGTTTAAATATTGTATTAAGGAGTGGATGTGGAACATGTTTTGGAGTCTCGGTTTGTCTCAATTGGGAGCTAAGGATTCCCCACTATATAAGTTAGTAAATTATGTTGAATACAATTATTAGGTGGACCATTTTCCTTCTATTTTGAATTAATTTGTTCACGACTCAAGCTACTAATTTTATTTTGGGGTAAAGATTCGAGCTATTAGATGGTTGGATTGTACCAAGTTGGACATCGAATATTCTTGCTGCTTTGTCCAATCTTCTTTGACCTTATTCCCTAAAAAAACCCCGAACTTTAAGTCGAATCCCAATTCTGCTCAAAACTTATTTTTTCGTCTAAATAAAAATTACCAACTTTCACTTTAGTCCCAAATTTGCCCCGCGTTAAAAAAATCGCACCATCGGTTTCTTCAAAATTATCAACATTAGAAGGCTATTGTTGTTCTATACTAATGTGAGGATGTTGGTGAAGACGCGGGTTCCGATAATGAGCTTCTAAATGGCATTGATGTTGATAATTTTGAAAAAATAAGTGGCGATTTTTGGACGTGAGAACAGATTTGGCACTATAGCGAAAGTTTGTGATTTTTTTCGGTAAAAAAAATTCAAGATAAAGTTGAGATTAAAATTAAAGTTGGGGGTCTTTTAGGGAAGTAAGCTAGCCTTGGCCTTTGGACCACGGGGATAGCATCCAGTGAAGATGAGACCAACGGATATTTTTTGGATTTGACTAAAAGGAGTCCAATTTTGTAAAGTATATACTACTTATAAGGGTTAATACCACAAAAAACCCTAAACTGGTACACTTATGATAAATTTACCCCAAACTGATTTTTTAACCACGAAAAGTCCCAAACTGGTACACTTATGACAAATTTACCCTCTGTCAGTTTCCGTTAAATTTTACCGTCAAATTGCTGAGTTTAGAGACATGTGGCAGGTAACGGATGTACCAGTTAAGGATTTTACCCATCTGTTTGTCACAAGTTTATCAATTTATATTTTTTCGTGGTATTAATATAATTTAACGGAGGGTAAATTTGTCACAAGTGTACCGGTTTAAGGTTTTTGGTGGTCAAAAAATTAGTTTGGGGTAAATTTGTCATAGGTGTACCAATTTGGGGTTTTTTGTGATAAAAAAATTAGTTTAAGGTAAATTTGTCGCATATGTACCGGTTTGGGGTTTTTTGTGGCATTAACCCCAACTTATTATTTGTTTCGAGATTACCCAAGGTAGTCCAAAGTCTTATAATGGAACATCACGAAGCCTAAATTTGAATCAATCGCGAACCAGGGTGTACTCAATTTGACTCAAAAAGGAAGACCTGTGAGTGCCCATTGTGACCAACCATTAGGAGTGGTCAACAAGCAAGGGAAGTCAATGAATGAGGACAAGTGCATGGGGTCATGAGCAAAGTCGAGGAAGTTGTTAGGTCACGGGACAAGTAGTCCTCGGTCAAGGAGGAGACAAGCACGTATCAACACCCTCATCCCAAGTTTTTGTCTTTTCACTCCCTTCGCACTTCGTTTCCATGGTCTTTTCCCTTCCATGTACGTTTCAATTCCTGTCACGTACTTTCAATTCTTGTATTTCTGTTGACATAAAAAAATGTCCAAGTGTTCGGTCGTTAATCTCGGATGCAAGCACAAACAAATATCCAAGTGTTCGGTCGACAATCTTGGATGTAAGCAACAAACATGTAACCCACAAAGAAGTGGAGGCGACAGAACCATCAAGTAGTGGAGTCGACAATTTTGGATGCGATTGTCAAAGAGATAACCGTCAAGATGGTGGAGTCGATATAATTGTCAAGTAACCATCAGTGTAGTGTAGTCGATGTAACTATTAAGTAACCGTTGGTAGTGAGTCAATGTAATCGTCAAGTATCTGTCAGTGTAATGTAGTCGGTGTAACCGTCGCTTGTGGGCTGTAAATACCTCAAGTTAACTCTTTGTAAAGCCCCTTAAATCAATTACAAAACTCAATGTTATTCTGAATTATCTTTACTTTCCCGTAATTTGCATGGCTAGACACGATTGTTTCCAGTTTCCGTATATTTAATTTTTCTTGTTATTTACTTTCATATCCACAATCAACAAATGACCCTTCACAACTTTTGTTTATTCACTCCGATCCATATTCTAAAAGGTAATTCATCGTCGACTTTTCGGTAAAACATCTTTTTGGCATGCCCGATGGAATACATTTTGTTGATTTGAGGAGACTACAATGGCAAGAATGAGAAATCAACAATAGTCCTCAATGCTGTGAATAACGCTTTGTCGAGGTCGAAATCGCCCAATGAACTACCAACAGTCCAAGCCAATCCAGTGGTACAAGGTATGTTCCTTTGCTTTTAATAATAGAGACATTGTTGGTCAAAATAATTTAGTCGGTAATAACAAATCGGCAAACCAAATTGGTTGACAGACTAGTCAAATGCCAGAAGTTGAAAATGTAAGGCCAACGATCGTTATGGCACTATCAAATGCCAACATCCCTGTTCGGCCTAACTTATCGATCCGTGTTAATATAGATAATCCAACAAGTTCGGCATCACCGCCTAGGGGGCAAGTTGGCCAACTAAATCTTAAATTAAACCTAGCACAATTTACCAAAGAAATTCAACAAGAATTGGATTTGAATAGAGGAATTGTTAGGCCTGTTTGCTGGAATCCTTATCCTGATTATGCTTAGAGATTATAAAATTCCTCACTTTGAGCAGTCGACCCATTGAACATATCAGCCAGTTTTGAGCTTAGTGTGGAGAAGCTGTAAGAATTTCCTAATGTGAACTTCATTAATTGAAATTAACTGAATTAGTTTGGTCTAATAAAGGTAAGATATATGAGTTCTTAATAAGTCTAATATGGGGTTGGCTGGTGTGGGCCGAGTACGGCCTGGCCCGTAATGAGAGGGCCCGTGGTCGAAGACTCTATAAATAGCGCTTAAGTCCCTCCCCTAACCTGATGATGCATAATCTAACTCACATACGGATCTAGAGAGAACTTTCTTCTCGTGAGTGGTAATCTCATTAGGCCAGTGTTCTAACGAAGGGTATAGGGGAGAAGCACTTGAGTTCGTGTTCGGAAACCGTCGCAAATTCCGCGTCAAGTTTGATGGATTCCAAACCAGGTATGCGAATCGATAATTTCTCCATTAACGTGTTTCGATTTCTGATTATGGTGATCCTGGGTGTGCCATTTTCGTGGCCAACATGTGGTATCAGAGCCTGCCATAGATTAGAACTGAAACATGCGGATTAGGACCGTTTTCATTATGTCCGAGAGGTTTTTACCCATTTTCGGAATTTTTTGTCGGATGAATGTAAAATTTTATTACATATTCGGAATCTACTCATCGAGACGAGAAGAATGACGGGCAGTACGTCACCGGAAGAGGCTGCACGTGCCCTCACGCGCCGACACGCGCCGTGAGCGCGGTGGTGCGTGACGGCCACGCGCGGCAGTGCCGAACCGGTGCGTTTTCGCCGGTAACCGCAGGATGACGTCAGCGGGGGTGCGGATCCGGGTTGACCGGATACTAACTTGACCTGATCCTGACTCGACCCGATATTTGACCTGACTCGAATTTAGACCCGACCCGACCGTTGACCCGACCGGTCCATTGACCATTGACCGGTTGGACCGGTCAATCGGTCGGACCGGCTGTTCAGACCGGCTGAACACGAGCGCACGCGCTGCGCCTTCCGGCGGCATGTGAGAGTGCGTCCGGTGTCCGTTTGGGACGTTCTTGGTACCGACACGCTCGTATCGAGATTCTCTACATTGTGGTGTATTTATTTTACATGTTTGGAGCTTTTACAGATGTGAAAATACGTATAGAACCCTATATACGCTTATTTTTAGGGTATTTTTGCATATTTTCTTGTATTTCTCTATGGTTTCGGAAATGCATATGGTAGCTCACATGTATATCATCACATAAGGACTGTGTAGAGTGTAATTCATTGTCTATCAATGAATGGAACAATATAATTAGCATGACATGTAATTTCAGAGATATACGCCCCTGTCTTTACGTCTAGCATTACATGTATATAGTGAATGTGATACATAAAGCTCATATCCCTGGTATGAGAGATTTTCAAGGATTCAGTTGGGTAGTGACCGCCAAAGTGGCACACTTGACTGGGTTTGAGAAATATCGGTCACATATTGTGGTGGGATGTCTCCTGTTTTATTGCATGATCATACTTCCAAAGGAGGTGATCTTGTATTGGTGCATGGAGGGGTACGTGTATAGCATGTGCTTGAGAAATGACTGATCTTAGTGGTTCATACACCCAAAGGTGGTGATTTCACGAAAGATTAGAATATGTTCTCAAGGCTGCTGTCATGTGGAGAGTGTACAACTGCATGTCATATTTTCTGCCCAAAGGTGATTATGTGATGATGTATGTAACTCTCTGGATAAAGTACTCACATGATGCTGATTGTATTGTTTGTTTATTTTCCAGTCACCTTTTCTATAAACGGCAATTCCATTTCCATTGAGGTCCTTACTGGGTTGAACTTTAAGAAATAGAAAGAGGATTTTCTATTTGGAATGGAGCTGGCTGATGTTCACATTGCTCTTACAAAGGATAAGCCCGTAGTTACCACGGCCACTAGTACTGAAGCTGAGAAAACGGACTATGCTGCTTGGGAAAAGAGCAATCGGATTTGCTTATTGACAATGAAGAAATCCATTCAAGAACACTTGAAAAGTGGTTTGCCAGCTAACTGTACTGCTAAGGAAATGATGGCAACCTTAGAGGCTAGAAACCGCATTTCATCTAATGCTGAGGTTGGTACACTTCTTCAAAAGCTCTTCAATATGAAGTATGATGGTATTGCTGGGGTTAAAGATTATGTCCTTAGGATGGTAGACCTAAAGACGAAGCTTCAAGCTCTTAATGTTTCCATTCCTGATGCTTGCATTGTATATCAAGCCCTGAACACCCTTCACCTGATTTTGGGATTATAAAGACAAATTACAATTCGCAAGATGAGACTTTGTCAGTTAATGACTTGATAGCAAGGGTGGTGGCAGAGGTAGAGAAACTTAAGAAGGAAAAAGGGCATCTAGCCTTATATGTTTCTGGTTCCCACAAAAGGAAGGATAAAAAGTCCAGAAATCGTACTCATAAAGGTACTCATGATACTACCGGTCAATCTGACAATATGGGTCCAAAGAAAACATTCTTCAAAAGGGATGGTGACCGCTGCTTCTTTTGTAAGAAGAAAGGTCACATAAAGAAAGACTGTGGAAAGTTCAAAGCTTGATTGTCCAAACGTGAGCCTACAGGTAATGATTCTTTGGCACTTGTTTGTGAATCCAACATATCAGAAGCACCATCCAGTTCTTGGTGGCTTGATAGCGGTGCAACTAATCATGTTGCGTTTACCATACATGGATTCATAAACCGGAGGAAGCCAAATGAGGATGAGTCAAGACTCACTGTGGGAAACAATGAGAAAGCCGATGTTGTATTTGTGGGAGATGTTATCTTGATTCTAGACTCTGGTTTTAGATTAATGTGGAAAGACACTTTTTATGTACCTTCTTTTAGACGGAACTTAGTTTCTGTATCGTGTTTGGACATGTATGGCTACTCTTTGAAGTCAAGAATAATGTTATTTCTTTGTTTCTTAATTCAAATAAGGTTGGGTGCTGTAATATGTCCAACGGATTCTACAGATTGTGTTTGTCTCCCAATGACATATACGTCGCTTATACGACTGAAAATGTTGTTTCCAAGAGACCACTACCCAAGGAATAGTCTTATGCATTGTGGCATAAACGGCTTAGTCATATCTCTAAGGATAGAGTAGAAAGGCTGATAACGACAAACATCTTGCCTGCTCTTAAAGATGACCTAGAGACATGCGTAGATTGTTGTAGAGGTAAAATGACCAAGATAAGGAAGAAAACTGCAGTCCGAAGTTCTGACATGTTGGAGGTCATTCACACTAATATAAGTGGACCCTATACGGCAACCTTGTGTAGAAATTTTTATTTCATCACATTTATTGATGACTATTCTCGATATGGCTATCTGTACTTGATTAAAGAAAAGTCTGAGTCTCTTGACAAGTTCAAGATTTTTCGTACCGAAGTCGAGAAACAGTTGGGAAAGGTCATAAAGGTTGTTAGATCTGACCGAGGTGGAGAGTATTATGGCAAGCATGGCGATGCCGGACAGCTTAAGGGGCCATTTGCCAAATACTTAGAGGATTCTGGGATAGTGGCTCAGTTTACTATGCCTGGGAGTCCTGAGCAAAATGGTGTAGCCGAAAGGCGCAATCGCACCCTTATGGAAATGGTGAGGAGTATGATTAGTAGGACAAATTTACCTGATTTTCTGTGGGGTGAAGCTTTGAAAACAGCTTTGTACATTCTGAATCGTGTACCTACTAAAGCTGTTCCATTGACTCCTTTTGAGTTATGGACTGGACGTAAGCCTAGCTTAAACCATCTTAAGGTTTGGGGATGTCCTGCAGAAGTGAAGTTATATAATCCAACATTAAGTAAGTTGGACTCTAGAACCACTCGGTGTTACTTTGTATCTTACCCAGATTATTCGAAGGGATATCAGTTCTATAATCCCAATGGAGGCACAAGAATTGTGGAATCACAGACAGCCAAGTTTCTGGAGTTTAATGTGGCCGAATAAAGTAGCTGCTCACAGACTATTGAGGATAATAGTATGGTAGGTAATGTTGTATCTTTATCTCCTCCCATACAGATAATTGTGGTGACTCCCACACCACAGACTGAACCTGTTGAGGCTCAGGATCCTGTTGTCGAGACAGCTCCTAATGAAGTTCCTTAAGGCTCTCAAGTGCAGGATGAGGCTATTGCTGCTCCAGTAAGGAGATCCATTAGGGAGAGACGATCAGCTATACCACCGGACTATTTAGTCTATATAGGAGAGCAAGACTACGATATCGATTCTGTGGCTGATCCAGTGACTTATGCGGAAGCTGTTTCTTGTCCTCAGTCGGAACTGTGGTTGGATGCAATGAGAGATGAAATGCAGTCTATGAAGCATAATGGTGTTTGGGAACTTGTTGAATTACCTGAAGGTCATAGACCCATTAGCTGCAAATGGGTGTATAAGACTAAAAGGGACTCCAAAGGAAAGATTGAGAAGTTTAAAGCTAGACTGGTAGCCAAGGGTTTCACTCAGAGAGAAGGAGTAGACTATGAAATAACTTTTTCTCCAGTCTCTTCTAAAGATTCTTTCAGAGTGATCATGGCATTAGTAGCTCATTTCGATATGGAGTTTCACCAGATGGATGTTAAAACTGCCTTTCTTAATGGAGACCTTAATGAATAAGTCTATATGATGCAACCCGAAGGCTTTGTGGCAGATGATTCAGGTACGCTTGTATGTAGACTGAAAAAGTCTATTTATGGTCTTAAGCAAGCTTCTAGATAATGGTACTTGAAGTTTCATAGTGTTGTCGCTTCATTTGGTTTTGTTGAGAATAAAGTAGATCAGTGTATATACTGCAAGGTCAGTGGGAGGAAATTCATTTTCCTTATACTCTATGCGGATGATATTCTGCTTGCGAGCAGTGACCTTGGTTTACTGCATGAGACAAAGCGGATGTTGTCAAAGAACTTTGATATGAAGGACCTTGGTGAGGCCTCTTTTGTCCTTGGCATTGAGATTCATAAGAATCGTTCTCACCGACTATTGGGTTTATCTCAGAGAGCATATGTTGATCGTATCTTAGAAAGATTCAGCATACAGAAATGCAAGCCAGGAATTGCTCCTGTCATTAAGGGTGATAAGTTGAGTCTGTCACAATGTCCTCATTCAGATTTTGAGAAAGCCCAAATGAAGAATGTACCTTATGTTAGTGCACTTGAGAGTATTATGTATGCTCAAGTATGTACTAGACCAGATATTGCTTTTGCAACAAGACTTCTAGGCAGGTATCAGTCAAATCCAGGACACGATTATTGCGTTGCTGCCAAGAAGGTTTCGAGGTACTTAAAGAGGACAAAAGACTATATACTGATTTACAAACATGTTCAGGACCTATAGCTGGTTGGGTATTCGGATTCAGACTTTGCTGGCTGTCAGGATAAAAAGAAGTCGACAACGGGTTACATCTTTAAGTTAGCAGGAGGTGCAGTATCATGGAAAAGTGAGAAACAGAAATCAATGACATCCTCTACCATGCAAGCGGAGTTTGTAGCATGCTTTTCGGCTGCTACTCAGGCAATTTGGCTCCGGAACCTCATTAAAGAGTTGACCGTATTTGATTTTGTGGATAGACTCATACAGTTGTATTGTGACAATAACTCTGCAGTGTTGTTTGTTAACAACAACAGAGGTCTCAAGGGGTCTAAGCATATAGAGGTCAAGTACCCGATTATAAAGGAAAAAGTTCAGAATGGTGACATTGCAGTATAGCACATTTCGACAGATGATATGATCGCAAATCCACTAACTAAAGGCCTTCGCCCTTGTGTATTTGATCGACATGCCATTAACATGGGCTTAGGAGTATCATGGGATACTGTTAATTAGTGAGAGCTGTTTAGTTTTATGTTGCTCTTATGAAGTTTGTATATGATTTTGTTACATTTTGTAGCATTTGGATATGTATCAACTTTTTGCATTCAATGAGGTTTTTGTGAATGTAATTTTATCATGTTGAGTACATATATATATTTGATGAAAATCTTGAGGCATTGTGTAAACCTTAAGTACAGGCTATGGGGCATTCTTGGTATTAGCCTTAACGATATATCTTGTTACACATAAAGTACAGTTAACTATCAAGGTAAGACATATGCAGGTTCGTTGGAGCCATGAAGGATATTCTCTAGTGACACACTAGGTTTTGTGATACTTAAGGAGAGAGAATTTAGATTAACAAAATGGACAACACATGAAGTATCACTCATTATGAGGTATTGTTCATTTGACATACTACCATATTGAATCCATATCAGTAAAGTTGAAAGCACTCGTGACCATGGGAGGCTCTACGTGAGTACATGCAGTTACCGCCATGATTCGGTGTTCGAGACTTTATGGGATCGAATTGACTATTAAGAATAATCTCTAGATCAATATAAAGGTGCGCACACAGTTCTGTTTCAATTAATATCGCCCAAGTGGGAGAATGTAAGAATTTCTTAATGTGGGCTTCATTAATTGAAATTAACTGAATTAGTTTGGTCTAATAAAGGTAAGTTATATGGGTTCTTAATAAGTCTAATATGGGGCTAGCTGGTGTGGGCCGAGTACAGCCCGGCCCGTAGTGAGAGGGCCCGTGGTCGAAGACTCTATAAATAGCGCTTAAGTCCCTCCCCTAACCTGATGATGCACAATCTGACTCACATACGGATCTAGAGAGAACTTTCTTCTTGTGAGTGGCAATCTCATTAGGCTAGTGTTCTAACGAAGGGTATAGGGGAGAAACTGTGACGCCCCGACCTCGGGGTTATAAACGTGACGTCCCGTTCATTATTATCTTTCTTTAAATACAAGCGGAAGCATATCTCGGGACAATCACATTTAAAAATAATAGCGGGATTAAGACAAACAGCATCATAAGCAAACCTTATATTTATAGGACACGCAAACATATTTTACAAGCCAACTTAGCCGATTTTAGCCATTTATACAACAAACGTTATGGCTTGGGTGTCCTAAGCCCACTACTTCGGGTTCACAGCTCCGAGCTTTCCCCGAACTCCAACATGGCTCAAACTCCCCCTGTCGCCGCTGTCCGTTCGACCATCCTATGAACCTGAGAGGGAAAAAACGAGGGATGAGTCGGGGAGACTCAGCAAGTGAAAACACTAATATCAAGCGAGGATATATCAATCACCGTTAACATAAGTCGGCCCTTACCGCACCCGCATCGATGGCAGGTCAATAGCAAAGTTCAAACAAGAGAACATCACGCATGGCCACATTGTGCACACTTTACAAACCAAGGCTCGGTTCTATCTCAAAACAACATCAAACATGAAACATGATCAAATCGAGAAATGAACCAACTATGACCAACCAAACAACCGAGAAACGGTCCAAGCAAACCACGTCACAACGCATCTCAACATCCTTTACCGATATTAAGGAATTCACTTACCCAATGATTTCAAACAAGAATTAGAGAAAACGAGGCGTGTGAAGGACACGTGAGTCTCGGCAATTCTCAAGCGATTTTTGGTGGTTCTCGAGCTTGAACACGAACACACGGCCTTGGATGTGGCTTCCTCACTTGATCAAATCACAAGAGAGACACGGGCTAACCGGTAAGCTTTTTCTCTCTTTCTTTCTTTTTTTTTCTTTCTTTCTCGGTCAAAAGGGTGAGAAAACAAGAAACAAAGGGAGAGGAAGATGAGGATGAAGTTGGCGTGAGGTGAGGGAGAAGGGGGGAAATGTCTTGCCCTAGAAAACCCTAGAATAAGCAATAATGGAGGGGCCTCTAAAGTCAAGACTCATGATGGCCTTCATTAAATGTCATTAAATGCTCTTAATGAACTAAAATGATGAAGGGCCAATGCTTATCTCAGTCTCATTGGTCCTCTCTCTCTCTCTCTCTCTCTTTTTGGCCGAATGGCCTTTCTTTCTATTTATAGAGAGACAAACTTGGGGCCAAAGTTTGGGGTGAAGTCATGGCATATGTCATGTGAAGCATGAGGTCATGGCTTAGGTCATTTGGGGCATGAGGTCATTGCTTACCTCACATGGCCATTAAGAACATAAGCCAGAAGCCATGATGAAGGTGATAAGCTTGGACCAATAAATGTGACTTCCACAAGAAGATTTAACCCTTGACTTGGTTAATTTCGTTTTCCCCTGGGATGACCTCCAATCAAAGCATAAAATATCTCATTTGAAAGCTCGGAACGTGTACTTTAAATCACCAGAAGACACCAAGTCCAAATTCAGAAAATGCGGAATCTTTGCAATCTGATAAAACCGGACAGTTTTGCACTGTTCACGAAATCAGACTTGAAAATATAGTAAATGGACTCCGAAAATTCTCAAATTTGAATATGTCGTAAACAAGGCCTTAAAAAACATTTTTCATGAAGAGCACGAAATCTGAATCTCTCTGTAAACACCATTTTTAGTAGCTCAAAGACAGACTAAAAACAGTTCGCTGGAACAGTATTCTTGTTTCTCAAAGTAAGCTCTGTCCAGAATATAAATCATCTCGTGAAATTCCCAAATTTATATATGTTATAGAAAAGGACGTTCTCAACAACTTTCATGAAGGAAACTTTTCCAAAATCTGCCCAGAAAATCTTGTAGAAAATAAAGACGGTGTGAACATCACCGAAATACCCATTCTGGGCAGTTTTACACGGTCCGAAAATCAGGCCATCGTACCACTCATATCAATTCTAAAAATTCTGACATTAAAGTATGTAAAACTTCAAGATGTTTGGAACAACTTTCAAGAAGAAAGTATTTGGAAATTCGGACCACAAAAGTCTCCCCAAAAATAAAAAAACGAAGGGGTACAAAGGATCCGAAACTGGATTTTCCAAAACAAGAGAAAACAATTTAGTTCTGATTGGAAAACCACCAAACTTAACCCATAATCATTTCCCAGGAACTGAAATTGAGGATATTGCAATTTACCTGCGGCTTCCCAGGCCAAAAAATCGGGATGTGACAGAAGCACTTGAGTTCGTGTTCGGAAACCGTCGCAAATTCCGTGTCAAGTTTGATTGATTCCAAACCAAGTACACGAATCGATAATTTCTCCATTAACGTGTTTCGGTTTCTGATTATGGTGATCCTGGGCATGCCATTTTCGTGGCCAACAGAAGCAGGAACGAATGAACTTTTAAGACTTAGTTTATTTCTTTTGTCTACTTGGTACACTAATTTACTATCTAATTCGTTGTGTACCTGGGCAGAGATGGAAAAACAATTCCATACACGATAAGGAACCAAGATTGGGGCCCAATGCAACAAGGTTGATATAGTACGTGGTGAGGCCATTTGTGAAGGACCCTCTGGCGGCGCTTGGAGATAAAAGGATGGTAGAGATAATTTATGAAAACAGATGCATGGTTGTGTATTGAGTTGGCAGAGGTGTATTCGAGTGTTCAACGGGTGCGATGTGCAGCTAGTGCTCTCAAAATTTCCTCAAGATCGCGTAACTCCAATACCAACTTAGAAAATGAGAAAAATGAAACAATTGAATTGCTTAATTTCGATATTACAACCATGGCCAATTTATTGGCCTCAAACCAAATATAAAAAAAAAACATCCGCTATGATGTATCATGCCACGAATCTAGACACAAATCTGGTCATGTACAAGATACGCATAGATATACTAAATTTCTGAATAATTTGTAGAATATATGATGCATTAGTGATATCTCACTCCCGATTTGTAATGAATCCATAAGCTAAGTTCTTGTTCCTTGCTTGGTTGTAATCGTCTCTCAATCAAGTACAATGATTGTGGTGAGACTTCGGAAATCATCAATTTGCTCCTTTATATAATATTGCCTGGTCGACGATCGCTGTTGGCGAATAGAAGGCAAAGTAGAGACGTTAGCAAAGTTTGCCGCAGTCATACCTACTAGCACTAACGGCTCTTCCCAATAGAAACTTGTAGAATACAACGTCTCTTAGGAACTTCATCCACCAACTAGACCCATCCTGCTGAACCCAACCTGACAAAAACGACGCTGTGATCAATGTCGCCGCCCTCCACCTCCTCTCCCTAACGTAGCTCTCGAGGGCGAACCCGACGTGACGTGTCTCAAGTTCACCCCTTTTGGAAATCGAGTTTCCGATGTGCCGGCCCAACACGACTGCATCCTCGAGGGCCAAACACCCACCTTGGCCCAAGTCCGGCGTCATGGGGTGCATGGCATCTCCGGCCACCGTGACGTTGGCGCGGGTCAGGTTCCCAAGCATGACGTCCCACGGATAACGAAACATCAACGGGGCCCACGTCAAGGTGGAAAGGTCAGAGTGGCCGACGATGTCGAGGTACACCGAAGGAAAGTCTTTGGCTAAGTTGTCAGCCACCTCTCTTAGTAGTAAATTTGGGTCTCCTCCCACGTCCGCACCTGAAATGTAGATGAGTTGATTACAAAATATTGTTAGACAGAGGTTGAGGTGCTATTAGTTAAGCTTATAGAAATCGAAGATGAAAAGATGAAGAGAAGCTTTGTCCCCAAGCCTAGAATGTAAAACTATCCTCGAATTAACCGGAATTATGTAAGCCCTAGAGGATTATTACTTAGGCAGATTGAAAATGAAAAGAAGAGAAATCTTTCTTTATAAACTTTAGAAAACGCTCTTGTGCAAAATAATTATTTCTTCACTTCCCAAACCAATCTAAGTATCACTAATGTTACTCTTACACAAAGATTCTCGGACCGTTTGATATGCGTGCCAATAATACATTCTTGTAATTGGAGGTTCTAAGAAAAAGGGGAAGTACCAATACCTTTTGGAGGAGCTTTGCAAGCGAAGAACCAGTAGACCTCCTTGTCGTTGAGAGGAATAAAACCAGCCCTCTTGGAGACATCAACGAATTGCTGAACCTCATGGTTGAACCCATGGCCTCGCGGGTACACGGCCACCCCGCGAATTGCAGACCGGCCCGAATTGACCGGTGCGCCGAGCCCTAACCAATGCGCTATCCTAGAATGCACCCCGTCACATCCGATAACAACCTACGTATATAGCACATATTTTTCAAACAACAATAAATTCACCGATCAACTGCAGATCCCGCGACAAGCTTTGGAGTAGTATTATTACCACGCAAACTAGAAAGAGATTTGATTATGAGAAGTTATGATACCTTAGATTTGATGACAGTTCCATCCTCAAGCGCGAGGATACAAATTGACGAGCCTTGTTCCACTTGGGTTTCGATGGAAGTGAGCTTTGAAGAGAAACGGATGGTATTTGGAGGCAATTCCTCTGCCAAGACCTCCAATAACATCTTCCGGTGTACCGTTCTTTGTTCACCTCCACTCCTAAAATATATATAAAAAAAGGGTAAAGATCGAAACTTTTAGCATTACACAAATAAAACAAATAGACGATGCATTGATCCAAATGCAGAAATCTGAGAGTTGCAGTACCCTTGGCTTGCACTATAACGCACTTCCTGAATGGCTTTGGTCTTCACATCGGTTACGTAACCCCTAATGCACGAGCAAGAAAATTTGATTATGAGAAGTATAATCTAATTAGAATATGTACGTAAAAACCTATTTTGGAAAAATATATATATTAACTACAAGAACGATAGAACCTTACTTGGAAAAAGGAGTGTAAAGAGAGGTGAGCTTATCCGAAACCCCGAGCGCGTCGAGCGCGTGCCAGGCGTTGGGGAAGAGGCTCAAGGCCGAGCCGGTGGCTCTCAGCCCCTCTGATCTCTCAAGAACCAGTGCTCGCACACCGACCTTCTTCAGGGCCACCGCTGTCGCTAGCCCCGCAATGCCGCCTCCGACGATCACAACCTCCTCCATTTGAAATGTAACCTTGCCTCTCTCTCTTTTCTCTTTTACGATCTTTTCTTTTAATTGGAGGAAACTATGCTCTTGATCTATATTAGCTATTTCAGAGTGACAACTGCTCTTCTTTTTATAGCTATTGTGGCAGTTGTGTACGTCTAAACACGTGCTTCATTTGGATTCCTCGTTTTACAATATACGTGAGCTGCAAGAACCAAAATGTTAAACAATTGCTATTAGGAAGTTGCAATGAATCTGGTCTTCAAATATAATCAAGTAAGTGGACCACCTTTGAGTTTTCATCTAGACACAAAGCAACGAAAGCAAAAAGTAGCTAACTTGACCACGGAACATGCCTGGCTGCAAAATAAAAAAGGACAAAAAAGAGTCAAAATGGTCCAGAAAAGGAGGCTTCAAATGTGCTGCCCAAGGGTCTAACCGGACCTTGCATTTTTAATGAGAATTAGGTGAGATTTTTACATTTATTGAAAAGGACATGGACCATTAATAATTATATGGTTCTAAATCAAGCGCAACAGGACAGTGATCGGGTTGCCATCTATTCCGTGTCACCTCTCCTCTCTTTGGAACCATCAGATAGCCACACGGTCCAACATGAAACGGGCCCAAAAGTTCAATCAGTGAAGAGAAAAAAATGGCCTCTATGACCTTCTTCCATTTTTCACCAATCCTCAGCCCTACGTCATATATCACTTCCTTACGCTCTTACTCTTTGAAGCCTTTTGTTGATTTCATTTATTCCCCTTCTACTTACGACGATTCAATCGCGTTCTAAATATCACAATGGAGAACGACAACAATAATAACCGTTTAGGATCATCCCAAGTCAATTCGGATTTCATCGTGCAATAAACGTGAGACTCGTTCAGTGAGTTCTGCAACAGCAATGTCTAGGTGCTGGCTTCGCCCCAACAACGAGTCGAATTCAAATGACGAGACAAGATGACTTGATGATTGGGAGGAATTGCAGGGGTGGACTCCGCAACCTAGTCCTCACCAAGACACTTCCTCGAATAAAACCCCTATCCTCAAAGGAAACCCCCAAGCAACTACGGCGTCAACTAGGGAGGGAAGAATATCCGATGTCTGAAGGACATTTTTCCGGCTTGAGATCCATGCCAATGGTGCTAAGCAGGCCATTTGCTTGGTATATGTTTCCAAATTCTAGCGAATCATCAAGTGGGACATGTTGTGACGCCCCAGAACGTCACGTGTGATACGTGTATTTTCCGATTATTACTCATAATTATTATAAGCATATGGAAGCACCAAAATTCACATTTCACGAGAAACACAATTTCACTGGTCTGAATAATTTACATATGCATCTTTCCATTATCTTCCCTCTTCCAAGTATTAATACAAGTATGAAAGAAAACAGAAAACAACGCATTAACTCTTGTAAGAAGGCCGGGTCTCGTCAATACTACCCTATACTCCTATGCCCAAAACTTGCCTGCACAAAGGCGTGCTACTACAAATCGACAACTTCGCCCATCGACATGCCATTGTCGTCGAAACCAGGAGAACCATCAAAGCCCTTAAGTGGTCCAACCAACTCTCCATCGATGTTGAAGTACTAGGCAACAAATCGATTAAGGGATCCACCCCGGTACACCTACATTGATCCATATCACCAAACTACACTTAGTATAAACTACCGCTAATTTAAGTACTTACACGTCTTGATATTCACAGTCAAAATATACAGGAACTCCAAACTGCAGTGGTGGAGAGTGATCTATCCTACAAATCTAAAAAATAATGAATGAATCAAAGCCGAGTAAATGAAATCTCTAAATCTAAGGTAGGAGATCATCTCACCACTCAACCTGGTATCCATAAATTAATGTTAAATCAAGATGATTACAAAATAACTTTACAAAGCAATTGAAAGAATAAATTCACTATTCTACCTATCACAGATGCCAGGAAAATTGATGAACCATGCTATATAAGATTATTCACTTAATTGCAAGTGAATGACATTATATATTTGATGTATGACTACCATCGATTAGCTCATTAATACGCACATATGAACATATGCATTTCCATGTGCACTCACACATATATCATATTCATTTTTAGCAAATCGTCTCATCCCGAACCCTTCCGGGGCATCCCGACACACGGGGCATCTTCACTCTAAGACATCCCAAACACTCTCGGGGATCTTGACTCATGGGGAATCCTGACACACGGGGCATATCAACTCTGAGGCATCCTGACACACGGGGCATCTCGACTCCCGAGGTATCTCAAACACTCCTGAGGCATCCCGAATCATGGGGCATCTCAACTCCGAGGCATCATCACCACTAATACTTGGGCGATGGAAACATAGCATAATACTTACTGCATATAACATTGGTGCACGTAACAATACTCAATTCGTGTGATGTTCCTTACATTGACAATGAATTCAATAGCCATTTATTATCTCTTGCATATCCATTCTCAAAATCAATATTATGTACACGACACCATCTTATTCAAAACATTACCGAAATACAATCGTCATGCCTTTTTCATGCATCAAATACATAAATAGTAAAAATGCACTTTCCTCTTTTCATTTCCCATGTGAGCCATGATAACATAGTCAAAGATTGATAGATTCGTCAAAAGTCAACAAGTTATAATTCGATAACACAAAGAATACACCACCTTATTAATCAACATTTTGTACAACACTAGCTTGGTCTCAATCGACAAGTTAACTCGAAAATCAACAATTTAATGAATCAGCAATGTGGATATCGATAACTCAAAGAATCGACCACGTGAAAATTGACACTCCAAAAATCGACCACATGAACATCAACAACCCAAATAAACGACAAAGTGATTAATTGGCAACACTTAGCTAGTAAATTGATATGTTAGTCGAATTACAAAAATATCACTTTCTAGTTTAATTTCACCATTTCCACTTTTTCTACAACCGAATCTCTCGGAAGTCAATTAATCACAACCTTAGCATGTAGAAATTCTTCGATTTAAGTCAAATGAACGCCATGATTCAACTCGCAATCATTATAACTTTCTCACACTTAACATCAAAGTTCGAACTAAAATCAACAACCATCAAATAACCAAGTAAAAAATGTTAAGTAGATCAACCTAACTAAGCTCTAGAGTTTCACTTACCTTGAAAATGATTTGATAAGATGAAGAGGAAACACAACAATACACCCCATGAACACTAAAAATATTGATTTGGAAGCTGTCGAAATACAAACGTGGGACCTTCATCTCTGCTTCAAAATAGTGAGAAAAGAAAGAGAAGGGAAAGTGACATGGAACTCTCTCTTTCTTTGCAAGAATAAATTGAAGCTTCCTTTTCAAAACTTGAGTGCTTGTAGTGGTTCATACGAGAGAGAGAGAGAGGGGTGTTCTTGAAAGACTTACGTAAGTTTCAAAAGGATAAGATCAAATAACTAAAGGTTAAAAGTGATGATGGCTTGGATTAAAAATACTTGGTGGTGGATCAGTGATAGGTGTACAAATTAATGGATGACATTTGGCTAAACTATATGGTTCCAAAGTAGATATTTTGATAAATAACCAAGATATCCAGTAAAATCAGTACATAAATAAGGAAATCAGTGTTTACGTATTGATAACACATAAAAATACTTTAACCACATTAAAATGCTCAGCAAAAATTACCGGACACTGGGAGGGACTCAACTCAGTAAATTTTCAACCTACCATTCATTTGATACGTAATCTTGAAGCGTATCAGTCTCCGTTAACAACCAATGTGGCGATACATGTTTCATCGCCACTCTAAATATTCGACCCAAGAGTAAATATTCATTAATTTAACCTTAATGGAATCACTTTCCAAAAACTACGGACACAGAATATACAATTCGGGCATTCCACTACTACCACATTAAAATCCAACTAGAATTTCCGCTTGTGACATTTATTGAATACATTTCCTAGATAGTATTAATTAATGTAGGAATTTCCAAATGTCACGAATCACGCGTATTGTGTTGTGACTGACCATTGAATTGATGAGGAAGGCGAATTACATCATCGAATTCTTCCATTAAATAAGCTAATATATGCGTAGAATTGTTAAATGTAGTCGCCAAATTAATGAGAGCTGTCAATGAGTTGCATCTCTGATAAATTCTTCAGTATTACCTCGAACAATGCCAAGGTAAAAATCCCCTTGGTCCGGAGTTTAATCCAATAGCTAAATCCTGTTTAATGGGATATTTTTTTCCATATGCAGTACGTGTGCCGTTGCATTAACTTGTGTATTATGTGGCCACCATACTAGGTGGATGCAATATTAAATCGCCCTACTCAAGCATCAAGAGTAGGAGGTACAGAGCATGACACAAGAAAGACAAGGTGAGAATTTCCCTATGAACGTAAGAATAAGGTGGAATTTAATGTACATAAGTGGTTTAAATGGGAAAGTTTGCAGTATCGCAAGTCTCTCGTCTGTTTGTCGGGATTAGCTTTGTTGAGTGAGTAATAAGTCAATACCCACACCAAATGGTCACCACCTTTTGTGGTTCCTTTAAGCACTTCTTTGAGGGTTTAGCACACGTGGAACCGGCCAGGTCGTTACATAGGGAGCGTTAATATTTCTCATTTTTCGTCAATTCCATGATGAGTTCCATGGTAAAGAAAGGGTACGTAAATAAATCCACCCACTCATTTATAATGACATAATGTCAACAAATTTCATAACAACAGTACTAAGCATGAGAACGAAATTGCCTATATGGAACCAAAAAAAATTCAAAATAAGTTCCCCTTCTAAGAATTTCATCGGCGTAAAGGTGTTGGCACCCTAATACTTTCCTGGTCGGCGATCGCTGTTGACATTGGCAAAGTTTGCCGCAATCGTACGTACTAGCACTAAGGGCTCTTCCCAGTATAAATTTATAGAATACGTCCCTTAGGAATCTCATCCACCAACTAGACCCATCCTGCGAAACCCAACCCGACACAAACGATGCTGCGATCAATGTTGCCGCCCTCCACCTCCTCTCCCTCGTGTACCTCTCGAGCGCGAACCCGTCGTTTCGCGTCTCGAGTTCGCCTAGTCCGGAAATGGAGCTTCTGATGTTCCGAGCCAACACGACTGCATCCTCGAGGGCCGAACACGCACCCTGGCCCAAGTCTGGCGTCATGGGGTGCATGGCGTCTCCGGCCACCGTGATGTTCGCGCTGGTCAGGTTCCCAAGGATGACGTCCCACGGATAACGAAAAATCAACGGTGCCCACGTCAAGGTGGAGAGGTCGGAGTGGCCAACGACGTCGAGGTACAAGGGAGGAAAGTCTTTGGCTAAGTTGTCAACCACTTCTCTTAGCAGTAAATTTGGGTCACCTCCGATGTCCGCACCTGAAATGTAGATGTGTCGATGACCAAAAATTGTTAGGTAAAGGTCAAGTTGTTATTAGTTAAGCCTATATAAATCGAAGATAAAAAGATGAAAGATAGCTTCTCCCCAAGCATAATTGTTGTAAGATACATCTATGTCAAAGGGGAAACAACACCTTTTGGAGGAGCTTTGCAAAGAAAGAACCAGTAGATCTCCTTATCGTTGAGAGGAACGAAACCAGCCCTCTTTGAGACGTCCACGAATTGCTGAAACTCATGGTTCAACCCGTGGCCTTGCGAGTACACGGCCAACCCGCGAATGGCAGACCGGCCGGAGTCAACCGGCGAGCCGAGCCCTAACCAGCGGGCGATCCTAGAATGCGCTCCATCACATCCGATAACAACCTACACAAATCCTCAATTTACTGTGAATCCTCCGACAAGAACCGGAACAGTATCATTACCACTGAAAATAAAAAAAAGAGATCTTAAGTACGAGAAGTCGTGATAACCTTAGACTTGATGATAGTTCCATCTTCAAGCGCGAGGATGCAAATAGACGAGCCTTGTTCCACTTGGGTTTCAATGGAAGTGACCTTTGAAGAGAAACGGATGGTATTAGGAGGCAATTCCTCCGCCAAGACCTGTAATAAGACTTTCCGGTTGACCGCTCTCTGTTCATCCCCACTCCTAAGAAATTTTAAAGAGTGTAAATTTTCAAAATTTTCATATTATTTTCCTTATAGTATCATTTTTTTTATAATGATGAAACTAGACAAATAAAAAATAGGCGATGCATTGATCCAAATGAAGAAATTTGAGAGCTGCAGTACCCTTTGCTTTTGTTGAGGAAAACTCCTATTGATTTTAAAGTTGACAAAACCTTCTATGTTATTGTAAATCTGATACTTATTCTGAACTAATCTATTCCAGATCTGTATATTCTGAAAACTCAGAAGAAAGTTATTCAGACTTTACAAACTGTCAAGTATGTTCTTGAAGACCCACATAATCGAAGTTCTGAGATGCAGAAGCAGAAGTTATTCAGATGCAGATGCAGACGAAGAAATTATTCAGACGCAGACGCAGAAGCTCTTTAGATGCAGACGCAGAATTTCTTCAGACGCAGAATTCAGAACGTAACACAACAGCTAGTGATCTAGCATGGATTTCATAGAAGGAATGTTCTGATTGTCTCAATCTCAATCAAATTGATTGACAATCAAACATCACGACAGGAATGCATTACAACGGACAAAGCTCTACTTATGGAAACCAAGATTCTGATTGTATGGGCGACCAGAATCAGCGGGATTCAGAATCTGTCATCCAACGGCTACTCAATCCTTTCTATACAAATCTGTCCAAGGTGAAGATTGGAAGATGATCCTCTGAAAGCTGTCCAACGGCTAGTTTGGAAGTAGATGAGTATTTAAGGAGATCAACGAGTAGCAGAAGGAAGAACAGAATCAAGAATCAACAAGTCCAAAGTCTGAGCATACTCCAATCATTTCTCTTGTCGTTTTGAGCAAAACATTAAGATCTTGATTGACACTTTGTAAGAGTGATTGTGTGAGATAGAAAGTCTTATCATACACAAGAGTGTTAACACTCAGAAGTTGTAATTCCTCTTGATTACATAGTGAAATCCAGCTGGTAGGCTGTAAGCGTGGGAGAGTGGACGTAGGCTTGCTATAAGCCGAACCACTATAAACTTGTGTGCAGATTCTCTATCCCTTATCTCTTACTTTACATTCTGCACATCAAGAGCACCGTCTATATAATCTGTCTTGTATCTGAATTTTATTCAGACTCTTCTGTGATTTATTTTATTTCCGCATAAATTATTTAAAATTGTTTAGATCACCTATTCACCCCCTCTAGGTGATCCTTGCTAGCTACATCAGCTTTCACCATAACGCACTTCCCGGATGGCTTTTGTCTTCACATTGGTCACGTAATCCCTAATGCATGAGCAAAAAATTAGTTGTAAGAAATTTAATCTAACAAGCGTGAATGCATGGTGCATTTATTACTAATATTACGTCCGAATGCGTGCAGTTGGCCTTAAAGCATGAGAAAGGTGAAACCTTAATTACTTGACGAAGGGAGTGTAAATGGTGGTGAGCTTATCCGAAATCCCGAGCGCATCGAGCGCATACCAGGCGTTGGGGAAGAGGGTCAGGGCCGCGCCGGTGGCTCTCAGCCCCTCTGATCTCTCCAGCACCAGTCCTCGCACGCCGACCTTCTTTAAGGCCATTGCAGTTGCTAGCCCCGCGATGCCTGCTCCGACGATCACAACCTCCTCCATTTCAATTGTAACCTTGACTTCTTTTGTGTTTTTTTACAATCCTTTTCTTCTTATTTAGGTGAAACTATGCTCTTGATCTATTTTAGCTATTTCAGAGTGACAATTGCAATTGCGTTTCTTTTTATAGCTATTGTGGCAGATCTTGTACGTCTATTGACGTGCTTGATTTGATTCCCCGTTTGACCAGACACGTGAGCTGCAAGAATCAAAATCGTTCAGGTGTTTTAAAAACGAGCACATGACCAAATATCTCTTAGCACGAGAATTAGACCTTGATTAGTGTAAGGAAATTTACATAAATGGTCTCTGAATTTTGACTCAATGTGCAATATGATTCATGAACTTTTAATTTGTTAAATGTGGTTCTTGAACTTTTAATCTGTTTAACGTGGTCCCTGGACTTTTGGTACATGTTCAATGTATTCTCTGAACTATATATATTCATGGATCATATTATACATTGGGAGAAAGTTTATAGACCATTTGTGTCATTATCCAATTAGTATAATGTTAAAATTCAGCTATTTCAGAGTGACAATTGCAATTGCGTTTCTTTTTATAGCTATTGTGGCAGATCTTGTACGTCTATTGACGTGCTTGATTTGATTCCCCGTTTGACCAGACACGTGAGCTGCAAGAATCAAAATCGTTCAGGTGTTTTAAAAACGAGCACATGACCAAATATCTCTTAGCACGAGAATTAGACCTTGATTAGTGTAGGGAAATTTATATAAATGGTTTTTGAATTTTGACTCAATGTGTAATATGGTTCATGAACTTTTAATTTGTTTAATATGGTCTCTGGACTTTTGGTACATGTTCAATGTAGTCCCTGAACTATATATATTCATGGATCATATTATACATTGGGAGAAAGTTCATAGACCATTTATGTCATTATCCAATTAGTATAATGTTAAACAATTGCTATTAGGATGTTGCGAAGTATCTGGTCACAACATATAATCGAATAAATGGACAGCTCTAGAATTTCTTTTAGAGAGAATACGGCGAAGCAACGAAAGGAAAAAGTGTAATGTCACATAAATTCAACTAATATGCCGGAAATACATGTGTATTGCTCGAACACTTTCAACTCTTACAATTATAATCAACCAAACCACGTTAAATCAGGAAGACTTTGCTTCCATCTTTTTACTTGTTGCAAATACCTTCCTCCTCTTGTTGTTTGCTATTTGTCTCTCTTTTTTGACACAGGGACATTATGGTCGCAAAATAAAACACAAAAAGATAGTCGCACTGTTCCTGAATCTGTGGGCTTTCAAAAGTCCTACCTAAGGAGATAACCGGACCTTGCATCATTTTGTGATAATTAGGGGGAAAATTAGCAAAACAGTCCTAAACTTAATGTAATTATGCAAATTCAGTCCTAAACCTTTTGCATTTGTGCCAATTCAGTCTATCCGGCCAATTTTGGCTAGCCAGTGCTGACGTGGACGCCACCCGATAGGCCGATGTTGACATGGCAAATTTTAATATATATTTTTATTTTTTTCAAATTTTTTTATTAATTTTTAATTAAATTTTCTTTTCTTTTCTTTCCCTTTTCCTTTTTATTTTCTTTCCCTTCATCTGGAACCTCTCCAGAGGCGGGGACCGGCAAGATCAGCCCCGCTGGCCGTTGGCGAGGGTGAGGCTCGACCTCTTGAGCGACGGCAAGGGGGAGTCTCAACCCCACTAGATCTGGCGAGGCAAACGCTAGTGGCTGGGAGAGGGTGAGCCTCGCTAGCCGTGAGCAATGGCTAGGACAAGCCTCGCCATGCTTGGGCGAGGCTCGACCTCGTGAGTGATAGCGAGGCTCAAACTTGTTGGTGCTAGTGGTTGGGTGAGGCTCGTCCTCACCAGGGCCTGGCGAAGTTGACCTTGCCAGCCCTTGCCTCTGGCTGGTCGCTGGACCGACGACTGGCTAGAGGTTGAAGATGAAGGGAAAGGAAAAAAAAAGAAAGGGAAAAACAAAAGAAAAAATAAAAAAAATTAATAAAAAAATTTTGAAAAAAATATTAAAAAATTGCTAGTCAGCGTTGGCCGACCGGTCGTAGTCCACGTCAGCACTGACCAGCCAAAATTTTCCGGATGGACTGAATTAACACAAAAGCAAAAGGTTTAGGATTGTATTGGCACAATTGCAATAGGTTTATGACTGTTTTGGTAATTTTTCCGATAATTAGGTGAATTTGATTCAATTTATCGAAAACTAACAGAGGGTAAATTTGTCATAAATATATTAGTGTAAGGTTTTTGATGGTCAACAAAATAATTTAAAATAAATTTGTTATGTATGTTTTAGTTTAGGATTTTTCGTGGTGTTAGCCTTAGATTCAACGATTCATCATGTAATGGACTCCTAACGAGCCCATTCATTACATTATGTTACAAGCGTTTTTGCCCACTAAGTATCTTGGGCCCAAGAGAAGGATATGGCCCAAAATCCTTCAAATCCTACTTGACGGCAGGGCAACGAGACATGCCTCGAAAGGTGGAGTGCTCTTTGTCCTATATTGCATAGATTACTGAATATACAAAACCGCCTATGATTTCTTTTGTAATTTAGCGTTAGGGGGCCTTGTTGTTGAGAAAACCTCATAATATATTTTGAAGTTGATAAAATTGTCCAAGAGTTATTAAAAGTCTGACAAATACTTTTGAAGATTTTCTAAATCCAGGAAGTCATTTTCTAGAAGTCCAGACTTCACAAGGATCAGAAGGAAAAGTCTAAGTTCTACACAGCAAAAGACAAAGTTCAGACTTTGTATACAGCAGTTGAAGAATTTCAATTTATATTAGAAACAAAAGATTCAGAAATTAAAGAACAAACCATTCTGACTCAAATTCTGAAGAACGAGATAAAGATCAGACTTTATCTAGACGCTATCGCAAACTCAGAACAACGGCTAGTAATCTAGCTTGGATTTTACCATTGGAAAATATAGATTGATTCGATTTTAAAAGGCTATTTTGCAAAGAATATTTACATCTTGAAATATCCTTGATTGATTGACAATCATCCTCACGACAAGTTTATTTCCAAATGAAGAAGCTCTGCTTATGGAAACCGAAGTTTTGGTTGTATGGGTGATCAGATTCAGCGGGATTCAGACTTTATCACTCAACAGCTTCTCAATCCTTTTTATACAAATCTGTCCAAAGTAAATATTGAAAGATAATCCTTTGAAGACTGTCAACGGCTAGTTTGGAAGTAGCGGCATATAAAAGGAGATAAATTGTCAAGGAGCAGAAGTAGAGAGATGATATCCAGAATCATCCATTCCAAAGTCTGAGCAAACTTCGACCAGTATAACTTGTCCATCTTGAGCTAATATCTGTGATATTGAGAAACTTGTTGTATGAGTGATTGAATGAGATAGAGTGATTCATCTTTCATAGAAGAATATCACTCAGAACTTGTAATTTCTTGATTGATCATCTATTGAAATCCAGTCAGTAGACTGTCAACGTGGGAGAATGGACGTAGGTTTGATCTAAGCCGAATCACTATACATCTGTGTGCGTATTTTGTCTTCCCTAAAACTCCTTTTATTGCACATTTATTTGTTTGCCATTCAAACATTGGTCAAAATTTGAACATTGTTCAGACTTTACCTGAGATCAATTTCTTCCGCATTAAAATTGATCAATTAGCATTCAAATCACCTACTCACCCCCCTCTAGGTGATATTTGCTAGTCTCATCACTTGTAAGGTCGAAAGGTGAAGGCATCTTTGTTTGTGTGGTGTGAACTGGGCATCATCACACTAGCTCTTTACTAGCTAGTAAGGCTGTACGCTGTATTATCTTCGTCATTCGACATGCTGCACTTTGAGAATGTTAGTGAACTAAAAATCCTCATATTGAATAATCTATGGGGGAAAGGAGCAGATAATATATTGAATTATTCATTATTCCACTCAAATCACTAGAGCAAATAACAGGCTAAGCAACGTCAACTTTCTCTTCTTGCAAGTAACTCTCAAGGATAGAGATGAAATGGCAAACGCAGTTCAGCATGAACAACGAGCGGATTAGCGAGAGACAGATCCTCAAAGGACTCATCAAGATTGATGCTTGTGACATTAGGCGGTGCCTTCCAATTAAACCCTTGAACCATCCTAGCGAGAAGCATGATGGTCATCACAGTCCCAAGTATCGGAGCCATGCAGCCATGCCGCTCGATACTGAAGTAAATGAACCGTAAGTCCGGGTATGTGAGCTGAACATCAGTGCAGTCACTAGTAAAGTGCCGCTCCGGCCTAAACTCGAGTGGCTTGTGTTGGAAATATAGGATAAATTGATGGGTGAATGAATGAGAAATTGATGCTCAAAGAACACCCTTGAGTTGGAAGTGGGAAGTGGAAAAACACTAGTCCCACATTGGAAAAGAAAGAAGGCTATGGAGTGCTTTATATACGTTTACACTCATTTGAAGTGGCAACTATCGTAGCACAAACACTGTGCCTTGCGCGCAGGCGCAGGGGGGGTGCAAATCCGATGCCCGACAAGCTGCGACTTGGGCGCGAGCGCACATCCCGTGTACACAATTGTAGGACCAAAAAGTGGGCCTCGCGACGAGCCCAGTTTTGCCTTTTGATTTATTTTTTTTTTCAACTCAAACTGTTACGAATTTCGTAACGTGCGGCAGATTTAATCGTCTGTTATTCGTATTGATTTTGTAACGACAGATTTAATCAACCGTTATTGCTCTCCCATTCTATTTTTATTGAAATCATTCTTCCTCTGTTTTATATTCTCTGCATTTGCACTATTTTCAATAGTGTTCAGTTTCGCAATTTGTTCAAGTTCTCCGGAAGCTTTGAAGTGCTGATTACTTCTTAGCCGTCAACCGTTGTATCCTGAGAGACAGACGTTCGCGAAACCTAAACCCCAGACGCGTGCTGAAGGGAACGAATCTGTTTTAAGGAAACTGTGTCAAACACAGGCCTCGGTATTCATTTGTATCGATTCTAACTTTGTTATTGCAATTTCGTTTCTTTATAATTCTGTATTGTTTGTGATATTTATACTAATGCCAATTTGAATTTCGCAACATTCTTAAAACATATTCGTGCTTTTAGAAATTCAAATGGCTACTGGTAAAGAAGTCGTGGATGTGGCTGCTGGAAACGATGGTGTCGATGTGGCTGCTGACAACATCACCAAAAACTCTGCCTATGCCTCATCTGTCCAACTGCCTAGCTCATCCTCTGTCCATCCTGCGGTTTCTGTCCACCACGGTGAGAAACCTGAAAAGTTCGACGGATCGAACTTTAAAAGGTGGCAGCAAAAGATGTTATTTTATTTAATAACTTTGAATCTTGCGAGATTCTTGACTGAGGAAGCTCCTAAGATATCCGATGGAGAAACAGATAAGCAAGCCTTCAACGCTGTTGAAGCATGGAAGCACTCTGACTTCCTATGTAGGAACTATGTCATGAATGGCTTACATGACTCATTGTACAATGTCTATTGTGCAAAAAAGACGGCAAAGGAGTTATGGGAAGCCTTGGACCGGAAATATAAAACAGAGGATGCCGGAGCAAAGAAATTTGTTGTCGGTCGATTCCTTGACTATAAAATGGTGGATTTTAAGACTGTGATCAGTCAAGTGCAAGAAATTCAAGTGATCTTGCATGAAATTCAGGCTGAAGGAATGAACTTGAGTGAAACCTTCCAAGTGGCTGCTATTATTGAAAAGCTACCTCCTGGATGGAAGGATTTCAAAAACTATCTCAAGCACAAGCGAAAGGAAATGAACCTGGAAGAGCTGATTGTTAGACTTCGAATCGAAGAAGACAATAGAGGATTTGAACGCAAAGGGTTCAATCCTAATACAGCTAAGGCAAATGTTGTGGAGCTTAGACAAGGCCACAAGAGCAAGAAGATTGCCAAGCCAAAGTTGGGACCAAAAGGAGGAGTTTCCAAGAACAAGTTTCAAGGAAAATGCTTCAACTGTGGCAAAATGGGGCATAGATATGTGGATTGCAGACTTCCGAATAAGAAGAATTATGAGACAAATATGGTGAGTGGCATCGCTCAAGACGTGTCAAACATAAACCTTTCTGCAATGATTTCTGAAGTAAACTTAGTTGGGTCCAATCCGAAGGAATGATGGATTGACACTGGTGCCAATCAATTAATGGGGAAAAGGTTTTTATGCTCTAACAAGGACCTGTTCACAAATCTCGAACCAATTAATGGGGAAAAGGTTTTTATGGGAAACTCTGCCTCTTCTGCTGTCGAAGGCCAAGGGAAAGTGTTGCTGAAGATGACATCTGGAAAAGAGCTGACTCTGAACAATGTCCTATATGTGCCAGAAATTCGAAAGAACCTGGTCTCTGGGTCTCTGTTGAACAAGCATGGATTTCGTATGGTGTTCGAGTCAGACAAAGTTATTTTGTCTAAATCTGGAATGTATGTGGGGAAGGGATATGTATCTGATGGGCTTTTTAAGCTCAATGTAATGACAATTGCCAATAAAGATAATAAGTCTTCTGTTTATTTGCTTGAGTCTTCCAATTTATGGCATGGTAGACTGGGACATGTTAATTATAATACATTGCGTAGATTAATTAATTTGGAACATATACCTTCATTCCAAATTGATTCAAAACATAAATGTGAAATTTGTGTTGAGGCAAAATTAACGAGATCATCATTTCAAACAATTGAAAGAAACACCGAACCCCTTGAATTAATTCATAGTGATGTCTGCGATTTGAAATTCATTCAAACGAGAGGTGGTAATAAATATTTTATTACTTTTATCGATGATAACACCAAATACTGCTATGTGTATTTGCTTAAAAGCAAAGATGAAGCCTTAGAGAAATTTGTTCTCTATAAGAATGAAGTTGAAAATCAACGCAATAAGAAAATTAAAAGATTGAGAAGTGATAGAGGTGGCGAGTATGAAGTACCAATTGATGAATTCTGTGCACAACACGGAATTATACGTGAAATAACTGCGCCTTACTCTCCTCAATCAAATGGTGTTGCTGAACGAAAAAATCGCACATTGAAAGAAATGATGAACGCGATATTACTAAATTTAGGTTTGCCTCAAAATATGTGAGGAGAAGCTATTTTGTCAAGCAATTACCTTTTAAACAAGGTACCTCGAAAGAAAGAGGATAAAATCCCTTATGAGTTATGGAAAGGTAGGAGACCATCCTACAAACACTTACGAGTGTAGGGGTGTCTTGCAAAAGTGGCGGTTCCAACACCAAAGAAGACAAAGATAGGTCCTAAAACAGTGGACTGTATCTTTATAGGCTATGCACATAACAGTAATGCATATCGATTTCTTGTACATGAATCTAAAATTCCAGATATACACAAGAATACGAGCATGGAATCTAGGAATGCATCATTCTTTGAAAATGTATTTCCTTATAAATCCAATGATGGATCAAGTTCATCTAAATGAAAGAATGAAACTATGAATGAAGAAAGTCATGATTCAGCTCATGAAATTCATGACTCAGATCATGAACTAGAACCGAGACGTAGCAAAAGAGCAAGAGTGAAAAAATCTTTTGGAAATGATTTTCTAACTTATTTGTTAGAAAAGGAACCATTAAATTATGCAGAAGCTGTGAATTCTTCGGAGGGACCTCTATGGAAAGAAGTAATAAAAAGTGAAGTTGATTCTATTTTGCAGAATCATACTTGGGAGCTAGTGAATCTTCCTCCTAGCTGTAAGCCTTTAAAGTCCAAATGGATTTTTAAAAAGAAAATGAAAGCAGATGGCTCCATTGATAAGTATAAAGCCAGACTTGTGATCAAAGGATACAATCAACGAGAAGGCTTAGCTTACTTTGATACTTATTCTCCTGTGACGAGAATAACCTCTATTAGGATGATACTTGCAATTGCAGCATTGCGAAATCTAGAGGTACATCAAATGGATGTAAAAACAGCTTTCCTAAATGGTGATTTGGATGAAGAAATCTACATGGAACAACCTGAGGGTTTTATAGTTCCAAGACAAGAAAGGAAAGTCTGTAAATTGGTGAAATCATTGTATGGCCTAAAACAAGCACCAAAGCAGTGGCATGAAAAGTTTGATAATGCAATGATTACCAATGGTTTTAAGATCAATGAATGTGATAAATGTGTCTACATTAAAGAGACAACAAATGGCTATGTCATTTTGTGTCTTTACGTAGATGACATACTAATTGTTGGTAGTGATGATAAAATAATCAAATCTACCAAGTATATGTTGAATTCAAGATTTGACATGAAAGATCTGGGACCTACTGATATGATTTTAGGAATTAAAATCACAAGAACGTCAGAAGGTCTTATTTTAAACCAGTCACACTACGTGGACAAGATTCTTGAAAAATTCAACATGAATGATTCTGGTATTGCTAGAACACCATTAGATAATAGTCTTCATCTGTCCAAGAATAGAGGAGAGGGTATTTCTCAAGTAGAGTACTCTAGAGTTGTTGGAAGTCTAATGTACTTAATGAGTTGTACTAGACCAGACATTGCCTATACGGTTAGTAAATTGAGTAAATATACGAGCAATCCGAGTGCTGGCCATTGGAAAGCAATAATGAGAGTATTTAGGTACTTACGATATACTCAGAATTATGGCCTGCATTATACCAGATACCCAGTTGTTCTAGAAGGATATAGTGATGCGAATTGGATGTCTAATATAAAAGACTCAAAATCTACTAGTGGATATGTATTCACACTAGCAGGAGCAGCCGTATCTTGGAAATTCTATAAACAAACTGTTATAGCCAGATCCACAATGGAATCTGAATTTATAGCTTTAGATAAATGTGGTGAAGAGGCTGAATGGCTACACCATTTCTTAGAGGATATTCCAAAATGGCAAAAACCTGTGCCACCAATAAGTATACATTGTGATAGTCAATCTGCGATTGGAAGAGCACAAAGTAATATGTATAATGGTAAGTCTAGACATATACGTCGTAGACATAATACCATTAGACAACTACTCTCAACAGGAATTATCTCTATTGACTACGTAAAGTAAAGGGATAATATTGCGGATCCGCTAACCAAAGGGTTAAATAGAGAGTTAGTTGAGAAATCGACAAGAGGAATGGGACTGAAGCCCATGAAAGAATAAGTTGGTATAAAGGAAATCCAACCTAGTTGACTGGAGATCCCAAGATCTAGGTTCAAAGAGACAACCTAATTATATAAACTTAGTGATGTCACTGTGGGGGTTATCCCTAAAACCATTCATATATAAATTATCAGTGATATTGTAAAGGAAATGATAGCATTTTGCTTTAATGATTCTTAAGTGGAGTAAACAAATTACTCAAAATTAAGTAATCACCTATGTGAGAGAGAAGTGGGGCCGCTTCAAAGGAGAATTATTTAAGGGTTAAATTCTTTAGAAACTCTTGTGGAACCAGGTTGATGTTCTTGGCCAAAACGAACATAACTATGAGAATTGAACAAACGTTTAGATGATTTCTGTGTGAAGTGTATGATTAATTTACATAAGAAAGCTGAACAGTTCAAGGACATCATGTCTACTGGACAACTAGTAAAGTAAATATACTTTCACAAGGGAAGGTTCAAAGGGTAACATCTACCTATCCTATGCAGGTTTCAATTGTTGAACACTATCAAAGAGTCAAAACTAAAATAATTTTCATTCATGTGGGGGATTGTTGGAAATATGGGATAAATTGATGGGTGAATGAATGAGAAATTGATGCTCAAAGAACACCCTTGAGTTGGAAGTGGGAAGTGGAAAAATACTAGTCCCACATTGGAAAAGAAAAAAGGCTATGGAGTGCTTTATATACAGTTACACTCATTTGAAGTGGCAACTATCATAGCACAAACACTATGCCTCGCGCGCAGGCACGGTGGGGTGCAAATCCGACGCCCGACAAGCTGAAACTTGGGCGCGAGCGCACATCCCGTGTACACGATTGCAAGACCGAAAAGTGGGCCTCGCGACGAGCCCAATTTTGCCTTCTGATTTAATTTTTTTTTTCAACTCAAGCTGTTACGAATTTCGTAACGTGCGGCAGATTTAATCAGTCGTTATTCCTATGCGTATTGATTTTGTAACGGCAGATTTAATCGTTCGTTATTCGTATTGATTTTATAACGGCAGATTTAATCGTCCGTTATTCGTATTGATTTTGTAACGACAGATTTAATCAACCGTTATTGCTCTCCCATTCTATTTTTATCGAAATCATTCTTCCTCTGTTTTATATTCTCTGCATTTGCACTGTTTTCAATAGTGTTCAGTTCCATAATTTGTTCAAGTCCGCCGGAAGCTTTGAAGTGCTGATTACTTCTTAGCCGTCAACCGTTGTATCCTGGGAGACAGACGTTCGCGAAACCTTAGACGCGTGCCGAAGGAAACGAATCTGTTTTAAGGAAACTGTGTCAAACACAGGCCTCGGTATTCATTTGTATCGATTCCAACTTTGTTATTGCAATTTCGTTTCTTTATAATTCTGTATTGTTTGTGATATTTATACTAATGCCAATTTGAATTTCGCAACAGCTTGTTCCAGACCTGAGGGTTTCACCCGAGGCCGAGACGACTCAATAGCACGTGACTTCCCTTTGGGATAAAGTAGCCAGCGACAATGGCATCGGACATGGCCATGTGCGTAGGGATGAAAGGTGCGATTGGATGGAGCCTGAAGGCTTCTCGAATGCATGCTTTGATATAATTAAGATGTGGGATGTCACATTCTTGGACTAGTCTCTCTTTACCAACGACCTTGTTCAATTCCTCCGTTGCTGTCTTGAGGATTTCAGGTTGGTTTATCATCTCGGCCATGGCCCATTCAACTGCGTTTGAGGGAACTTTGCTTCTCGAATGCATGCTTTGATATCAAATGCACTAAAAATAAAAGAACGTGATATTCATGTTTGAAACCATCAACCTTGGTCTTATTATAAGGCTAAATATTCTTCCATCTCTATTTGGAAAAAATTTCCTCCAACTAGATGTTTTATCGATAGATTATAAGTAATTGATATTACCTACATGCAAACTTAACTAGATGATTATACTTTCCTTTGTCCCTCATAGGAGCAAATTTTTTTAATTGGTAAATTACAAGTTATAGATATCGGTTATATGCAAACTTGACTAAACATAAATTCGAGTGATGTCCGTGTTTGTAATCTACCAATCAGAAGATTATTGGAGGAAATTGGATGGAGGAAACACCGTCCAATTATAAATGTAAGTAACGTCCAAGAATATGGTCTCGGTCATTATTCAGTCTCTAGATTAAGAGGTAATGATTCTCTTAAAGTACCTCGCAACGTTCCCTCGGAAAAGTAGTCCAAAAAAGACATGCCCGGATTGCAATGCAATAAAAACAAAAAGCACTCGACGGGAAACCACATTCATTTGCAAATCACACGTGGGAGGCAACCCAATCGATTTCCATGACTGAAAACGAAACTGGAGCCTAAAAAACAATCGTTTTTGCGAGGTTCTTTCCGGCCTTTAATGACGAGGATGTTGTGCAAGATTAATCGCTAATCATGATTGCGTCAAGTAATGACGACGTTGGATTTGGACCACATTTCGTGTGCGAGCTGGGAGATGATGTAACCCATGCTAATTAGCGCAAGAAAAGTATAAATATTGGGACTTGTAGCCAATCAATCCAGAAACCAAAGTACTCGTGCTTTGTGACATAGAGACAGGTCGAACAACAATGTAAGAATCCGTGCTTGCAACCCGAGACAAGACCCGAACAAGATATAGCCATACGATCGGGTCGGGTCAGGTCCGGCCGTGTTTCGTGTTTCATATTTTAATTTTAAATTAATGTTAAGTTACAGCAGCTTCCGCCTCGGCCGCAGCCGCCTCCTCCTCTTCCTCCCCCGCCGCCACCATTGCCACCCCGTCGTAACCGCCCCCACTGTAGCCAAGGATCCTTTGGGTTGAAGAAGACATAAACCAAGATGAAGAAGACACCAGACCAAGAAGCTGAAATGAATCCATTAAATGCAGAATTTCGAAAATTATTGACAATGATTTCAAAGATTGCAAAAAATCGCTCCACTTACCTACGTTTAGATCTGAAAGATTGAATCCTTTTCGAACATAAGCAAATGCAGATGAATAGAACATGTAACCTTCGATTTTCAGCTTCCAGAATGCTTCGTTCACCGACGTTGGACGATCGAAAATAACCAAAGGAAAGAATCCTCAACGGTCCTGAAATCGATGAGGATAACGAGTCACACTTGATCTGGAACTCGACGGTCTCGCCCTCAGCGAGGCTGCGGAAGCCCCCGGACTGGATGGAGGACTGGTGGACGAAGAGATCCTTAGAGCCGTCGTCGGGGGTTATGAAGCCGAAGCCCTTCTGGTCGCTAAACAACATGACCTTCCCTGTGATTCTTTCGGCCATGGCCCCATTCGGAATCGACTTCGTCGCCTCTAGAACCGCAGATAGCAACAAACCCAACCACCTAGGAGAGGCGAGAGAGTGTGTGAGAGAGATGTGAAAGAGAGATGTTTCATTGTTTGGGTTGGGCTGGGTACTCGAGCCCAATAAACCCAAAACAATTGGGTATTGTTTTGATTATTACCCAAACAAGCCGAGGCCCAACCCGACCCAATATGAAAATTTTCGGGTCGGGTCGTGTTTGACCGGGTTATTTTGACAGCCCTAGTTGCTATCTCCAGCATTTCTCCCGCAAAATGCAAAGTTAGCACAACCATCCACATACGTCAACAAGTGGGATGAGTCATGTTTTGCTGATCACGTGTTTGGCATTAAACTAAATTGGATGATGAAATTGCTTACCGACAATCAGGAAAGTGGATAGACCAAGTATACAAGTCGAACAAAACAACCGCTGTGATTCCAGTGATAAGGATAATCATATAAGCAACCTTTTTTCCGTTAAAAAAAAAAAAGAGTTTACAAAGAATTGCCTAAAAGGATTCGTCTGCGCTATTCTCATTTTCGTCCTTAGCGGGGGAGGCGTTTTTTTGAAGTCAATACTTTTCTATGTTTCTTGCTTGACGTTTTACAATTTGTTTGCTATTCGACGCCACTACCAGTTTATGTTTATCCACAATTAATGATAAATTGCATGGAGGAACATATATACAACTCTATCGGCAGAACTTTAAAGGTCTCTATCTATTGGTATTTGTGAGGCTTTTAGTGTTTCCCTATAGTAAAATAATATATTTTTGAAAGTTGTTTGTTTATATATTTTTTTTCCGTTAATAGCACAAAAAACTCTAAACTGATATATTTGTGACAAATTTACCCTAAACTAATTTTTTAATCACCAAAAACCCCAAAAATGATACACTTGTGATAAATTTATCCTCCGTTAGTTTCCGTTAAATGTTAACGGGTGTGCAAATTTAGGGTTTTACCTCTTTGTTTGTCATTGATTTACTAGTTTGTGATTTTTCGGGGTATTAATCCAATTTAACGGAGGGTAAATTTGTCACAAGTGTATCAGTTTGGGATTTTTTGTAGTCAAAAAATTAGTTTGAAATAAATTTATTACAGGTATACCAGTTTGAAATTTTTGATGGTCAAAAAATTAGTTTGGGGTAAATTTGTCACAGGTATACCAGTTTGGGATTTTTCGTGATATTAACCCTTTTTTTTTTTATCAGAGTTTGTGTGTAATTTCAAATTAATCATTTTTTCATGCAAGGAGTCTTCCTATAAACGCCTTATGCCCCAAATACGCAATTCCGGTCAAGAAATTCGAGAAGAGTATTTTAGTATTTCTGTTTGTTTGCTAAGTCCCATGCATTGTGATTTGGATCTAGAGTTTCATTTGAGTCAAGAGTCAATGTTAGTATTTATGTTTTGTTTTTGGATTTTGGTTTTTTGAGAAAGGACACTACAAGTGTGACATTCTGAAATTCGACCCACTTGGGATTTATGAAATGATGATTTGATTGACGCGCTTGTAGTTAGATCTCGCCCGGAACTGATCACTCATGGGATACTAACCATTAGGGAATGGCTAATTAGGGATTTAAGTTCGCGCGACCAAAGAAACTCGATCGTAGGCTGACTTTCGACCATAAAGATTATCGAGGTGATATTTTGGACCAATGTAGGCCGATCCAAGGATGGTCACGGATCGATTCGCCAATGTCATACGAGTGGATCGCGGGTGATTCCGCTTGACCGCGAGATGAATTGACGAATGACCTTAAACCTATTTCGAACGATCGTGCCCCTTGGGAATTTTTAGTGCAATAGGTACATGAAGAAGTGAAAAACAATCATTTTGCTCTTGATCTCTTCTTTTCCTCTTCGATTTTTCGCTTGTTCATTTTAGGAAAACGAATTTCAATGTTGTTGCAACTGAGCTTCTTCATAGCCAAATCGTCGTCATGGACTGTGTTCGACCCTTACGAAATGAGGACCACACATCACTAAAATCATGACGATCACAAAGATCATCAGCAAGACTTGTCGGAGCTCTATCATTCTCGATTGTAAATTACAAAGCATGTGTCACGAGCCAAATTTTCTCATATCCTTGTTAGCTGAAATGTGGAGCTTGTGGCATCAAGGTGAAGAGCAACTGATGCAGAAGATATGATAAAACTAGTTTATGGGAGTGGCGTTAGGGTGTTTGTGCTAAGAACCATGAAGTGGAACAAATACCATCTTAGAGGATCTTTGAAGGCGGGATTGGTCTCTCGTGTACAAATTGGTCGGGAGCTAATGTTGTCTTTTGATAAGGCCATGCAAGGCCGAAATCTCGCTTGAGAGACTGGTTACTCGAGCTAATCTTGGTGTGGTATGATTCGGTGTGAGGATGTGCTTTACCTTACCATTTTTAGGACTAATTTGACAAAATTGAAAAGTTTATGATATACAATGGATTTAGAACCGATTAATTTTCCCTTATGGATGAACCATCCCGTAAGTTGGTTTCTTTTGCTTCCAGAAATCATTAGTGAAGACATCTAGAGCCACACGGTCGCTCGCAATGAAGTGATCTAGAGCAACACACTAATATAACTTATGTTTTCTATTTTTAAAGATAGATGAATATCCATACAGATTAAATTAGGCATACCAAATAGATGGTTCGGTACTCAAATATTTTCCAAATTGAAATCTTGAATTATTTGGTTTCCAACCAACTCGATGATAAAATAATTTCCAAGTCGGAATCTTGGTGAATAGATATTCTGCATGTGCCATTACCAAATGGACTATCGTTTTGTACCACTCTTTTAATTACCATTTCGAACAATGTCTTGCAGAGAGGTACGACACACATTGGACTGTCCTTACGAGAGGTCATGAGGAAGTCCAGTAAACAGAAGCCTATAGAACGCAGCATCCCTTAGACGAAGATCATGAGTTAATCATTATTACGAGGTGCTTCCGGCTTTGATGACGAGGATGTTGTGCAACATTAATCGCTAATTATGATTACGTCAAGTACTGATGACATTCGATCTGGACATTTTTCGTGTGCGAGTTGGAGAGATAATCTCATCTCATGTACTCAAAGCTAATTAGCACAAGAAAAGTGTCATTAGGGGGACTTGTAGCCAATCAAGCTAGAAGCCAAGTATTCGTGCTTTGTAATATAGAGACAGGTCGACCAATAACGTAGGAGCACGTGCTTTGGAAAGTTGTTTGTATCTAATTTCAATTGAATTGTCTTTCGCCCGTTATCGCACCTTTTTCTCTTTTTTAAAATGCTTTGCATGCCTATCTTTCCCCATTGATTTTCTGATATTTCTTAACAAACATGGAAATCTAAGCTATCATGGATGGATACTAAAACAAATCAAAATCAAACAAAGTAAGTGTAATATGACGAAAGAAATAACGCTGAGTCGTATTGGGCAACATTATAAAATCCCCGTTGTAAAGCCCTAAGAGAGAACCCTGTGAGCTATGTATGAAAAGTAAATATGCACTAAAATATGAATGAATTTCCTCATCTAAGTGATGAAGATGAAATATTGAACAAGATAACACAAAACTAAGTTTGAATCAACAAGTCCTATGATGGAATAATCACATAACTTCAATCTAGATGTTCTTTTTATCCTTTATTTTTAATGCATCAGCTAACTAAATATCAATAAAAACTAATTAAGTACCTATCAACGAGACAAAAACTGTATGTCTAAAACAAAATTAGTTTAAAACCATCCAATATTTTGGAGGAAGAAGACGTCAGTAAATGCCGATACTTTATTCTGACATTTCCATTCTTTAGATACCTGAAAATAGAGATTCGAACCCATTTAATCATGTAAAGGAAAATTCATTCGTCAGTCAACATATTCGAAACGCATTCGAACTACGCGGAAAACTTGCCCAATAATCATTAACTTGTATCACCGATCGTACATGCATATCACAGAATGAACATACCCGATATTGTTATAGATTAAATGCCACTTTGTACACTTGAGAGCGATTTTCGATTGTCTTTTGTACCCACTTGCGTTCCGAAGGAAGACTAGAGAAAAAGTTTTTTGGAAGAGATGTCTTATCGCGCATATGAAAAATCACGTTAGTTTTCCAAAGGGGGTTAACTATTTATAGTAAAAGGCAAATAACCACCTTGTGGGCCTTGTAACATCCTGAATTTTGATCTGTTATCGGGATCAATAAAGTGTGTATTAATTCTCGTTTGATTTTAGTAAGTCTCGCCCGGACTTGATCAATCACGGGATACTAACCAAATGGGAAAGGCTAAATAGGATCAGGTACGTGGACCAAGGACCCGATCGCGATTGAGTGCCGAGTTCGAGAAACATCGAAGGAATATTTTGGACCAATATGGGCCGATCTTAGAAAAATGACGGATTGATATAGTCAGATACGTACGATCGGATCGCGGGTGATTCCGCACGACCGAAAGTACGCCTGACTAACGAACCCCGATTTTAATCCAAACGATCGCGACCCCCGGTACTAGTGATAATTCCTCTCGTTCTCTCGAAATTCAAGGCCATCATGACTCGGACAATCCTAGGTCGATACGCGTAACACCTAAACAGTCGCCCGTTAGTGAGAGGCCCTAAGACTTCGAAACGAGTTATTTTGATCACAATATTGAGCCCGAACTTCGATATCAAAATTTCAAGGGTAATTACGACTATTTTGCAAGACGGACGTCATTTTATAGTGGCCACACATGTTTGGGAGTAATATGGATGAAAACGGAAGTTTCGACAGAAATTGGGGGAAATTACAATTTTGCCCCTAGGGACTTCGATGTCCATTTCTGAGGCCAAGCGAGGTTATTTTTCGAGGCCGATGCCATTTTTGGGTGGCCACGCATACCGGGAGTTGTTATGGACAAAAATAGGAATTTCGACAAAAATTGGAAAAATAATATTATTTTATTCTCGAAACTTTGCAGTCAGTTTTCGAGAGCTTAAAGAATGAATTTCGCGGATCCGACGCCATATTATGTTGGCCACGCACATATGGAACACGTATGTGCGAAAATTGGAATTTTGGTTCGGGATCGGAAAATTACGAAAATGCCCCTAGGCCATTTTTGAGTAATTCCGAAAATTGGTTAATTTTTGGGATTTAACCAAGGTTGGTTAAGGCTAAACCAGGTCTGGTCAGCTTGGGTTAAGGACAAATGACCATTTTACCCCTACATTATTGGATTGGATCAAATTTGGGCCATTGGATTAGGGGCAAAAGTGTCCAATGCTATGGATTAATGACACTTGGATTCCACCCACACTTTGTTGACCTATTTGACCAGACATTTCTCTCTCTCTCTCCCATTCTGTTCTGATCTGCCGAGCCATTCTCCTCCTCCCCTTCCCCGTGAATTTCTTTTCCCGTTTCTGTTTCTAGCGTGCACGGTTCTGTCCATTCTGGTACTGTTCACGCCGGAACAGTACCAGCCGGAGCTGTCCCCGCCGAGCCAGCACCACCAGCAGCTAGTTTCGCCCAAGAGCAGCCACCATCAGCCCCGGTTTCAGCCTAAACAGAAGAAAAACAGCAGCAAATCGCCTCCGTCGGTGTCGCCGCGGACCGCCGGCTTGCACCCAGAACGCCGCCGTCGATCCTTACCGCGCGTCGGTGATCGACCGCCCGTTCCCGTCGTCCCGAGTCATTAATAGGCGAGTATAAACCCCTAAACCCCTAATTAGTTTAATTGTGCATTTTTAGGGGTTAATTAGGCCTAATTGAGGGTTAATTAGGCTTAATTGTGTGTGGGATGTTTTGTATGAGTCATTAGGACCTAATGAGATGATTTAATGGTGGATTAAGGCCCAAAATGGCCCTTGTTCTGGTACTGTTCACAAAGTACCGAAAATGTGCATATTTGTCTAAATTTTTCACTAATTGAATTCAATGATTCAAGGCTTGGAATTAGACAAATTCAAGTGTTAATTAAGCTTATTTGAGGCTTAATTATGTATATTTGATGGTTGGATGATTAGGGTAAGTGATTAGGCCCTAATGAGATGGTCTAAAGGTGGTTTAGTGCATATGTGAAATTCGGTTCTGGTACTGTTCACCAGGACCGAATTGCACTTTTTGGTTCAAATTGAGATTTAAATGGTTCTTTGACTATGGTTTGAGTTTGGATATTCTTGGGGGTTGATTGGGACTTGAATAAACCCTATTGAATGACCTCATGATTGTAAGATCGATTAGTCCAAGATGGGCCTTAGGCGCATTAGATTGATTTGTGTAATGAATGCGCGGAATGAACTTGGAATTGATTGGATTAGAATAGAAATGCTTGGGTATGCCAAGAATGAGAGGAATATGTCTAATTTGAGCATGGTTATGCTTGGTGTTTTGGCATCGATAATTAACTTTAAATTCCCGGGCACGTGGTTTACAAAAGTACGTTGTGGTATGACTGAAATTGGGTGCTTAATGTACATGTATGAATTTTATCCAATGTTGGCCTTCGGGTCGGGCCTACGGGTCGTTATAATCAATTGTGGCCTTCGGGTCGGGCCTACGGGTCGATTTATCAACTGTTGGCCTTCGGGTCGGGCCTACGGGTCGTTTTATCAACTGTGGCCTTCGGGTCGGGCCTACGGGTCGTTATAATCAATTGTGGCCTTCGGGTCGGGCCTACGGGTCGTTTTATCAACTGTGGCCTTCGGGTCGGGCCTACGGGTCGTTATATCCAACTGTGGGCCTTCGGGTCAGTATAATTGCACTTGACTTATATTGATATCAAATGCCTAACCTGCAGGGCTAAGATAATGTATAAGGCGGTGAGCCGGGAATGTATTAACGTTGTTTTACCGGTTCATTGGTTGATGCGTTTTATTTACCCTTCTGGAGGTGCACATTAGCCTAGTTTAGGATTAGTGGTTTGTACTTGCTGAGATTTCTCACGGTTGTGGTAAAACCGACATTTCAGATCCCCAGCCATGAATTTTGAGGCCGAGCCCGAGACAGAGTTTGAGGCTATGACTTCCGAGGAGAAGCCGGAGCAGTCCGAGAGTTCCTCGGAGTCGTCGAGCTCCGATCCAGACTGGGAACCGTAGTTTAGGTCTCAGCCTTAGGTGTGAGGGCCGACCCCCTTTTTGACTGTAGCCTCTAGTGGTTAGCCAATTCCCCTAGGCTACCGATCCCGTTTTGTACTCGTGGCCCTTTTGTTGTATTTCTTGTTTATAATGGATATTGTATATATAAGTGTTATAATGAATGTATATGTTGTTTTTAATCGTTTGAATTTTGTTGGCTTGTGCTACTCATGGTTGCTTTTAAATTGTCTGGGTGTATATATATAATATATATACGTCGTTTTCGCATGTGGCGTGTTTTCTCTGATTTGGGTTTTTGGGTCGGTGACGTAACCTGGGAGCGTCGTACCTTATTTCGACCTATACGCGGATGTTCATGCTTCGTGGGGTACGGGGCGTGACAGGCCTTGTAGTTCATGTGCCGGGTTTGGCCCATCTTGGGCGGCCCACCCATTATGCCTTTCAAACAAAAACGCAAAAATCCTAGACGCAATGCATGCTAGAATTTAATGCAAAAGTGAATCAAAACATAATAGATACGGGTTAGATTATTCAAACCCACATAAACAATCTGGGCAGTGGGCTTTCGGCCATTTCTTGGGCTCAAATTTGATCCCAAAGCCATCCCCACACATTCACGAGCCATTTTTTTGCATTCACTAGCCATTGGAACCAATAAAGGCCGGCCCGAACGCGCCATAGGAGCCAAACATGGCTCGCTGTCTGAGCCGTCCAGCCCACTTGACAATCCTATAACAAATCACATAACAACGTATTAACTAATTCTAGACAAGTTCACCCGAGGGTTGTGCAACCGATTCGGTCCTACCCTAAAACCGGACCGGAATACCCATAAAAATAGGTTATGTTCCCGGTTCCAGTGGAAACAGGTCTGGTTTCTAGTTCCAAATTTTTGAAACCGGTACTTTGCGGGTAGGTTCCAGGTTATGGGTGTTGAACCTACCCACTGATCCACTTGGCAACCGATCCAGTTCTACCTTGTTTGTTTTGTATTGATATTTTACTTTGAGCTATTTTGTTGCTTACACTATTATACTATAATTGTTATTTGTCTTATTTTCTAAAAAAATTAAGCAAAAAAAGAAAATAAAAAGAAATCAGCTCCCGAACAGACCACCAGACAAATAGGGTTGGTTCCAAGAGAAACATGGTAAGTTCCAGATTCTACATCTATAACTTACCTACCCTGGAACTGATTACCCTTATTTCACACAATGGAAACGTGATATGAAGATTATCAAACCAAAACAACGACTAAATCATCACCACAAACGAATTGGGAATAATAAACGGTAGAAATTATAACTTGAACTAAAACAAATCCATAGTCTAGGATCACATGTATGCTCAAATGACGTGTAACTAGACCGAGACCGGATCAAAACATAGCTAAAAGAAATCAAAATAAGGGACATTCACCAGGAAGATTAGTTGAACCCGTTGATACAAAAAAAAAAAAAAAACTGCTCGAAACTCCTTCATTCCCTGCGTTTTTTGGCCGTGAATCGATTGCCTCGCCCCAATTTAGAGCTGAAGATGGGTATGTTAACAATCTACTCCACCACTCATAAGGGAAGTGACGTTCTCTCGCCATTGGACACCACAACTTGGACGGTTGCCGAAGTCTTTAGAGACTTCTCGTAGGTTTTTGGCAGTGCGATAAATACTTTCTTGATAGCGTTTATCCGTCAAGCAACCGCACCGTTTCGTTTCCATGCCAAACGTTGGTTGAATCAAAACACATCGAGGGTGATTTCTTCAATTAAGGATTTTTGGCAATGAAAGTGAAATTACTCAGATAGTACAAGGACATTCTGCCTTTTTTTTTTTTTATGGTTTATGCTAGCTTAGATTCAAGATTCAAGATGGAGGGTTCGAAATTCTCCTTATCCAATGTTAAAAAAATGTGCAACTGAGTGAGGAGGTCCAAGTGGACCATCTATTGGCCACGTTGAGAAATTGGATCCAAAATATTCATGTTGGATAAACCAATCGATTCGACACAACGAACTCCACCCTAGGACGAAGATGGTGCCTCATGGAGTAGTGCCCATAAATTTGTATAGTCTTTGCTCTGTCAGAACAAAAACACCCCAAGCCTTTCGTTCACTCTTCATCTTCATCTATAAATGAGGTGGCGACATACTTGACATCAACTATTCCAAGTACTTTGAAAGGGTTGGCGAAGACAACGTCGCCGTTTCTAAAATAGTAAAAGAACAGAATTTTACAATTTGCAATTTTTTCCGCTATGGTTCGCAACTTACCGAACTCATCGGTGTCTATGGTACCATCGAAGTTCACATTCAATACTAGCAAACATATCATATTGGATAATAGGTGCAGTTTGACTATGAAATATATAGAAATGACTGTCTGTAGTCATAATTGGTTGTTGCAAGAATGGAATCCAGTCGAACGTGCATAATGTAAATAAGAAGACAATGACGAGACTATATCATCCAAATCATGGTGAGAGACACGAGAGCCGAAAATACATAATTTATTAAACATTCTCTTAGCCGTAATTGTGTGTAGTTGGTAATTTAGCGCAATTATACATGGAAGTTTTTTCTCTAATTTGAAGATGTCGTACTTCATTCAGGTTTAATTGAATGAGTGTTCTTCATTAATTTTTCTCAAATAATAGTTTACTTATTTTTTATATTTGAAATAAAAAAAGTTTAATTTGATTTTTTTTTAAATTTGGACTTAGTTGGGAGGACTTGATTGCAATTTCTTTCAAAAGTTTATTTATGAATGCAGTGGTTCAATTGACAAATTTAGAACTCAACATAAGGCAAAGAGGAGATACTAGCAAAGTTTGCCGCAATCATAGCGGTTAGCACTAAGGGCTCTAACCAATAGAAACTTATAGAATACGTCTCTTAGGAACCTCATCCACCAACTAGACCCATCCTGCTGAACCCAACCCGACAAGAACGATGCCGTGATCAACGTCGCCGCCCTCCACCTCCTCTCCCTCGTGTACCTCTTGAGGACGAACCCAATATTACGCGTCTCGAGTTCGCCCCGTTTGGACATCGAGCTTCCAATGTGCCGACCCAACACGACCGCGTCCTCGAGGGCCAAACACCCGCCTTGCCCCAAGTCCGGGGTCATGGGGTGCATCGCGTCTCCGGCCACCGTGACGTTCACCCGGGTCAGGTTCCCGAGGATGACATCCCACGGATAGCGAAACATCAATGGGGCCCACGTCAAGGTGGCATGGTCGGAGTGGCCAACGATGTCAAGGTACAATGGAGGAAAGTCTTTGGCTAGATTGTCAGTCACTTCTCTTAGTAGTAAATTTGGGTCTCCTCCCATGTCGGCACCTGAAATGTAGGTGTGTCGATGAGTAAAAATTGTTAGGCAAAGGTTAAGTAGTTAGTAGTTAAGCCTATAAAAAGCAGCTTTTCCCCAGGCATAATTGTCGTAAGATACATCTATGGAAACATTTCAATTTAACCGGTGATGAGGAAATCTATGCACAGTAATAATGGTAGGGAGGATAAGACCCATATACAAATTGACTAAGAAAACCGACACAGAATACTTTTGTTAGTTCAAAGGTTTTTTTTCTTGACTTCACAAACCAATCTAAGAATCACTAATGATACTCTTACACAAGAAGTGTCAGTGTTAAGAAAAAAAATACCCTTTTATAGGCCGTATGAGCAAATACAAAAGGGAATGTACCAAAACCTTTTGGAGGAGCTTTGCAAACAAAGTACCAGTATATCTCCTTATTGTTCAGAGGCATAAAACCAGCCCTCTTTGAGACATCCACGAATCGCTGAGACTCATGGTTCAGCCCATGGCCTTGTGGGTACATGGCCAGCCCGCGAATTGCGGCGCGGCCTGAATCAATGGGCAAGCCGAGCCCTAACCAACGTGCTATCTTAGAATGCACCCCATCACATCCGATAACCACCTACATATATAGCATATTTTCAAATAATATATAAAATCTTCAATTAACACGAGCCCTCTAAGAAGACTTGGAGTAGTGTTATCACCACTGAAATTAACAGGAGAACTTAAGCACGAGAACTAGGGTTGTCAAAAACCAAACCGAAAACCGAATTGAAACCGTAATCGAACCGAAATTTCGTGTATTTTTTTTTTAGTTTGGGTTTCGGTTCGGATAATGGAAAAATAACTATTCTTTTTTTTCTGTTCGGGTTATTTCGGTTCTGTTCGGTTAACCAAACCGAACTTAAATATTTAATAAAAACTAAATGCTCTTTCTCACCCCTCTCAAAATCGCCACGAGAAACCCTAACATCCGGTTTTCTCATCCGAACTAATCCAGTTCGGTTATGCTCGAGATTCGGTTCGGTTCAAGCATACATCCTAACAATTTGGTTCGGTTCAGATTTTCAGAAAACCCGAACCGAACTGAATCGTTGACACTCCTAAATTGGGAAGTTATGATACCTTAGACTTGATGATAGTTCCATCTTCAAGCGCGAGAATACAAATAGATGAGCCTTGTTCCACTTGGGTTTCGATGGAAGTGAGCTTTGAAGAGAAACGGATGGTATTTGGAGGCAATTCCTCTGCTAAGACCTGTAACAGGACTTTCCGGTGTACCACTCTTTGTTCATGTCCACTCCTAAGAAATATAAAAAAAAAGTGTAAATTCTTAAACTTTAAGCATTACACAAATAGACTGTAATCTTTCATTTAGTTACAATGATGTTATTACATGCCTTATCTACTTACAAAAAACACAATTAATTGCTTAAATCATTATAAATGGTCTTGCAACTTTTTATACAAACAAATAAGAAATCCATTGGATGAAAAACAATTTTAGGGTTCTGTGAAAATGCAATGATCTTTGCGGATGTTCATGTGACTTACCATAGGATTTTTGCAAAACCCCAAAATTATTTTTCATCGAATGTACTTCATCTAATGTAGTAATGAATCCAATGTTTCTTTTGGCAAATGAAAAAGAAATCAGACTCTGCGTACGTACCTGCCTCAAGTCAATTATAAAGGAAATGAAGGAAACACATACGACAAATCAAAAATAGAGGATGCATTGATCGAACTGAAGAATTTTCAGAGTGGCAGTACCCTTTGCTTGCACCATAACGCACCTCCTGAATGGCTTTGGTCTTCACATCGGTTACGTAACCCCTAATACATGAGTTAAACATTAATTATGGGAAGTGTAATCTAATAAGAGTTAATTAAGTAAAAGGAACTTGAAGATAGGTTCGAATATCTATGTAAAACCTATTTTCGATTATATAAGAACGATAAACCTTACTTGGAAAAAGGTGCGTAAAGGGAGGTGAGCTTATCTGAAACCCCGAGTGCGTCGAGTGCATGCCAGGCGTTGGGGAAGAGGCCCAAGGCCGCGCCGGTGGCTCTCAGCCCCTCCGCTCTCTCCAGCACCAGTGCTCGCACACCAACCTTCTTCAGGGCCACCGCCGTCGCTAGCCCCGCGATGCCTGCTCCAATAATCACAACCTCCTCCATTTGAAAAGCAAGTTGGCTTTTTTCCTTTTTACGATCTTTTCTTCTTATTTGGGGGAGACTATGGTGTTGATCTATTTCAGCTATTTCAGAGGGACGATTGTGTTTCTTTTCATAGCTGTTGTAGGTAGTCGTGGACGTCTAATGACGTGCTCTATTTGATTGCTCGTTTGACCAGATAGGTGAGCTGCAAGAATCAAAATTTTTCAGTAGAAACGAGCGCATGACAAAATGTCTCTTAACACGAGAATTTGACCTTGGTTATTCTTTGACCAGATATGTGTCATTTCCCTTAACAAAATGTTAAATGCAAAGTATCTGGTCAAAAATTATAATTGAATAAGTGGGCGGCCCTTGACTTTTCTTTTAGAGGGAATAAGACAAAGCAACGAAAGGAAAAAGAAGCTCATTTGACGAAGGGACATGATGGTTGCAAAATATAACACGAAAAAAGAGTTGCAATGGTTCACAATCTGTGGCTTCAAAAGTCCTGCCTAGGGAGATAACCGGACCTCAGAGGTAACAAATCAAATAGCAAAATATCATGACGGTTATAATGCAAAATCTTTGACATAATAGCATGAAAATAACACATCAAGCAGAGCATCTACGAGCTGATCATTTAGAACTTTTTCCTTGATTTATTTTTTATTCAATTTTCATGTAAATAAAATGGTTATCTTTATGCTTATATTCCATCATGATCATAGGTGATGATATCTCTCAATTTATACGGTACCAAGGTCTGAAGCTGAATATCGAGCTCTTGCTTCAATAGCTGCTGAACTCACTCATGCATACTGCATAACATTGGGATAAACCAACCTCAACCTTCGTTACCTTTCTTGGACAACATCTCGGCATTATATCTCACAACCAATCCGATTTTTCATGGTAGGACAAAGCAAATTGACAGTGCTTATCATTTTATTCAAGAAAAGTTTGCTCTCCCTAGTACCATGATTATCATTGCTCTGGTCCTCCCCATTGATCGGTTTGAAGGGGACTGTTGAAGTAACAAATTAAATAGCAAAGTATTAACATGGTTAAAGTGAAGAATCTTTTACAAATTAGCATGAAGATAACACATCAAGTTGAGCTTCCACGAGCTAATTATTAAGAGATTTTTCCCTAATTTATTCTTTATTCAATTTACATGTAGATAAAATTATTATCTTTAACCCACCTGCACATGGCCGAGTTGGTGGGCGCTTTCCTTCTCTCTTCAGAGGTTCTGGGTTCGAATCCCCGCTCGGTTCCGTAATTTAAGTGGGAGGCCCTGACGGTGGGTTGCTGGGCTAGTCTCCCCAGAGGTATAGGTGCCCCGATTACCTATGCGGGCTCGTCCCCGGGGAATGGTGGCGGATCCTCGGTTACCAAAAAAAAAAAATTATTATCTTTATGTCTACCTTTTACTATGATTATAGGTGATGATATCTCTCTATGACATCTCTCAATGAATTGATGTATTTCATTCATTCAATTCTCTATCTTATCATGAACCATTAATTTGACGATCCACGGTCATCGTCATACGGATGAAAGAGAATTAGCTGATATGCTTATAATCCTAAAATCAAGCACAACGGGAGAGGGGTCCGATTGCCATCTATTCCATGTCACCTCTCCTCCCTATTGATCCAGTGAGATATCCATAGGCTTGGCACTAGGGTCTGACCCCGCCCTAGAATTTCAATCGGTGACTATTGAACACCCAAAGGCCGACTGTCGAAGAAAATAATTTCTCTCTATAAATTGATCCCCTCCTCTCATTTTTCACCATTTCTCATTCCAACCACATATCACACTCTTGCTCTTTAAAACTGTTTGTCATTTTCATTTATTTTCTTTCTCCTTACAACTATTTAATCGCATTCTAAATATCACAATGAAAAATAATGACAATTACAACAACAATAATAACAATCTTTTCTGATCATCCAAAGTCAATCCGAACTTCACCGTCCAATGGACGTGGGACTTGTTTTAGTGAGTTCCACGACAACAACATACACATGCTGGCTTTGCCCCAGTAACAACAATCTTTTCTGATCATCCAAAGTCAATCCGGACTTCACTGTCCAATGGACGTGAGATCTGTTTAGTGAGTTCCGCTACAACAACATACACGTGTTGGCTCCGCCCCTGCAAGAAGCCGAATTCGATGATGACGAGGCACAACGACCCGACAATTGTAAGGAATTGCGGGGGCAAATGTCGCAAGCTAGTCACCACGCTGACGCTCCCTTGGATAAAGCCCTCAACTTTGAAGGAAACCCCTAAGCAACGACAACACTGGCTAGGCAGCGTAGAATATTGACTTCTAAAGGACATTCCGGCTCGAGGTCCATGCTAATGGTATCAAGAAGACCGTTTGCACGGTATGTGGTTCTGAATTATTTAGCAAATCGTCAAGTGGGAGGGCCAATTGAGGAGGCACCAAGGAAGACATGATACAAAGATGTATAGAGCCAAGGGAGCTCTTCAAGTACAACGCTGCATATTGGAAGTCCAATCAGTTACAACGAGGAGAGAAATTTGCAGGTGTCACGACCTCTTTTTTCCCTCCGGGGGAAAAAGACGGGTTTAGGGATATTTCGCAAAAGGCGGGTCAATGGCCCATCGATTTAAGCGCAATCTCTCCTAAGACCTTACCCTGCACAACGTTGGGTTTTATCTTTAAGTTCTTAACAACCAAAGTATTTTCTATGGAGTCGCCACTAGCCTATTGGGGTCGGCTAGAAACCAATCAAGACATGGGAGTGTCATCGAGATTCCTACATAACCAGAGTTCCTAAACTGGGAGACTTGATTACGCTAACATTTCTATTAACGCCCTTTCGGTACCTAACTTGAGAGTTCGTTATCTAAGCAGCCATGCAATTTTGATTACAAATTATGATCCTGATGTGTCAAAATGGCTAAGTGTCCATGCAAATGTTTTTGTAAGTTTTCATTATGATCCTAAGCTAATCCTATCCTATTCTAGGAAAGCAATTAACACTCAATGAATTGAAATGCGGTGCGTAAAATAACACCCAATGAAATGAAAGAACGAATTATCCTAATGCGGTAAAAGAAAACCCGCAACTCGTCAAGTAATTATTACAAAACCAAATTGGAAAACCCAAGACATGGTCGAGCGACATTCATTGGTACAAAATGAGACCGGATTGGACATCGGCCTTTAATCTCCATTCTCAAAGGTTTCGGCCACCTCCTTCATGGACCACCTCGGTGATGTCGATTTTTATCGAACTCATATATCTGAACAAATAACGTGCAAATATACAATCAAAACAAGAAATTAAACATATAATTAGGCCAAATGATCTTGTTTCTCAATCGATCACACAAGGGGTAAGTAAGCCTCATGAGGATCACTCATTTAATTACGGTTCAAATTCAAGCGGGTTCTGTTTAGACCTAATTGACTTAACAAATGAAGTCCGATTGGCATGCTTCAAATCTTTTTCCTTTTTTTTATATCTTTTTCAAAAAAAGACTACCACATTTTTCATGCGAAATTAGATCTAGACTAGAATTAACACTAAAATCTATTGAAATTTAACCAAAAAACTAATTTCTAAACCTTTCCTAACCTTTTTGAATTTTTCGGAATTTTTTAATTTTTTAATTATTATTTTAATTCAGGAAAATGGTTGACCCGGTCTGATTCGGCGGTCTGATCTTTCCTCAACCTTTCCTAACCTTTCCTAAATTGACCCGGTCCGTTTCGGCGGTCTGATCCGGACCGTGGGTCTTGGTTGGGCTTGTCTTTCGGGCCCAATCCAAATGTGGCCTTTTTCTTGATAGGATTGGGCTTTTCCAACAAATCGGCCCAAACTTCTAAATCCCCTTAAACCAATTCAAGCCCCCCCAAAACAAACTCAGCCCAGTTTAATAAAACCTCCAGCCCACGAATTTTGAACCCACAATACTTATGATCCGATCAAGCAAACAACCCGACCCGGATTACCAGATCCGACCCGACTCAATTTATATCCGAATTTTCTATTTTGTTTTCTGATTTTTATTATTATTATTATTATTATTTTATTCTCTTCCCTCCCCTCTACTGTTCATCATCTTCTTCCTCACGTTGTTTTCTTCCCCGACGACTCCTCCTTCCCTGAAGCTTCACCGAGAGCGATTTCCTTCCCCGGCCATCGGCCACCATCTCGAGTTGTCGGAACAACGCCGCCTACGCCGACAACCACTCCCGGTCGGTCGTCACGTTACCCCGACGAACCCACGCGTCACCGAAACGCACATAAAAAACAAACGCCATTCCAGACAAATCAAACATACATGTGCACACTAAAGGTTGAGGAAATATGGACTGACTGTGGCAGCCGCAAACCGCTGGCAACGGCCCGGCGAGGGGATGGATTTCCGGCGACGGGGGTGCGTTCATCGATGGGCGACTCGGGAAAATGATTTTCATGTCACAAAATCGAAGGAAACCACAAAGAAACCACAAAGTCAGTCACCATTCGACGGATGTGAGAACTGATCAAGCATAAAAACCGAGTTCCAAACATCGATTCCGCCAAAAAAATCATTCGGATTTTCATTTAGACATTTCGTCGAACACTCAGTACGCTTTTCAGCTGGGAGACCGGTGACCCCAAAAAGAGAGATCTCTCTTTTTTTATTTTTTATTTTGTTTCATCTCTCCCTCGAAAATCTGCCTAAAAAATCCCTCGGGCGTGCCCTTTTGTCCCCGCCGTTTGTTCCCCCCTTTCGTCCGCTCTCTCTCTCCCTTGTCTGTTCTGTCTCTTGTCCGTGTCTTTTGTGAACAACGTGAGGGAGAGAGGGAAAATGAAATGGAGGGCCGGGCTTGAGAGGAAAGGAAAGAAAGAAATAAAGGGCCAAGCCCAGACAAAAATAAGGGAAGAAAAATAATCAAAGAGGGGCTGGGCCTAAACAAAAAGTGGGAGCAAAGGGGCCATCTCAATCGGGCCGGGTCGGGCCGAACCAATCCCTTTTTTTTATTTATAATTTTCTAATAATTTGACTATTTCACCTTATTGTCCCTCTTTTATACTATCTTGCTTTTTAAGTGCCGATTTATCGGATTGGCAAAATCAGGTGTCAACAGTAGGTAGTTGCATTTTATTGTCTTGCCGTTGAGCAACCCTTTGGCTTCCCTGGATATCCCCACTACGTCCACTACATGTAGATAGCTTTGTAGCCTTAGTTCAGGCCAAATTTCCACATGCATCAAGTGTTGGACAAACTGTTTGGAAGAAATGGAATCGAAATGTAGTCAGACTTTGAGGCGTGTAATCACTCTCTTTTAGGAACAATTTGCCCCACGAAGTTACTATAGGTTACTGGCAAATTTCTTTTAGAATATAACAAAGTCACAGTGAGAATACTAGATAGTAATTTTAGTAAATCTCCTCAAACTCTCTGCGAAACAATTGAAAAATGGCTGTCTCCTTTTGTTTTTAAGGAAGATGAAATTGAAGGAAGTTGAGTAAATAAAAATTGAACAAAAATGTCATATATATAATACAAATAGAACACACCTCTTGGTGTCTAAATTACCAATACGGACATACCCATTCATGTCCAAAAAATTGCAATTCGGACATATCCCTTCGTGTGTGAAAATCGCCATACGGACACAACTCTTCATATACGAAAAATTGCAATTTGGACACAACTCTTCAAGCATGAAAACTATCAATTTTGGACATACCTTTTTGTGTCTAAAAACGGACAGTTTTGTCCGAACAGTCATAAGTCACAAACATAATAATAATAATAATAATAATAGTTGATTAAGGCTTATTTTGGTCCACGGCGCGCAAGCGTGCAAAGTGCTAAGTGTGCCAAATGATCGCGCCAAAATCGCACACCCATATGCGGGTATTGTGGGGTCTAGCCCACTGACCCTTTTTCTCCATTTATAATAGTAGATAACACTTTAACTTTTAAAGAGACCAAAACTTTCCTTTCTTTCTTACGTGGGACAAAAGAAAATACCTTATTTGTTTGTTTTACAAACAAACACCAACAATAAGCACAAAAAACCATAAGTTGTTGTACAAAGCAGAAAGGGCAGTGTTTTTGTATTTGTTATCAATAGATAATTTAAGAATCTCTTCAACTTCTAATTTTTGGACCAACCATATGAAACATGTGTATTGTGTCGTTAGTGGCCATTAGGTCGATGGGAAAGGTGAATCACATTATTGTGCTCTTACGTCTAAGAAGTTAATATTCCACATGATTTCCGCAATGTATCTACCGGAGTAATGAGAGCTATCAATGAGTTTGGCATCTCCGATAAATCCTTTAGCTTCTCTTCAGATAATGCCAGTATAAACGCCTCCCCGATTAGCAGTTTGGTCCAATACCTAAATCCTATATGCAACGGGATTTTCTTCCTTATGCAGTATGTGTGCTATTGCATTAACTTATGAGTGCAAGATGGTCTCTACTAGTTTTATGATTTTGTAGCTACCATACGTGGGTGGATTCAATATATAAAGTTCATCCCACTCAGGTATCAAGAGTTAGAGGTCCTAAACATGACACAAGGAAGCTAAGTTGAGAAATTCTCTCTACACAAGAGAACGAGGTGAAATTCAACGTACAAAATGTTAAAGAAGGCATGCAAGGTAATGTTTGTGTTGAAGCTTTACTCTGCCGTTCATAGCAGAAGTTAGGAGTGAGCAGCGGTCCAAGGTGAACCCTGGATTGTCCCAACCCGGTCGGTCCTGGTCCGGTTCCTAAGGGGACTGGGCCGGTCCTTGGTCTTGTGACCCTCGGAATTTGCACTATGAGGATTGGTTCTCGGTTTTGGAACTTTAGAGTTGGTCCAACCCAGACCAACCCTATTTGTATGAATATATATTTATATATTCTTTATCACTCCTCTTCTTTTTTTGCCGTTTAAAATAGAAAGTTAAAAATCCTATTGCCTCTTTGTTTTGGTCGAATGTTGCCTCTCTTTGCCAAGCTAAGTTCGATCGCCTCTCCACGCTCGCCTCACGAATGTAGCTTTGCTGCTTAGCTAATGACATCGCTCACCTCTCTTGGCCCGCCTCACGAACGCAGCTCGCTCACCTCTCTTCCCTTGCACCATGAACGCAGCTTAGCTAGTGGGTTCCCAGTCCATGCTTGATTTGAGAGCTTCAAGCTCGTGTGAGTTTTCGATTTGTGCTGGGTATTTATTTTTCCACTTTCACTTCTCGATTTGTGCTTAATCTGAGAGCTTTCAAGCTCATGTAATTTTCCGATTTGTGCTGAGTATTTATATTTCCCCTTTTGCTTCCCGGTTTATTCTTCTCAGAGAGCTTTATGCTCGTTAGAAAAATCTCTTTCTTTTTGGCAAGTACAGATTTCTGTTGTTGCCTTATCTTAGGGTTTTGTTTGATTTGTACTGATGTTCATAGTTTACATCACATTGTAGATGTATATATAATTTCAAATAGTGCATTTGTCCTTTCAAGGAATACAAAAAACGAAACAAAAAAAAAAAGAATCGGTTGGTCTCGGGTTGATCTTGGAATTGGACCAAACCCATAGGGTTAGTCCGGTCCTCGGTCCCAAGCTCTACAAGATCGGTCCCTGATCCCAAATATTGGGGACCAACACTGTGCGGGTTGGTTCCTGGGTTAAATGCTAGAACAGACTTAAGAACTAGGTGAAATTCAATGTGCAAGATGTTAAAGAAGGCATTGAGAGGAGATGGGTATGTCAGCACTCTACTCCACCACTCATGACGTTCTCTTGCCATTGACACCACAACTTGGAGGGTTGCTAAAGTCTCTATAGACTTCTTGTTGGTTTTTGGCAATGCGACAAATACTTTCTTGATAGTGTTTATCCATCAAGCAATCATGCCGTTTCATTTCTTTATAAAACGTTGGTTGAATTGGGGTGCAACGAGGGTGATTTCTTCTCTAATTAAGCATTTTTGGCGATGAAAGTGAAATTCCTCAGATATTACAAGGACATTCTGCCTTTTTTTTTTTGGTGTCCGCTAGCTTAGATTCAAGATTCAAGTTGGAGGGGTTTGAAATTCTCCTTATCCATATTACAAAAAAATGTGCGACTAAGTGAGGAGGTCCAAGTGGAGCATCTATTGCATGTTGGATACACCAGTGGGTTCAATACAATGAACTCCACCCTAGGACGAAGATGGCGCCCAGTAGTGCCTGGAAATTTGTATAGTCTTCGCTTGTCAGAACAAAAACACCCCAAGCTTTTCGTTCACACTTCATCTTCATCTATCAATGAGGTGGCGACGTATTTGACATCAATTATTCCAAGTATCTTGAAAAAGTTGGCGAAGACAACGTCGCCAATTATTTCCGCTATAGTTCACAACTATAGCGAATTAATACAAAGATGGAACAGACAAAGAAAAAAGAAGATGGACAAAAATTTTACGTGGTTCGGTTGACCAAGAAAAAGTTTTTTGGAAGCCTACATCCACGGTAGAAATCCCCATATTTCTTAGCTTCTTGGGGGAGATTCATTTTCCTTAAATAAAAAAGAGTAGATCATAGTTGCTAAACATAGCCTATGATTTTTATGGTAAATACAACCATTACAGATTGGACTTTGATCCTCAATCATATCATGATTTGGCATGCGTATCTCGCCAACATTCCCCCTCCAAGTTGGGGCAAAGATGTCTTCTGAGGTCAACTTGGCTAACATTTGTTGAAATACTCCTTTAGAAAGGGGTTTGGTAAACATATCAACAAGTTGTTCTTTGCTTCGAACATAAGGAGTCTTGATAGTTTTATGCTTAACTTTCTCTCGAACAAAATGACAGTCGACTTCTATGTGTTTTGTTCTTTCATAGAAGACCGGATTTGATATAATGTGAGTTGCTACTTGGTTATCACAAAATAGCTTCATAGGAGCACGTGGTCCTTCAAGACCTAAGTCACTCAAGCGAAGCCAGGCTAATTCATATGTGGCAGATGCCATAGCTCTGTATTCTGCTTCAGCGCTATAACGAGCAACCACACTCTGCTTTTTGCTTTTCCACGTAATGAGATGACCTCCTACAAGAGTACAAAAACCGGTGGTGGACCTCCTACAACTTTTGTGTGACAATGTTTCTTCATAAGAATGCCACATCCCGGACATGACTTCAAATACCTCAATATACGGTCGACAAGTTCCATGTGACCTTCGGTAGGAGCATGCATAAACTGACTTACAAAACTAACAGGATATGCAATGTCTGCTCGAGTGATAGTCAAATAAATTAGTCGACCAGCTAATCTCTGAAATTGGCCAAAATCTTGGAGAGGAGTAGTAGTTTTTATCACTTTGTTCCCAAAGTGTAGGAGACTCTACAGGTTTCGCCCCCAATTTTCTTGTTTCTTTTAATAGATCCAATGCATATTTTCTTTGAGAGAGAAACAAACCTTTACTGGAACTGGCAACTTCAATTCCAAGGAAATATTGCAATCGACCCAAATCCTTGATATCGAATTTCTCATGTAAATAATTTTTGAGAGTTTCAATTTCTTGTAGATTATCACTAGTGATGACAATATCATCAACATAGATTAATACTACCACAATTCTTTTAAAATTTTTCTTAACAAATAGAGAATGGTCGGACTTACCTATTTTAAATATAAACATTGCAAGGGCTATACTAAACTTTCCGTACCATGCTCGAGGTGATTGCTTGAAACCATAGATTGCCTTATTGAGTTTGCAAACAAATCCTTGATCTTTTAATGAGTGACCCGGAGGGAGGTCCATGTACACTTCTTCTTCAATCTCTTCATGAAGGAATGCATTATTAACGTTCATTTGGAATAGAGACCAACCACAATTGATAGCAATTGACATGAGAACTCTGACAATATTCATTTTTACTATAGGAGCAAACGTTTCTTTGTAGTCTACTCCGTATGTTTGGGTGTATCTCTTGGCCACCAATCTAGCTTTGTGCCTTTCAATTGAACCATCACTTTTGTACTTGATCTTGTAAATCCATCGACAACCTATAGGATGTTTTCCAATAGGTGATGGAATAATATCCCAAGTTTGATTTTTGTTCAGAGCTCGGAGTTCCTCATCCATGGCCTTTCTCCACACAGCTGATTTGTGCTCTTCAAGAAAGTTTGCAAGCTCAATATTTGTATTTATAGCTAATAGGAAGGTACAAAACTCTGGAGAGATGTAGTCATAACAAACATAAGCCTGTATGGGATAAGCCGTAGACGACTGAAAAGCGACAAAGTCTCGAAGACCAGTTGAGGGCTTAGATGCTCGGGTTAATCGACAAACTAGAGCTATTTCCTGGACATAATCAGGAACTAAAGCAACTATGTCTTGATTAGGAGTGCCTCTCCCATTTCTTTGGTCCTTATCTATCACCAAATCATCAAAAACAATCGGTAAGGGAGCAAATTCCATATCGAATCCACTATAATCATAGTTATTAGTATTGTCACCAGTATTCTCCCCTTGAATTTGATCCCTAGAAGGAAAATACATGTGAGTTTCATCAAATGTAACATCCCAAGAAATAAGCATTTTTTGTGTGGAGGGATCAAAGCATTTGTAACCCTTTTTAACACTAGAATATCCCAAAAAATGCATTTGTGTGCACGAGGATCTAATTTACTCCCTGATGAAGTGTGAACATAGCACACACTACCGAATACACGGAGATGAGAGAGATTAATCGATCGGTAAGGAGCACTTCCATAGGATATTCGTATTGCAACCCTTACTAGGAAGATGATTGATCAAATAACAACTTGTTAGAACAGAATCTAACCAAAAATGTCGAGGTAACTTTCCATGAATTAGAAGGGATCGTGTTACCTCAAGGAGATGACGGTTTTTCCTCTTTGCAACCCCATTTTGTTGGGGAGTTTTAACACATGAAGTTTGAGAAAAGACTAAAAGGAGTGATTGGTATATTCAATCCCATTGTCAGCACGCAATATTTTAATTTGAGCACCATACTGTGTATGAATCATTCGAGTAAATTCCTTAAAGACTATCAATACTTCACTTTTAGAGGAAAGCAAATATAGCCAAGTAGTATGAGATTTATCGTCTATAAACGTAATAAAATTCTTAAAACCATCTCGAGATTCAACTGGTGCATTATCCCAAACATCATTATGAATCAACTCAAATAGTTCAGATGCATTATTTGTCCTTTGAGAAAAAGGGAATCTATGTTGTTTGGCAAAATGACAAGTTTCACAAGAGCTTGAATCTAGAGAAAAAGTAGGAACAATAGATCGCAACACCCGATCTGATGGATGCCCCATATGCCAATGCCATAGTTGAGATGTTAAGCCTTTATCCTAGTTAGCAACCAAAATCGTACTAAAAAAATCAAGAGTGTATAGTCCCTTTTGAAACCGACCTTCACCAATCTTCCTCCCAGTAAAAGACTGGCCAGTCTTTTACCTCAAGGGATGGTGCTATTTTTTAGGACATAATCACTGGGAGGAAGACTGGCCAGAGGCTTGCTCAGTATGAGCAATCTCCTGTTGCAGCTCAAAAATCTAGGAAGCATTATCTTGATGTCCATACATATCATGAAGAGAGTCCCATAGGGCTTTCGCAATCTCAGAAAGTCCCATAGGGCCTTCGCAATCTCAAAATATGCAAAAATCCCATAGATATGAGGATCCATGGAATTAAAAATCCACGACATGACAAGATTGTTGGTAGCTTGTGACTCGGCATATTTAGGATCAATGATAGGAAGGGGTTTGATCAAGCCATCAATATGCCCCAACTTTGATTTGCCTCCAAGAGCGATTGTAACCGCCTGAGACCAGGGATGGTAATTATGACCATTAAAAAGGATAGAGGTGAGTCGAGTGCTCATTTCATTTGAGCTAGAACGACCCAAATTGATGGTAATAAAAGTGCTGGCCATTGTGCAAACACGAACAAAAATCGAGAGAACTTAACTAATTATAAAGACATGGTGCAAAGCCAATGAAGCAACAGGAAGCTCAGGGGCTTTATATCGATCTTGTTTGCTCTGATACCATATAGCGAATTAATATGAAGATGGTACAGACAAAGAAAAGAGAAGATGGACAAAAGTTTTACGTGGTTCGGTCAACCAATAAAAAGTTTCTTGCAAGCCTACATCCATAGTAGAAATCTCCATATTTCTTAGCTTCTTGGGGAAGATTCATTCTCCTTAAATAAAGAAGAGTACATCATAGTTGCTAAACATAGCCGGGAGGACTTGATTCATTCTCATTCAGGTTAATTAAATGAGTGTTCTTCATTAATTTTTCTCAAATAATGTTTACTTATTTTTTATATTTGAAATAAAAAAATTTAATTTGATCTTTTTAAATTTGAACTTAGTCGGGAGGACTTGATTGCAATTTCTTTCAAAAGTTTATTTATGAGTACAGTGGTTCAATTGACAAATTTAGAACTAAACAGAAGGCAAAGAGGAGACACTAGCGAAGTTTGCCGCAATCATAGCGATTAGCACTAAGGGCTCTAACCAATAGAAACTTATAGAATGCGTCTCTTAGGAACCTCATCCACCAACTAGACCCATCCTGCTGAACCCAACCCGACAAGAACGATGCCGTGATCAACGTCGCCGCTGTCACACCCCGAAACCTACCAGGATGGGGGATGACACGGCCGTCCTTCCACCCGGAGGACGCAGCCTCAAACCACCCTAAAATCCCCACGACATCACTCTCGCTCTATCGGTTATCAATCAAAGAACCTGAAAAGATTGGGGAAAAAGAGGGGTGAGCAACCACAGCTCAGTAAGCAGTGCGTATATCTTCTAAGCAGATCGAGCAACCACTATGCATAAGAGTTATTTCATTTCAACAAGTTTTATACGATTCAGAAAATACTCATTTAAATCATCATAAACATCAATGGTCAAGTCCATTGATCAATCTCTATTAAAAACCACGTCAATGGTCCATTCCATTGACTAATCTCAAATCACACATCAATGGTCTATTCCATTGATGAATCTCATATCATATCAAACGTCGATGGTCCATTCCATCGACCAATCTATTGCTCAATATCTAACTATGGTCACGATACAAAACCTTGTGACAAGGCTACCAAGATTCCCCCCTTGGCAATGTCTCCACCTACAAAGCCGGTGGCTCGGCCTAGAAGGATATCCTAAACTCGGTATGCATACCCCCAAAGCCCCTCATTGGGCTCACAGCGATATTGAGCATCAAACAATCATCATCCAATATCAGAAATCCAATCCAGAATACATTTCACAAACCAAACAAATAACTTTCTCGCAACACAACTCGACCTCCAGAAATACATTTCGGCATTTCTTGAATCATTTCCAAAGTCATTTCATAAATTAGTTCATAACGCAATATACAAATGTATCCTTTCATAATACATTTCCAAAACGATTCTCAAATCATTCTCAAATACTAAAAAGTAGTAAATGCTCGATCCCGATTTATGCAACAAAATGCTCTTTTAAGTTCAACATATATATTTATATCGAATCATAATTCCTTCGAGATATGATTTTTATAAAACCAAAGAAGAGATAGCACCACTCACCTGGAATCCCCAAAAATCAAACAACGACGCTCACCCGAACTAACGATCTTGTAATCCTAACAATTAAACGAGAATCGACGTCAAAACCGAGTAAAATACTACGACAATTACGAAACGGCTAAACAACGCTTAAACGCTATCAAGACAACTCAAAGGCGCCCACAAATTGCTTATCCAAAGCGATTATCTAAACCGTCCGCAACGCGGAGCTTGAGCACAATACTTGATTGCGCCATAACTTTCTTCATCGAACTCCGATCCTAGCAAACTTATAGTCAAAAGAAAGCCCGTTCCGAGTATTACAAAAGCCCAACTTGGCCGTCCCAAAATCGAGCCGAAAACCGACGAAAATCGGCCTAAAGCCTGCTGGTCGTGCACTGTTCACCTTGTGCGGCCAACTTCAAAAATTCATATTAGGCAAATCGTAGGTCCAAATCAAGATCCGTAAAATCCCACGGCTCCACAACACCACAAACTATCAATTCTATAAAAATAAGCAACTCTACGACTCAAAAATCGGACTTCGCCGCTTGAATTTCCCAAAATTACGAATTTCAAGCCCTAAATCGGAAAACTTCTCCAATCAGATGAACGAGGGGTGCGAGTGCTTACCAAACGTTGCAATACGAAGTTGATCCAAGTTGGCGAGGCTCCGGTGACGTGAGCCTTTCCTTTTTCTTCTTCTTCCTTTTCTTTCCCTCTCTCTCTTTTTCTTTCTTCTCCTTTCTCTTTGTCTCGGCCGAGCCAGCTCTCGGCTTAAATGAGAAAAACAGAGTGTCACTGTAGCAACTTTTGACTTTCTGACTTTTTGACCTTTTTTTTTAAACCAAATATTACAGCCGCCCTCCACCTCCTCTCCCTCGTGTACCTCTGGAGGACGAACCAGATATTACGAGTCTCGAGTTCGTCCTATTTGGAAATCGAGCTTCCAATGTGCCGACCCAACATGCGTCTTCGAGGGCCAAACACCCGCCTTGACCCAAGTCCGGAGTCATGGGGTGCATCGCGTCTCCGGCCACGGTGACATTCGCCCGGGTCAGGTTCCCGAGGACGACATCCCACGGATAACGAAACATCAATGGCGCCCACGTCAAGGTGGAAAGGTCAGAGTGGCCAACGATGTCGAGGTACAATGCAGGAAAGTCTTTGGCTAAATTGTCAACCACTTCTCTTAGTAGTAAATTTGGGTCTCCTCCCATGTCGGCACCTGAAATGTAGATGTGTCGATGAGTAAAAATGGTTAGACAAAGGTTAAGTTGTTCTTAGTTAAGCCTATATAAATCTTATAAAAATATAAAACACAGCTTTTCCCCAAGCATAATTGTTGTAAGAAACATCTATGAAAACATTCAATTTAACCGGTGATGAGGAAATCTATGCACAGTAATAATGGAGCAAAAGGACACTATAAGGGCCATAAGTTGTGTACGACGCTCACTTTAGTGCCAAAAGTTTTCGCCGGCTCACTTAAGTGTCAAATTGGAGGAAAAACGATCATTGAAGTGCCAAAAAAAAATTTTGGATCACTTCAGTGCTAAATTTTTTAACAACGATCACTTAAGTGCTAAAATTTTTGAAAAACGACCATTTAAGTGCTAAATTTTTTGAAAAACGATCACTTAAGTGCCAATCTCCGGCGAGCCACGTCAGCTTCAGAAATTAATAAAAAAAAATGCCACGTCGAATTTCCGGCAAAAAGTTGTGTACGGCACCGGATTGATCGAAATGAAGAATTTTCAGAGTTGCAGTACCCTTTGCTTGCATCATAACGCACTTCCTGACTGGATTTGGTCTTCACATCGGTTACGTAACCCCTAATGCATAAGTAAAACATAAATTATGGGAAGTGTAATCTAATAAGAGTTAATTAAATAAACGGAACTTGAAGATAGGTTCGAATATCTATCTAAAACCTATTTTCGATTATATATATAAGAACGGTAAACTTTACTTGGAAAAAGGTGCGTAAAGGAAGGTGAGCTTATCCGAAACCCCGAGTGCGTCGAGTGCGTGCCAGGCGTTGGGGAAGAGGCCCAAGTCTGCACCGGTGGCTCTCAGCCCCTCCGCGCTCTCCAGCACCAGTGCTCGCACACCAACCTTCTTCAGGGCCACTGCGGTCGCTAGCCCCGCGATGCCTGCTCCAACAATCACAACCTCCTCCATTTGAAAAGCAACTTGGCTTTTTTCCTTTTTACGATCTTTTCTTCTTATTTGGGCGAGACTATAGTGTTGATCTATTTCAACTATTTCAGAGGGACGATTGTGTTTGTTTTTTGATAAGAAAGAAAGATTAAAAGAGAATGGTATTTGTTCTCTTATAATAGTGTGTGAAACAATGTACATGAGAAGCCTTTATATAGGTTTAGAGGAGTAAAGGAGCCTAGCATTCTTCCTATGTGGGACCAAAGAGAAAGAAGAGATGTAGAGGAAAACCTACAAAACTATACAACATGTTCTAACACCCCCCCTCAAACTCAAGGTGGATCAAATAACGAGAGTTTGGAAAGAAGAAATTTAAATCGTTGTGATGTAAAAGCCTTCGTAAAACAATCGGCAAGTTGATTCTCAGTTCCAATAAAAGGAAGTGAAATAGTGCGAGCTTGGAGATGATGACGAGTCAGATGACAATCGATCGCAATATGTTTGGTATGCTCATGAAAGACTGGATTTGCACCGATATGAATGGCACTCTTGTTGTCACAATGCAGAGGAGTAGGATCCAGAAGTGAAACTCCCATATCAGCAAGTAAGCGGCGAAGCCAAATAATCTCAACAGTAGTGTCGGCCATAGCACGATACTCGGACTCTGTAGAGGAGCGTGAGACAATATGTTGTTTCTTGGAACGCCAAGAAATAAGTGAATCGCCAAGAAAAATGCAATAACCAGTGATAGATTTGCAATCAGTGACATTGGAAGCCCAATCAGCATCAAAATAAGCACGCAACTTGAGAGCAGAAGAAGATGGTAGAAATAAGGAACGCGATAAAGTGCCTCGAAGATAGCACAGAATCCTTAGAATAGCTGCATAATGAGTTGTTCGAGGAGCAGTAACAAACTGACTGACAACATAAATAGCATAGGCGATGTCGGGTCGGGAGATTGTAAGATAAATAAGACTGCCAACCAAGGTCCGATAGCGGGTGACATCAGAAAGAGGTTCTCCATCGTCTGGGCAAAACTTCTAATTGAGCTCAATAGGAGTGGCAGCACTACGTGAATCTGATAGAGTAGCCCTGGACAGAATATCAGCGGTATATTTCTGCTGAGAAATGAGAATACCACGTGAACTGCGAGCAATCTCAAGCCCAAGAAAATAGCACAGTGGTCCTAGATTCTTCATGGCAAAATGTTGCTGAAGGTGCCGCTTGGTATGCTCAATATGGTCACGATCATCTCCGGTGATGACCATATCATCAACATAAAGAAGAAGAATAGTGCAGCCTGAAGAAGAGGTATGAACAAACATAACATGATCAGCCTCACTTTGAATGAAACCAGCAGACTGAATAGCATCACTGAACTTCTCAAACCAAGCACGAGGGGCCTGTTTGAGACCATAAAGAGCCCGTCGCAAGCGGCAAACCTGTCCAGAGGTATGAGCAAGACCAGGCGGAGGTTGCATAAAGATATCTTCCTGAAGATCACCGTGAAGAAAAGCATTCTTCACATCAAGCTGAAAGAGAGGCCAACTGCGAATTGAAGCAACAGCTAATAAAGCACGGACATATGTCATCTTTGCTACGGGAGCAAAGGTCTCCTCATAGTCGATTCCATACTCTTGCGAGAAACCTCGAGCAACCAGACGAGCTTTGTAACGCTCAATACTGCCATCAGAACGAGTCTTAATCTTATATATCCATCGGCAAGATACGAGGGAGCGACCTGGAGGAAGAGGCACAAGCTCCCAAGTACCAGTACTCTCCAAAGCCGAGAGTTCCTCAGACATAGCCTGGTGCCATTCTACATGCTGAACTGCCTCGCGATAACTATTAGGTTCTTGTACAGCATGAACAACAGCTAAAAAGGATCCAAACTCAGTAGAATAAGAAGTAGCAGCAACATACCGGGCAGGTGGACGCCGATCTCGAGGAGGATTACGACGTGGCTCTAGTTGTGCAGAATCGTCGAGGGCAGATACAGTAGGAGGTGCAGTACAAGGAATAGGTGAAGATGGAGAAGGTGGCAATATATCTAGATCCGATGTAGAAGAGGGACTAGAAGGGTCAGGTAGAGGATCAACAGGAAAATCCATAAATGGAATAGGAGACGAAACATGAGGTGTAGTATTTGTCGGAAAGAAAGGGATGTGTTCATGAAACGTAACATCACGAGAAATACGTACACGTCGCGCATTTGGGTCATAACAACGATAACCTTTGTGCTTAGTGCTGTAACCCAAGAATGCACATGGGATAGAGCGGGCGGTAAGCTTTATACGTTCAGTGTGTGGAAGAATAACAAAACAAGTACATCCAAAAACTCGAAGATGATTATAACTAGGAGGTCGAGAGTAGAGACGCTGAAACGGGGTGTCTTGATGGAGAACAGATGAGGGTAGGCGATTAATTAGATGAACAGCCGTGAGAAGAGCCTCAGCCCAGAACTCAGTAGGAACGGATGTGCCAAGTAAGACAGCACGAGTGGTCTCTAGAATATGACGGTGCTTACGTTCAGCAACTCCATTTTGAGCTGGAACCCCAGGACAAGATAACTAAGGAAGTGTACCATCACTAGCTAAGAGGGAACGAAAGACACCAAAGAGATATTCTCCCCCTGAATCTGAACGGAAAACTTTGATTTTTGTATTAAATTGTGTGGAAACCATGGAAGTAAAAGACTGATAGATGGTAAAGAAATCACTACGTTGACGCATAAGATAGACCCATGTATAACGAGAATAATCATCAATAAAAGATACATAATATTTGAAACCACTCTTGGAAGAGAGCGGGGCAGGACCCCAAACATTAGAATGAACAAGATCGAAGATCGCACTAGTTCTAGAGTTACTAACAGGAAAAGGCTTGGCAGATTGCTTGGCCAAAGGGCAGATAGAACATGGAGGAAGACTACCAGAAGAAATAGGACCCAAAGCACCTTGATGGTGAAGGACGGTGAGACGAGAAGATGGAATATGTCCAAGACGCTGATGCCATCGAGCAAGATCGAGGGTAGCCAACACAGGATGAGGAAGAGAGGAAGTTGGAAGATGGAGATGTTGCATAATATAAAGTCCATCTCGTCTACTGCCCCTGCCAATCATCTTGCCACTCAAACGATCCTGCACAAAGCAAGAGCTATTTGTAAAGCTTACAAGACATCCAAGATCGGTGAGTTGTCCAACAGATAATAAATTGAGAGCCAAAGAGGGAACATGTAACACATCGGGGACATTGAAATCTTCAGAGACGGTAAGAGTACCCTGTCGGGTAGCTAGTAGAGGAGAACCATTAGCAGTAAAGAAATGTGCTGGTTGCTTGAGCTCAGAGAGCTTAGTGAGAAAAACAGCGGAAGTAGACATATGTCTAGCAGCTCCTGAGTCAAGTACCCAAGTAGTAGAAATATCACCTGAAGGTGGAGTAGCTGCAGCGGTGCTTCCAGCAGATGAGAGCGATGTAGAAGTACCAGAATCGGGAAAAGACCTGGGTAGAGAAGGACTCAATCGGGCAAGTTGGGCCTCAAGAGCAGCAATACGGTCATCCGTAAAGGGAGAAACCAGAGTAATAGGTTGAGAGATTGGAGATGCGGTAGTGGCTCGTGGTGATGCAGAAAGGCGTGAAGCATTCCTCTTCTTCCAACAATGTGACTCGTCATGACCAGGACGATGACAATACGTACATGAAAGGCGGCGAGGACCACGAGTAGGCGAAGGACGTGGTGGAGCAGCCAAAACTGTAGGCGGAACACGTGGTGGAGCAGCCAAAATAGCAGTTGAATCAGGAACTGCCGAGGAGGAAAGAAGACCAAGACGAGTTTCCTCAGACTGTAATTCTTTGACAGCATCAAGGAGGGATGGTCTTGGAGAGCGGTGAAGAAGTTGGCTGCAAACACCTTCATAGGAAGAGCCAAGCTTCATAAGAAAAGAATGTAGACGGTGCCTATCTTGAGTTTGAAGCCGAGTAGATGGACACCGAGTACAGTTCAGGCATGATGGGCAGAGAATAGGAGCAAGAATATCCAGTTGACTCCAAAGTGAGTGCATGTAATTGTAGAAATCTCGAATAGAGCAAGACCCTTGCGTAGCACTGTAAACTTCTTGCTCCAACTGATAAACTCGAATGTCCCCTGTCTGGGTGAACATCTCGGCAAGTTGATCCCATAAACTTTTCGCTTCAACAACATTAGAAAATTGTGGGCGAAGAGCAGGATCAATGGAACCAAAAATGATAGGCCATGCCTTCCGATCAGCAACTTTCCATGCTCGAATTTCAGCGGCACGTTTCGCAACTTCATTAGATGAGTCACTTTTAAGAGCACCAGGACAAGGACAAAGTCCCTCAACATGCTCAAACAAGTCGCGGTAAACAAGTGCTGCCATTGCCGATGGTTTCCAAAGAGAATAGTTTGAACCATCGAGTTTGACGTCAATACGGTCACTAGAATCACCCATGACGACAGAAAAAGAAATCACTAGCAAAGCTAGAAATATGGATTGAGGTGATCGAAAGGATCGAGAAAGAAGAAGCGCGGATTAGAACGAGCAAGGATGATGGCCCAAAAGCCCTAAACTCATTATCTTAATTTCTGATGCGGAAGATCCAATTTATGGCAACCGCAGAGCATACTTTAAAAAATAATGAGCTCATTGTCTTAATTTCTGATGCGGAAGATCCAATTGATGACAACCGCAGAGCATACTCTTCAAGACAATGAACCTGGCTCTGATATTATGATAAGAAAGAAAGATTAAAAGAGAATGGTATTTGTTCTCTTATAATGGTGTGTGAAACAATGTACATGAGAAGCCTTTATATAGACTTAGAGGAGTAAAAGAGCTTAGCATTCTTCCTATGTGGGACCAAAGAGAAAGACGAGATGTAAAGGAAAACCTACAAAATTATACAATATGTTCTAACATTTTTATAGCTGTTGTAGACAGTCGTGTACGTCTAATGACGTGCTCTATTTGATTCCTCGTTTGACCAGATATGTGAGCTGCAAGAATCAAAATTTTTCAGTGGAAACGAGCGCATGACAAAATGTCATTTTCTTTGACCAGATGTGTCATTTTCCCTTAATAAAATGTTAAATGCAAAGTGTCTGGTCAAAAATTATAATTGAATAAGTGGGCGGCCCTTGACTTTTCTTTTAGAGGGAATACGACAAAGCAACGAAAGGAAAAAAGAAGCTCATTCGACGAAGGGACATGATGGCTGCAAAATATAACACGAAAAAAGAGTCGCAATGGTTCACAATCTGTGGCTTCAAAAGTCCTGCCCAGGAAGATAACCGGACCTCAGAGGTAACAAATCAAATAGCAAAATATCATGACGGTTATAATGCAAAATCTTTGACATAATAGCATGAAAATAACACATCAAACAGAGCATCTACAAGCTGATCATTTAGAACTTTTTCCCTGATTTTTTTAATTCAATTTTTATATAAATAAAATTGTTATCTTTATGCTTACATTCCATCATATGATATCTCTCAATTTATACCATACCAAGTTCTTCATTCATTCAATTCTTTGTTTATCATTATGGTATCACAGTCAAGTTCTGATTAGTTTATTTTGCATGTGTATCGGCCCCTTCATCAAGTTCCATATGGCAAGTTCCATGTATCACATCACTTGATTATTGGGTTTATATATTTTTCATATATATGTGGTCGCCCTCCACCTATTATTAAACCTCTGTTGTGCATGCACTTGATCAATTGTATTTCATTAAAGATCTCGGCGCTCTTCATTATTTCTTGGGCGTTGAAGTCAATCGCTTCACTGATTGACTCTTTCTCTCATAATAAAAATATGTCTCAAATCTTTTGAGTTGAGCATACATGGCACAATGCAAGCCAATTGCTACTCCCACAGCTATCAAGCAGCCAACACTCAAGCACTGTGATAAGTCTTACACCGATACATCTCATTTGTGAAGCATTGTTTGTGCTCCTCAATACCTTACTCTCACTCCCCGTTTCTCTTGCTTGGCGTCAACATTGTTTACTAACATACGTATGCGCCAACTGTTGCTCACTATCATATGGTAAAATGTAATCTCCAATATGTTCACGATACTTTACACTCTAGCCTTTGCTTCTTTTTTTTTTTCATAGTTCTCTCCACGGCTGAAACTGAATATCGAGATCTTGCTTCAATAGCTGCTGAACTCACTCATGCATAATGCATAACATCAGGATAAACCAACCTCAACCTTCATTGTTACCTTTCTTGGACAACATCTCAGCATTATATCTCACAACTAATCCGATTTTTCATGGTAGGACAAAGCAAATTGAGAGTGCTTATCATTTTGTTCAAGAAAAGTTTGCTCTCCGTAGTATTGCGCTTATCATTGCTCTGGTCTTCCCCACTGATCGGTTTGAAGGGGACTATTGAAGTAACCAATTAAATAGCAAAGTATTAACATGGTTATAGTGAAGAATCTTTTACAAATTAGCATGAAGATAACACATGAAGTTGAGCTTCCACGAGCTAATCATTCAGAGATTTTTCCCTGATTTATTCTTTATTCAATTTACATGTAGATAAAATTATTATCTTTATGTCTACCTTTCACTATGATTATAGGTGATGATATCTCTCTATGACATCTCTCAATGAATTGATGTGCTCCATTCATTCAATTCTCTATCTTTACATGAACCATTAATAATGATATGGGTCTCCACAAATTTGACGATCCACGGTCATCTTCATACGGATGAAAGAGAGTTAGCTGATATGCTTACAATCCTAAAATAAAGCACAACGGGAGAGGGGTCCGATTGCCATCTATACCATATCACCTCTCCTCCCTATCGAACCGTTGAGATATCCATAGGCTTGGCACTAGGGTCTGACCCGGCCCTAAAATTTCAATCGGTGACTGTTGAACACCCGAAGGCCGACTGTCGAAGAAGATAATTGCCCTCTAAATTGATCCCCTCCTCTCATTTTTTACCATTTCTCAGTCCTTCCTCACATATCACGCTCTTGCTCTTTAAAACTATTTGTCAATTTCATTTATTTCCTTTCTCCTTACAACTATTTAATCGCATTTTGAATATCACAATGAAGAACAATAACAATAACAACAGTAGTAACAACAATCTTTTCTGATTATCCAAAGTCAATCCGAACTTGAACGTCCAATGGACGTGGGACTTGTGCAGTGAGTTCTGCGACAACAACATACACATGCTGGCTCCGGCCCAACAATAACAGTAGTAACAACAATCTTTTCTGATCATCCAAAGTCAATCCAAACTTCACCATCCAATGGACGTGGGACTTGTTTAGTGAGTTCTGCTACAACAACATACACATGTTGGCTCCACCCCTGCAACAAGCCGAATTCGACGAACACAAACCACAACTACCCGATGTTTGTAAGGAATTGCAGGGGCAAATGTTGCAAGCTAGTTGCCACGCTGACGGTCCCTTGGATAAAGCCTCCAAACTTGAAGGAAACCACCAAGCAACTACAATACTGGCTAGGCAAAGAAGAATATTGGACTTCTAGAGGACATTCCGGCTCGTGATCCATGCTAATGGTGTCAAGATGACCATTTTCACGGTATGTGGTTCTGAATTATTTGGCAAATCGTCAAGCGGCAAGGGCCAATTGAGAAGGCACCAAGCAAGAATGATACAGAGATGTCTAGGACCAGGGGAGCTCTTCAAGTACAACGCTGCATATCGGAAGGCCGTTCAGTTACAACAAGGCGAGGAATTTGCAAACAGTTGCATTTTATTGTCTTGCCGTTGAGCAATCCTTTGGCTTCCCTGGATATCCCCACTACGTCCACTACGTGCATACAACTTTGTAGCCTTCGTGCAGGCCTATTCCACATACATCAAGCACAAACAACTATAAGTTGTTGTACAAAGCGGAAAGGGTGGTGTTTCTGTATCTGCTATTGACAAATAATTTATGAATCTTTTCAACTTCTAAATTTTGGACCAACCCTATGAAACATGTGTACTGTGTTGTTAGTGGCCCTTAGGTCAATGGGAAAGGTGAATCACGTTATCTTGCTCTTACGTTTAAGAAGCTAATATTCCAAATGCCGGAGTAATGAGAGCTATCAATGGGTTTGGCATCTCTGATAAATTCTTTAGCTTCTCTTTAGATAATGCCAGCGTAAACATACATGAATAGGTGCCCCTGTCTTATAAATTGACATACATGAAGAAAGCACATGCCATGCATGGACCTTGTCTTATTGCTCTTATACCTGCCTTTGGATTCTTTTCCAACGATGTCTCCTAGAGAGCCAGAACACAAATTGGACGGTCCTAAAGAACGGGTCAACAGAGGACGTTTATTCAATCCGTGTATTTGACCCAAACATTGACGTTGTTACTGGATATTTCAATTAATCATTTAAATTTTGTTAAATGAATAAAGACTGCTTAATGAAGACCAAGCTCGAAATTGGCAAATATGAAAAAATCAAAATCCCTTGTATTGTCAATCAGACGATTTCCATACAGCTTAAAAAGGAATACAATCTAAACTTACGGATATCAGATAGCTAAACCCAACAACGCAAGTTCAAATCCAACTTACAAGAGCAAGAATTTAGTAAAATAAGGGATAAATGCATCGGAAGTCTTAAAATTTGTCATAAAAGTGCAATTGAGTCCTAAAACTTTCAAAAAGTGCAATTAAGTCCTAAAACTTGTCATGAAGGTGTAATCGAGTTGTAAAACTTTCAAAAAGTGCAATCAAAGGAAGAACTTGATTGGACCAATTTGACTTTAAAACTTGATTGTATTTTTAAAAGTTTTAGGACTCAATTGCACTTTTATGACAAGTGTTAGGACTTCCAATGCACTTATCTCATAAAATAAAGAAGAAACAAAAGTGAAATGAGTTAGTCTTGCGAAGTTGTTGAGTGTGTGGATCTTTTCTTCTCCTAAGACATCCATTTTATATCCATGAGCCTCTGGACGTCACTTTCCACGTTTTACGACTTTTTCTCCACAATTATTCATGAAAAGTATGTAAAAGAGAATTACCCATTTGCAACATAGAAATTTGATGGAGTTTTGGATAAAGAGAATTACCCATTTGCAACATAGAAATTTGATGGAGTTTTGTTGGATCCACATTAAGACAAAGAGGAGACCCTAGGAAGCTTCCCACAATCAAATTGTGTCACGCAAAGTACTCTAGTCAATGGATGCCTTTAGAACAACAAACTATCCATTAGGATCTTCATCAATCGACTACCCAACTGGACAAATACGACACCGTTATCAATGTCGCGCCCTCCATGTCCTCTCCTTCACATATCTCTCCAGGGCGATGATATCTCAGGTGGTGAGTTTTCCTTGCTAGAAAATCGAGTTCTCGATGTGCCGACCCGATACCACTGCGTCCTCAAATGCTGAACATCCACCTTGGACTGAATCGGGGGTCGTCGGGTGCAAAGCATCTCTGATCACCATTGTGTTTAATCGGGCTACATTCCTGAACAGGACGTCCCACAATATCGGAACATCAGCAAGGCCCGAGTGAAATTCGAAGGATCAGAGCGATTGGCGACGTTAAGATACACAAGTGGGAAGTCCTCACCAAGTTTCCACTCACTTCCCATTGTATCATTTCTGTGACAACTCCCGTTTCCATTCGTTGAATTGAGAAATCAAAGGTCAAAGGAGGATCGGCAAGCAACTAAGGAACATCACATTAAATGTCTAAAGGAATTTATAGAAACTTGGCTTCGTAAAGAGCCTATTTTAATTAGCCAATGTTTTCATGTGTCCGTTCATCTCCCAATTGATGAATTGCTTACAACTATTTCTTGTTTCGTTGAAGCAGTCTGGTTAGTGTTTGCACGTAACAAAAACTGGTCAAAACCCACACGAATATGCAACAGCAAATCAGAAGCCAATGTTTGTACTTTTCGTGCGTAGCGCAGTTGTCAAAATTAACAAAAAAAATTGAAATTACCTGATTTATAGACTATGTAAAATAAACCCATTTGGAATGTTGATTACATGGATCCCACGTAAGACCCGCCTAATTAATGTTTCGGAATGTTGATTACATGGATCCCACGTAAGACCCGCCTAATTACTTTAAGAACTTCTCTTTGTTTGATAAAATCTAAATTGTGTTGTTAGTGTGGATGGATCCACCCCAATAGCTTCTTAAAGGCTCACAACACCAAATAATTTTGTTGGTGGTGTGGATGATCCGTCATTAAATTGCGCTGAATCAAATGTTATAATATTATCTGTCTCTTTCTCTTTTTTTCAGAAATTCCAACACTAGATGGCATATGCAATATGGTTAATTTCCCTGGTATAATTGCATATACTCAATCTATACCTAATGTTTCTTAGGATATCACGAAAGAACGACTCGATAAATATCCTTTAAAAAACCCAAAAATGACTCAATAAATATCATTAAGAAATAGAGTAAAAGCCATCAAAAGCCCCAAATTATACCTGCTGTGACACATTTACTCCAAACATTTTTTTGACCCCAAAAACCTCAAAATTGTATCCGTGTGACCTATTTATCTCAAACTTGTATTCGTGTGACATATTTATCACAAATTTTTTTTGTGACACAAAAAGCTTATATCAATGTGACGCATTTTTTACAAATTTATTTTTTTATGACATAAAAAATCTCAAACTTATACCCGTGCCACACATTTATCTTTAAACTACATTTCCAATCATCGGAAAATTGGTGATAAAATCAGGACCAAATGGTTAAGAGAGAGCCAAAGTCTCTCACTGTGACATTCTAATTTTTGGTGTTATTCCATATTAGCGTAGAAAAAAAAAATTCAAAATTTTAAAATAAAAAAGATAATTAGAATATTCAAGGAATATTCTGTCCAAAATTCCTTTATATGAAGTCTTTTCCTTTTCTCTCTTCATTCTCTTCATCTTCTCTTCTTCTCTTCTTCTCTTCTTCTTCTTCTTCTTCTTTTTTCTTCATTATGGATGGATCGTGGCCGCGCAAGAGGAAAATTGGCTTGAATTCCTACGATTCTTCGACAAGATCATCCTCGAGGCAAGTAGATTTTAATTCCTCGACTTCGCGTTCATCTTTTCGCCCGAGATAAATGGTTTTTGGCCTTTTATGATGGGTTTTGGGTCTCGAGTTGAAAAGTTCGGAAATTCTTTGACTTTTTGGTTTCCCGAGGACGTACGGGTGTCGGGATATCGTGTGATGGTGACGGATCATTGAAAACGAGCTTGGATGGCTTGAACGAGACATGTTAAGGTTATGTGTAAGTTGGATGATGAAATTTTTACTATGTTCCTTTGATTTTCTAGTCGTTTTTGTTGTTGTTCGAGTGTCGGGATGACACGTGGTGAGTTTGAATGGTTGTAAGGAGTTGATAAGGGCGGCCGTGATTTGCGTTGAGCCGAACCGCTTAACAACGCGTAGTGGCCTCGGAATAGAAAGTAGCGCGGGGGTGGCTCACGGTGCGGGATGGAGGCGTGAGGAACGCCTATGTTGTAGGCCGACGTTGGTGGTGACCGAGCCAATGGATGGCGACGATGTCACGCCCCGAACCCTAACGAGCACGCAACATCACTCCGAGGTCGTCAAGTACGCGACATCCCAAGATTTGTCGCCGACCCAATCGAAACACTAGCGATTAAACGTACGCGGAAGCGAATACGAACACTCCATATAACATTCAAGTAGATGGGGTAGTAAGGAAAACATTTCCCATAAAAACCAGCAAGTCATTATAAGCTCACACAGATAATCCCAGGAGGTTTACACAATTACAAGCCTCACACGAAGCCACTTCCTAACGAGGCCACGGATACAAAAGGGAGGTTAACTTAAACTCCTCTACAACACAGCATCCAAAAGGATGATACATCCAATGCCCAACATCACCCTAGAACTCCAAACCGCACGTGATGACTACTCATCATTCCAAGCCTGAAAAATGTTTAACAACGGGGGATGAGATAAATCTCAATAAGTAACTACCTACGCCTCGCTTAGGCTAACGCGTACCGACATCCAACATGTCATAACAATCACAGGCGCCCTTACCTTGCCTCGGCACATACGCAAGCCCTGCACGTTAGAATCCCGCCATAACATGGTCAATTGCTCATCAAGCTTGTACAGCGCAATTCAAGGCATAATCATGCATAACACGGTTAATAATCTAGACGTGCTCATCAATTAACTCAGGCAAAGTATTCCCTAATGCAAATCACACTCATTAAGTCCAGATTTTTAATGACCCCTCGGGCCATTGAACTCCCGCCGGTCTTCTGGCGTAACCAGGTATCATCCCGCTACGTCGGCGACGGCAACGTTGGGGATCGAACACCCCCCGGCAAGCCGGGTACTCAACGGCATTCCACTTAGGAGCATCGATCCGGCCTCCACCGCGATCGGCATCGTCTGGGATCGAACACCCCCCGGCAACCCCGGGTACCAGACGGCATCCGAACTCCCGCCGGGCATCGTCTAGAACTCCCGCCTAGACGGAACGTGTCGTGACCATGCACGCACCTCAGCAATCATTAACAATTCTTATCTTTGTAAATTAGCCAAATGCCAACTAAATCCACCAAAATGTCATGGTAACACCGATTAGTTCCGGAGAGAGAAAAAAACCGAGTATGTACAAAACCGGAGCCAAACTGGGCTGTTGCGCAGTGACCGAAATCCTTTTTAAATAAATAGTAAATCAACTCCAAAAATTCTAAATTTTGGATATGTCGTATAAAACATCTCGATAAACATTTTCTATGAAAAACTCGGAACCCAGTTCCAACTGTAAACACCTATTTTTGTCACTTGAAGTCAGACGAAATTCAATCCGTCCGGTCAGGCCGCCTGACCATCAAAATGCCTCTCATTCAGTACCCAACTCACTTTGGAAAGCCTTGAAATTTTTATATATCATAGAAACAGACGTTCTTAACAATTTTTGTGAAAAAAGTTTGTTGAAAAGAGGTCTGAAAAAATTTATAGAAAATCGGAAAGACCAGAAGGTCGGGTGAATAGTAAATCCGGCGGACTGAATTCGGTCCAAAAATGGACTTACGAATGACCCTAAATGATCTCTAAAAATTCCAGATTTAATTTATGTTATACTAGAAGATGTCATGAAAAACTTTCATGAAAAAAACTTCCTCAAATTCGGCCCACACAAGTCACAGAAAAAATAGAAAAATCCAGCGACGCAGCAGCAACCCTACCGGAAATCAACCAACAAGCACCACCAAGCAAACCAAGCACAACCAGCCACTAAACCAACTATCCACAGCCCTAATCCACCCCTAAACATGTTCATTAGTAACCCATTATCCTAACCAAGGCTTAGGAAGTACTTACTCTTAGCCTAAGCAAGAAAACCGAGCAACGGGAGCAATAGAGAGCCTCGGCACGGCAACGGCTACTCCGGCGAAGCAACAACGAGGGCGGACGGCGGATGGTAGCTCAGGTGGTCGGTGATGGTGTGAGGGTGATCGCGGGTGGTGGTGATGGCCGAGTGGTGGTGATGGCGAGAGGGAAAAGGGGCTGGTCTGGCGGTGAGCAGCAGCAAGAAACCGAAGCAGTACGTGAAGCAGAAACAAAGCAGCAAGCCACAAAGCAGAAGAAGAAGGGGAAGAAGAAGCAATGATGAGGGCTGGTGGGGAGTCGTGGGGCTGGTCAGCAACGGCATGGGAAGGTCAGGGAGTCAGCAAGTGGGGCAGCAGTCAGCAAGCAGAAGGCAGCAGCAGACACAAGCAGAGGAAGAGGCAGCAGAAGCAGCAGAAATGAATAAGTCAGCAGTAGCAGCAGTAGCAAGGCAGAAACAGAAGTAGCAAGGCAGCAGCACATGAAGGACGTGGGACAGCAGCAAATGGTCAGCAAAGCAGAAAGTCAGCAAGCGTGGGTTCAGTAGAGGCGTGGGGGTTCAGCGGGGGAGGAGGAGAGGAGAGAGAGATTTTCAACATTATCTCCACAAAAATAATTTGTCCACAAAATATTTTGCCCAATTTTCCTTTTTCCGCATTCCGATCAACTCGACGATTAGTCACGTTTAATGAGACGACATCCGACAAATTAGTCGTGGAAATCTTGAAACTTCGACGCCCAATTCGGATTCTAATTAATGGCCAAATTCAATCGAATGTGACTTTAGCGTATCTTGAACTAATGGGCGACTTTTAGGAATTACGCGTATCGACTCGTGGCCGATTCGATATCGAGCCACATCTAAGTTTACTCGAGCCATGGCAACTTTGGTTGTCATGTAATTGCGAGGGTCAATCACTAATTCCGAATGACGCGATCGTTCGGATTAGGTTTAGGATCGTTCGAAATTCATACAATGGCCAAGCGGAATCACCCGCGATCCAATTGCACGACATTTGCGAATCGTTCCATAACCATCCTTGGATCGGCCTTTAACGGCCCAAAATATTCCCTCGCCAATCCTTATGGTCGAAGTGTCAATCCATGGCCAAGTTCTTAGGTCCACGTACTTGATTCCTAGCTAGCCATTCCCAAACGGTTAGTCTACTCGAGAGTGATCAATTCCAAGCGAGATTTCACTGAAAACATATTAAAGAAATATTCATTTCATAAATCCCGAAAATGGGTCGAAATTCAGAATGTCACAGACGATGTGGTCTCGCGTCAGCTGAATCGTGTGATGAAGGATAGTTTATATGAGATGGTGATTTTGTGAACGATGTTGTTATATTGCCTGTGCTTTGGATAGTATCGTTGGTGTCTCGGTTGGTTTAATGTGCCCCATATGTGGATTGTTATTCATGTGCTTCTGTTAGAATCATTTGCACTCATCATATCATAATTGTGTGATAATGGATGGTGAGGATCGTCAGACGGGGGATCCCTGACGATGCCTTATGTGCATTGCTTCATGTGCATCATGTGAAAATGAATGGTGAGGACCATCGGTCTGCGCGCCGATGATGCCTCTCGGGAGTATCGGGATGCCCAAGTACGGAAGGCTTGGATGCCGTCGGTCTGCGCGCTGACGATGCCTCGGAGTGAGATGCATGTGGTTGGTATACCATAGAAGTCCGGTCTGCACGCTAGAAGTTACCCGCACGGGTCGGTCTGCGCACCGATGTAACCGTGGTACGGGAGTGGATATTTGATGAGAGAACTGGAATAATAACTGGCATACAACATGCACTGCACCCATTTTATTGCATTTGCATCATTCCTCTCATAAATGATGTTTACATCTTGTGGTGATTTGATGATTCGTGTTGTCGATGTTTTAGATATCTATTTGCTAAGCTTTATGCTTACTCTCGTGATTATTTAACTTTTCAGATTAGTAGATATGCCATCCGTTCCTCCCGCTACCTATAGCGCTCGTTATGGAGCCCCTGTTGATTTTACGTTCCATTGGGAGGACGTGACCTTTCCTGAGTTTCCGAATGTTGTTTTTGTGAGGTTTGTGTCCACGCTGTGGGTTGACGTAGGCTTTGTAGATTCGTATAGTTTCGTTGCGTTGTATATCCGCTGCCAGGGACAGCTTTGGGGACCGCTTCCATTTCTGGATACTAACTCAGACTCATGGTCGGACAGCGATCCTGATATGGAGGAGTAGTTGGGCGACTAGATGGACGACTTTTTGAGGTAGCATGACCCGAATGACAGACCTTTTTGGATAGGGTCGTATAGTTGTTGGAGCGGGGGTGTAACGTCCTGAATTCGGCCCACTTTCGTGATCAATAAAATGGATATGTATTTCTCATTGCGTTTTAGTGAGTCTCGCCCGGAACTGATCATTCTCGGGATACTGACCAATAGGAAATGGCTAACTAGGAAAAATGGTACGTGGACCCAAGAACTCGAACGTGAATTGAGTCCAATTCCGAGAAACGACGAGGGAATATTTTGTGCCGACGTGGGCCGATCCAAGGAGAGTGACGGATTTGGTTTGGCCATCGACGTACGACCGGATAGCGGGTGATTCCGCACGACCGAGAGTACGCGCGGCGAACGATCCCGAACTTAATCCGAACAATCGCGACCCCTGGAACTAGTGATAAATCCTCGTGTTCTCTGGGAAATCGAGACCGTCATGACTCGAGTAACCCTAGGTCGATACGCGTAACCCCTAAACAGCCGCCCGTTAGTGAGAGACGCTAAAATTTGCATTTGAGAGAAATCGATCGTGGAATTGAGTCCGGACTTCGGTGTCGGATTTTGTGGACGTACGCGACTATTTTGTAAGGACGACGTCATTTTTGTGTGGCCAATCATATTTGGAATCAGTGGAGTTGAAAATTGGAAATTTGACCCGGGACCGGAAAATTACCAAATTGCTCCTGGACCCCTAAGCTTGTATTCCGAATTTTAGAGAATTATTAGTGGATATTATGGTCTTGCTTATTATTATTATTATTGTTAGAATCCTTGGACCTTAGTGCCCTTAGATATTTTGTCTAGAATTAATCCTAGCCCTTGATTAGAGGGCATGATGGTCATTTTTGGGTGTTTGGTCAACCACCCCACTTAGCCAAACCATATACACTCTAGTCTCTCTCTCTCTCTCCCTCATTCTCACCATCACTCACCGGCCATCTCCCCCTCCCACGCCTCACTCTCTCCCTCTCATTTCTATTTGCTCGGCTGTGAGAGGCCTCGCCGGAGGAGCTCCGCCGCCGCCGCCGGAGGAGTCCGCCCTTGCCGTTGCTTCGCCGGAGTAGCTGTTGCTGTGCCAAGGCTCTTGTTTACTCCCTTGCTAGGTTGTCTTGCTTAGGCTCTCTTGTAAGTGACTTCCTAATCCTTGGTTAGGCTAGTGGGTTACTAATGGCATGTCTAGGGATGGATTAGGGGCTGTGGATGGTTGGTTTTGTGGTTGTATAAGCTTGATTTGCTTAATGGTGCAAGTGTTATGATTCTCGGATTTCTGGTTGATACTGTACCTCTGTGCTTTATTATTTTTTTGGTGATTATTGTGGGCCGAATCTGAGTAAGTATTCTTCTTGGAATTTGTTCCCAACATCTTTAAGTATAACATAATTTAAATTCAGAATTTTTAGAATATTTTTGGGGTCATTTGGAAGTCGGTTTTCAGACCGTCACAAAACTGCCCGATTTACTGTTCACCCGACCTTCTTGTCTTTCCGAATTTTTATAAAATTTTCCAGACCTTATTTCAACAAAATTCCTTGACAAAAATTGTTAAAAACACTTTTTTCTATGACATATAAAAATTTCAGAGCTTTCCAAAGTGATTTGGGTACTGAATGAGTTGTATTTTTTATGGTCTGAGGGGCTGTCCGAGCGAACCGGGTTCTGTCCGGCTTTGAGTGTCAAAACGAGGTGTTTACGGTTGGAACTGGGTTTTGAGTTCTTCACAAAATTTTTTTATCAAGATGTTTTATACAACATATCCAAATTTCATAATTTTTAGAGTTGATTTACTATTTATTTCAAATGGATTTCTGTCACTGAACAACTTCCCAGTTTGGACCCGATTTTGTATATTCTCGGTTTTCTCTCTCTCGAGAATTATTCGGTGTTATCGTGACATTTTGACGGATTTAGTTGACAGTGGGCTAATTATGGTGAGTTAAAGGACCGGATTGCTGTGGCATGTGTGGGTGAAATTGACGATTGATTGTGGCCGACTTGAATGTCGGATTGGTGAGCTCGTGGTTTGGAATTGGGATGGTTTTGGGTGCATATTAGTGGCTAATGTTGGCGGGTCAATGATTGAGCATGTTGTGGCATTAATTGAGTGTGGAAATTGTGGATGCCGAGCGTGGACGTTATGGCCATGAATGTGTATATCGAGCATTGGCATAACATGTGCATTATGTGAGTATGCACGAATGACATGAGCATGTGATCACCTAAATCACCCTGATGCGTCTTACGCGAGATTCAGATAATAATTGGTGGTATGAGTACGTGTGATCACATAAAACCCTGATGCGTGTTACGCGAGGTGTTGAACCCGTCCCGATGCATTTTACCCGGGACGATGCCCGGATTGCCGGAAGACTGCCAGCCTGATGCGTTTTACGCGGGTTTTGGTCCGTATAAGGAGATCGGTGTTGCGCCTGATGCGTTTTACGCGGGCCAGGAAGTGTTGTATGTGATAGACCTGATGCGTTTTACGCGGGTCGGACCTGATGCGTTTAACGCGGGTGGGTGAATGAATGGAAAGTTGGCACGTGTGCATGTGTGCAGAAAGGAACATGAGCATATGCATAGTGATGGCACTTGTGCAAGAGTGCATTAACGAGTACAAGCATGTGCATGGCAAGTGTTCGTGGCCAATTGATGTGTGTATGTACCATTGTTGGGCTTAGTGCCAGTATTATTATGTGCCTAACCTGCAAGGTCAACATATGTTTGATTTGGGCCCGAGGGCCTAAGTCGTATGGTTGCTCTATTATGTGTTTAGGTAAGACTTGTCTGGGTACGCATTGGCCTAGGTAGGGTTTAGGGTGTTGCTTATTAAGACTCGTTCTCATGGTTATTATATAACCATTTCAGAACCCCGACTCCGACCATGAATGGTCCGTCACAGCGTTTTGGGATCCCGAGAAAGAGCCGATGGAGCAAGATCCCGAAGAGGAGCCCATGGAATTGGTGGACCCTTTTTGTATAGCTAGGCTAACCTACCCGACCACTTGCCCCTTTTTGATGATGGTGGTTTTAACTTTAGTGGCCTTTGTATGTAAGGTTGGATGTTGTAAGTACGTGCCGTTGAATGAAGTATGTGGTTCATTTGTTCAAGTGTTCTACTACCATTAGTCTTTAATCTTGTCTGGGTGCTTTTAATCGTTTCCGCTTGCGCTTTATGTTTTGATGTTCGCGTGGGTCGGCGACGAGTCCTGGGACGTCGCGTTCAATACGACCAGCGAAGGGGTGTCGCGAGTCCGTTGGGGTTCGGGGCGTGACAAGGGGAGCATTTGGGGGTGGTTGTGTAGGTAGAGTAGTGTACCTAACCTCCCGGGGGTGACTTATCTTTTGAATTGTATATTTGTACAGTTAGTTCGCCTGTACCTTAACTCTAACTTTGTATATATATATATATATATAGAAAGGTATTTATCAGCATACGTTTGTGTATGTTTCTCAGTAAAAGATACTTTACATTCTTGTTTCATAAATATTAATAGCTTTCGCATGCGTATATGGATTATTAGACCCTTTGTCGTTAGTGGTGACGGCCTAGGACGTCACACTCACTCCAGCCCTCACATGATCACGGAAACTGCAGATTTTTTCAGCAGTTGGTTTTTGCTTACGTGTAATGGTCTTTAGCTTGAGTTTTGTCAATCAATTTCGCTTTAATTGGCTCGAATCTCTGCCCTCCCTTGCTTTGCACATTTCCTCTCCTCCTTGGAGCTGGTGAGATGTCCTTTTGTTGCTGTTCACGCCTACTATTGCAACTTGAGAAGTCCAGTCGCCCGGTCCACCTCCAACCGGTTATGGCTAAGCTGATATTTCTCCAATTCCAATTCAATCCTTAGTTCAATCTCTGTAGTTCATTTCAGACTAGATAGTTGGAGGTCTAAGGAGCCCAATTATGTGGGGGAAATGAGTGAATAAGTGGACGTCTATGGGTCGAGGACCGGTGGGGAGAAATGTTCATCTCGGGTAAAGTAGGGGCAGACTTCGCAATCACGCAGAAATGCGAGTCCCTTTTTGAAGGCCCAAAAGTACTTTTTCTTTGTGCAAGTCCTCTGGTGCAGGGATTGGGCGACACCTTATCGAAGAAATAGATAATTTGTAAACTAAGCTAAGAACAAGCAAGCGAACCATATACCTTTTGGAAATAGACTCAAAGACGCTTGTTGTGATATCTGGTTTGTAATTGTCTTGGTTCTTTTGAGCCTTGAACTAAGAAGGATAAGCCTGGACAAAAAAAGTCTCTGAGAGCATGGATGAATCCGGGTGTGCCGACGGGTCTCATGCTTTTGTCTATCAAAATATATTCTGTTGGGCCCGACTTATTATAACATCCCCAGATGCAAATTGCAGTAGGAACCTTAGTGGAAAAAAAAATGCAAGTTGGCGAAATGACGAGGTTTTCAGTTAGGGGTCGAATTTCAACATCATCGGCAAGGTCAAAGATCCTAGAACTACATCATGTCTAATTTATCTGGCCTTCCAAGCACAAAGAGGGAGGGTGAACAAAGATGTAGTTAATGCACCCGAAGTGCTCTATGATTAGTTTATTGGTTGTACCTATTGTTGGGTTTCGTGTCTTGATTTCTAGCCAAACTTAGCAAGAACCGACCCAAATCTAATCCCTCATGATGCAACTGATCATCAAGGGAAAAGGTTCATAAGAACTAGGAAAAAAACACAAGTGCGACCGTGAGGCAAACAATACCATGAACTGATCTGTTATGAATTGCAATAAACTTCATCACCACCTATTATACAAAAAAGAAGACCAAAACCCATTTGCAACTCCGTAATTAGATGGAGCTTTCGGATTCACGTGAAGGCAAAGAGGAGACACTAGGTAGCTTGCCACAATCATATTCGGTTATACTATTTACTACTCTAGCCAAGAGGAGCTTATAGAATACAACATCTCTTAGGAACTTCATTAATCGACTAGACCCATCTTGTTGCACCCATCCCGACAAGTACGATGCTGTTATCAGTGTCGCCGCCCTCAATCTCCTCTCCTTTGCATACCTCTCCATAGCAAATCCAATATCTTGGGTCACGAGTTTGCCGTGCTTGGAGATAGAGTCCCCGAGGTGCCTACCCAATACCACCGCGTCCTCAAGTGCCGAACATCCACCCTGGCCCAAGTCGGGAGTCATTGGGTGCATAGCGTCTCCAGCCACCGTGACATTTGATCGGGCTAGCTTTCCGAACAGGATGTTCCAAGGGTATCGGAACATCAGCGGGGCCCATGTCAAACTCGAAAGATCGGAGTGCTTGACGACATCAAGGAACACGGACGGGAAGTCCTTTGCCAAATTTTCGATCACCTCCCTTTGGATCATTTCTGGATCTGCTCCTTTTTCCAAACCTTTTGAATTGAAACATTAGGATCAAGGAGAATTAGTAAGCTACTATTAAAGGAGCCATCATGGTTCAGTGAAAGTTAGGGATCTGAAAAAAAATGGGAGATATTGATTGGAAATATACGTCAAGATCGGCTTTAATTAGTCAATGTTTATCGCATATACATTCATCTCCGAATTTATGAATTAATTCATCATAACTATTTCTTTCTTTTCCACTAAAACCAATCTGGCTACTTTTCTATTTAGTATATTAAGAAAGAAGCGACTCACTCTAGTTTATTAAAAGACTAAATCCAGAACGATCGAACGGAAGATAATATGTAATATATATGGTACCTTTAGGAGGACACGTTGCCCCGAAGAACCAGTACACTTCCTTATCATTGAGAGTAATAAAACCCGCCCTCTTGCCCACATCTACAAATTGATGAATCCCGTGGCTTTGGTCATAACCGTGACCCTTCGGGAACACGGACAACCCACGCACTGCTGACCGGCCTGAATAGACCGGCGGGCGAAGTCCTAGCCAACGGGCCACAATAGAGTGCACGCCGTCGCATCCTATAACAACCTGCACGTACAATAATTACTAATTACGGTGCGGATAAATTAAAGTCGATAAGTTACCTCATCTTATTTCAATTCAAAAGAAGGTACTTGAGAATTGTAGAGACCTTAGACTTTATGATGGACCCATCATCAAGCGTGACAATACAAATGGGCGAGCCTTGTTCTACTTGCGTTTCGATGGAAGTTATCTTGGAAGAGAATCGAATGCTATTTGGAGGAAGCTCCTCTGCCAGAACTTCCAACAAGACTTTTCGGTGAACCGCTCTTGGTTGGGCTCCATTCCTGCTCAATGCAGAAGGCGAGGTTTTCTGTCCTTAGCAGACCAAAACACATATCTAAAATAAACAATTGTTACAAAAAACAAGCGATCGAAGTATAACATAAATAGAACAAGAAAAATCGAATATCGAATTTACGTGGATCATTCGGTGGGACCTACTCCACACGGAGAGCACAAGATCCACTATAGATTAAGCGATACAACAAAAATTACAATCACACTCGAATCACTTAAACATTGTCAATGTTTTCCCAGCTCCCCACACACAGTAATTAACCTGATAATTCCTCGTGAAATAACTTTTTAGTCTCACAAAGTTATTTATAAATCTTATCACAAGATTTATTAGCTTGAACACCAAAAGCACCTCTTGAACACCAAAAGATCCTCTCGGATGCTCTTCGCAAAGAAGACCCACTTTTTATATAGAAAAGAATTGGATCCAAAATTGAAAATCTCTTGTAGTACACGTACTTAAATTAGGAAATCTACTTGGATCGTGTTTTCTTTATGGACTTCAAACCCGAGACACACTTTCAACAGCATAATCCGATAAAATTGTCCAATTCTATCTAATAAAAGGAGTATTAAATAGTCAAACTTAATTGAGTAGATGAGCTGTAAAAATAGGGGTTATTTGTTCCATTCATGGTATATTTCTGACGGTCATTTATAACATTTTGTGCAAATTAAAACATATAGTAGAAGATTACAAGAAATTAATTGATCTATAACATTAAACAGTAAATTAAGGAAACAAGTGATGATGAAAAAGTAGGTAGAAAATATGAGAGGAAATTGGAGATTCACCGGTTACTTCGAGGATAATGCACTTCTTGAATCGATTTAGTCTTGACATCAGTTATGTATCCCCTAAAAACAAGTAAAAAAAAAATCAGAATATTAACAAGTAAAATTATTATTTCTCATCATTGAGAAATTGTCGGACAAATTCAAGGTCAAGCATTATGGATCTTTAATTATTACATAACGGATTTAAGATATTTTCGAAACCTAAACTCAATTTAACGAAGTACAAAACCAATGCAGAGCTTATCTTTCTACTCAGTATATCTTGCTTGAATAGCCTATTGTTCTTTCTCACTGATATAGCACTTTCTCCCTTCATTTGATGAATATTAATGTAATAATTTATATTGTTCTGAGAATGAATCCCATTAGCAACTTCAATTGGTAAATTTCACGAAGTCATTGGACTTCGGTGCATTTTACGATCAGCCACTGTATTTTCATCATCCATCAAGAATGGTCTTAAATTGAAAAGGAACAAAGCCAAGGGTCGGCTTCCTCTCAAATTTGAGTGTTGTCATCTTTAATTGGTTTCTTCTGCTTCGATAAATCAAACAATCAAATTTAAAAAGCTTGAAAATATATTTTCGATTCCAGCAATAGCAGAGAAATCGCTCAACTAACTCCCGATCTGTACATGATTGTTGAAGTAAAGATTGGATCGGGTTTTAATACTTCGAAATGATTCAACATTAAACGATAATCAGACATCTGTGTTCCTGTACAAAGAGCAAACAAGGACCTTACCTTTCGAAAGGAGCATAAAGGGCTGCGAGCTTGTCCGAAACCCCGAGCTTGTCAAGCGCGACCCACGCATTAGGGAAGAGACCGAGAGCTGCGCCGGTCGCTCGCAGCTCCTTCGATCTCTCAAGGATGAGGGCTCGAACACCGACCTTCTTAAGGGCCACTGCCGTTGCCAGCCCCGCGATGCCGGCACCCACAATCACCACTTCCTCCATAAATGGTTATCTTCTACTTCGAGCTTGTGAGCGTGTGCGTGTATTTTTGTTTTGAATTGGGATAAGGAGTCTCTTTTCTTACTGCCGCTACTTATAGAGTGGCAAACTTGTCTTTTGATTGCTACGTACGTGCTTACGTATGCTACAGAAGCATCATTGAATGAAAATTACAGCCGCAGAATGGAGGGCAATAATTGAACGCAACAGGAACTATTTTTGGAAAGGAGCAAAACTTGATAAAGCCCGTTAAAATTAGGGACAAGTGACACGGACCGACTAAATTGAGAACTCTCTGAACCGGATTAAATCAGTCAGTTCTCAGGGGTGCCGGTCTGGTTTCCGATCTCAATTATTTGGAACCCGTAATTTTCGATCCGGTTTGCGGTTCTAGGAGAAACCGGACTGTACCAATTATTTTTTTAAGCTGTCCTAGAGCATGTAATAAGCAACAAACAAAAGTATGATCTGCTCAGTGATGGAAGAATTTTCGACATGTTTCTCAAGGGTTATATGAGCTTTGGAAAAAAGAAAAGGAGAAGCCCTGGAGAGAGAATGCGAGAGAGTAATCGATCTGTTGACTAAGTTCTGGGTTAGAGAACAGAGCTAGTGTTTCAGGGCTGATGTGTTTGAAGTCTGGAAGAAAATCTGCATGGGTTAGACGTGGTATAATGTCTTGTTTAGGTGTAGGCAGCACACTTTCGTTTTTGTCCACTTGTAAATGTTGAAGCAGGCTGCCAACGTACTACAAACATTGAACTTACGTACTGACCCACCAAGCTCCAAGCCGAGAGAGAGAGAACAGGAATTATTGTGAATCCATTGGTGTATTGGACCGCCTGGGAACAGACCAGTCCAGCCTTAGGACCAGGCGATCTGGTTCGCGATTCCAAAAAGAGGGAACTGGTCCTACTGGTCCAGTTTCTGATTCCTAAGTGGGACTAGACCGGGAACTGATCACCCCTAGGTAAAATAACCCAGCTATTGGCTAGTTTAGCGAGGTCGAGCGTCGCCTAGCCACTAGCAAGGCCAGCGAGGGTGAGCCTCGTTGGCCATCGCCAAGGCCTGACGACTGGCGAAAGAAGAAGGGAAAAAAAAGAAAGAAAGAAAAAAAGAAAAAAATCATAAAAAATTCAGAAAAATGTAAAAAGTTGTCAATATCAGCATCGACTATACCCCATAGGACGACATATGTCCACATCAATGATTTTCGGCCAAAATAAGCCAAAAGGACTACGCTGGCAGATCTTCAAAATATTTAGGACTAAATTGGTCAAATTAAAAGGTTTAGGACTGAATTGACATCCATACAATAGGTTTAGGATTTTTTTGGTAATTTTCTCATAAAATATGAACGGTCTGCTCATATTTATTTAGTCGCCTCAAACTTTTATAAGTATCACCAAAAAATGGATCTCAAATTTATACAAAGTCTTTAGGTAAATGGGACAAGTGCATTAGAAATCCTTAAATTTATCGAGGAAGTGCAATTGAATTCTAAACCTTATTAAAATAATGCAATCAAGTCCCTCTGTTAACTCTGTTTAATTTGGCTTATGAAAAGTACTAATATGGTTTTCAAAGAAACGTAGTGCCAATGTAGTGCCCACCAATTGTCACGTCAGAAAAAATTTAAACATTTAAAAAGAAAAAAATTAAAGAATTTTAAACTTTAAAAAGGGTTTTTACTGTTTATCTTCTTCTTTTGTTGAATGCTTACTGTTCATGCTCCACCCGCCATGAAATCTTGACATGAAATTGCGGGTTTGATTTGCTCCAAAATTGATGTCCCGACATGGCCGAGAGCTTGACAAAACTCGAGCAGTCAGTGGCCGTGGCTTGTAGAAGATGAACAATCTAAGAATTCAACGAAAAAAGAAGATGAACCGTCTAAGAAGTAGATGAATGGTAGTTTTTCTTATCTTCTTTTAATTTTTTTAAATATTTTTTTCTTTTTAGCTTTATTTAAATTTAGGTTTTCAAATTTTTTCTTATGTGGTGCTTGGTGGGCACCACATGTCTCAACAAAGTAATTAAAAAAAGCCACGTCATTATTTTTTGTTAGTCAAATTAGACGAAGCTCATAAAGGACTTGATTGCATCAATTTAACAAGTTTTATGGCTTAATTATACATTTTGAAAGTTTTAATACTTAATTGTACTTTCGCCATAAGTTTTGAGACTTCTAATACACTTATCCCTACGTAAAAATAGAGAATCAAAATGGTTTACAAATTGATCTATAGAAATTTTTCTAAACGAACATGAAAAGCTACAAGTATTCTTTAAACAAGTGCACCACATGTCTAGATTTTGCTAAACCGTGGCGTGAAAAGTCTGGATACATGTGGTTTTACTTCTAGATGTATAATTTGCCATTAACACAAAATAATCCTTTTTAAATTCCTTCTGGTAAATAATATAATATTCTATTAATTTAAGGGCGAATCTATTTCGACTCTCAATATAACTAAATTCATCCCATTTTCACTAGAGAGATAAAATTGTCCTCAATCATTCAATTGCAATTTAAAGTGGTGGCCTCAAAATTATTTATATTCCTTCCTTTTTTAATTTTCTATTTTTATGTAGCATCTAGTTGCTATGATTAATATCACATGTTTTTTTTTATTTGTTGTGGGTATCTCATGTATATTAAGGCACTTAGATTTTACTTCCGTAGAAATTTCCTTTCTCGAAGAGAGAAACTTCCAAAAATTCTAGTTCTTTCTTACATTGTCGAGCAAATTTCTAGATTAATTATCAATTAGAATTATGAATATTTTTAGCATAAACAATTTTACTAATACAATCGCATGTTTATAACAGAAAAATTACCAAAAAATCATAAATCAATTGTACGGATGCCAATTCAATCCTAAAACTTTCAATTTGGCCAATTAGTCCTGAACCGTTTAATAGTTTGCCAATATAGTTCTTCCCGCCAATTTTATTTGGCAATCACTGATGTGTGGATGTTAGTCATCTTATGCGGCACAGCCGAAGCTGACGTGGACAATTTCTTGCAATTTAAATGAAACTATGCAAATATGGAAACCATTGAAGACGATTTGGTTTATCTAGAAGAAAAGGAATGAATTTACTCATATAGAAAGTGGAAATAGCTTGACCTTGATTAAAAATAATTCTTTTTAATTTCCTTCTAGTGAATTGATGCCCCTGTCTTATAAATTGACATACATGAAGAAAGCACTGCGTGGACCTTGTCTTATTGCTCTTTTACCTGCCTTCGGATTCTTTTCCAACGATGTCTTCTTGAGAGCCAGAACACAAATTGGACCGTCCTAACGAACGGTCAACAGAGGACGTTTAGTCAATCTGTGTATTTGACCCAAACATTGACGTTGTTTCCGGATATTTCAATTAAAAAAGATGTTGCAATCACCGATTCCGAACAACTCAAACAGGTGTAGTGAAGTTTAATGTACCTGAAGATCTCCTCTGTTTATAATCGAAAAGTTCAACAAATAGGATTTTGAAAGGTGGAAACTCCAAATTGATAACTATCTTTATCAAAAAAATCTCTATGCACCACTTGAGGGGTGGAAGCCCAAAATCGCGGAAGTGGATCTGACAGTAGAATAGGGATGGAAATTCTTGATTGAAAGGCATTGGGTGCGATTCATCTAGGGCTGACAAAAACGACAGGGTATCTCATCGCAAAAGCAAGGACTGCAAAAGAAGTCATGGATATTCGAACGAATATATATGAGATGCCGTACACATTAAATCAAATATTTTTGCTGAAGAAGTTGGTTAATATGAAGTTATCTAATAGAGATTCTGTGGCAGAGCATATTAATAGTTTTGCGCAAGTCACAGGTCAATTGGAATCCGCAAGCATATAAATCTGAGTATGAAGCTCCAAGCTTTACTATTTTTATGTTCCCTTCTGGATGATTTGACTCTAGATGATGCTGTGAGCAGGATCACGGATGAAGAGATGCGAAGGAAATTTTCATGTGGAGATAATTTTTTGGCATCTATGTCTTCGATGGCACTAGTAGAAGAGAACCGTAGGAGAAGTAAAAGCAGAGGAAAATTCAGCAGGCGTGGCAGGTCACAATCAAAGGGGAAGAGAGAGGCTGCAAAAGATGAGTGCTAGTTTTGTCTCCAAACCGGAAACTAGAGATTTCATTGTGAAACCTACAAAAAAAAAAAAGCGGCAGGATGAGAATCATTGAGCTAACGTGGTTAGCGATAAACCTTTACTAAAGAACTTGTGTTTGTCTGCAGGGTTTGACTGGATGATAGACAACTGGTTTGTTGACTCCGGTGCAGACATATTTGCTGATTATGCTAGTGGAGATTTCGGGCAAGTGGTTGGGAGAAATGGACACATGTGTTCAATTGTGGGAAAAGGAGCTGTGATTGTGAATATCTCAGGTGAAGGACATCTTTTGCGTGAAACCAGGCATATTCCAAAATTGAAGAAAAATCTGATCTTGACTAGTAAACTTGGCTAAGAATGTTTTGTAACAATCTTTGCATGCTAAGAGTGGAAGATAACCTCAGGGCAAGAGTAGTAGCAAAGGGAAAGCGTATATGTACACTTTACCTTCTCTAGGGAGATAATTTCAATGATATGGCTACAACTATAGTGGTTACAGGTAGTTTGTCTACTTTTTCGCATTATTGTTTAGGGCGTCTTATTGAATTCCAAGTTTGAAGAAAGTTGATTTGGATTTCTATGAGAGAGAGTTGCATTTATAGAAAACAAAAAACGATTAGTTTTCAATTGAATGGGTGACAGAATAAAGGCCGAAAGCTAGAGTTGGTTCATATTGATGTAGTGGGATCGACTTAGGAACTCTCTTTTGGTGGTAAGAAATATTTTGTCACTTTCATTGATAATGCTTTAAGGAAGACTTGGGTCTATGCTCTCACAGAAAAATCAAAAATATTTGTGATGTTCAAAATGTGAAAGACCATGGTAGAAAAAGTGACAAGTTATCAGATTAAAGCTCTGAAGTCTGATAATGGTGGTGAATACATGAGCAAGGAACTTGTAGAATACTTGAGCCGAGAAGGCATACACTGGTTAAAGACTGTTCCTAGAACTCCTCAAGAGAACGGTGTAGCTAAGAGGATAAATAGGACCATTTTGGAGCGCGCGAGATGCATAAGGCTACATGCGGGTCTCTAGTTACACTTATGAGCTACTATAGTTGATGTAGTTGTTTATTTGATCAACATGAGTCCATCTAGAGTGCTGGATGGAGGAAAACCACAAGAGTAGTGGTCATGTAAAAAGGCTAATTATTCATATTTAAAATTTTTTGGTTGTATTGCATAAGTTTTGATTGACAGGGAGGATATGAAGAAGCTTGATGCTAAGTCCAATAAGTGCCTCTTTATCGGATATGGTGGCGATGAGTATGGCTATAGGCTTTGGGATTAATAGTGTTGAGGAAAATCCCTAATTGGTTTTGAAGAAAGACAAAACAATCCTTTTCTGACCCCAATTACACTTAATTATTTGATGCAGGTAAATACCGAGTCATCAGACTTAGTCGATGAAAGGACTTTGTCATCAGACTCATAATTGCTCGTTAGATTCAATAAGTGTTATTTTTGGTAAGTTTATGTAGGACAATCAAATTGACTTTATAATCGATATATCAAGATATCCTAATTGGCAATCACTAGATCGTTCCTTAAACACGAAGAACTACACTTATGGAAACCTTGATTTGATTGTATGGGAGATCAAATCACTTGGAGATAATGGTTCTTCTTCTAACGGCTATGCATCTTCTTTCGGGAAGATTCTCCAACAGGTTGATTTGGAGATCAATCCTCTGAAGACTGTCCAATGGGTAGATTGGAAATAAAGGAGTATAAAAGGAGTGCAAACGCCGTACAAGAAAAAAACTAGAATCAAGAATTCCAAAATCTGAATAGAGCTTCGATCTTACACACTTGTGATTACTGTATTCCACATTGTTACTTTAGAGAGAAAATTACTTGAGTGAAGAGTGTACGTGATAGTGCAATATATCATCTAAGAAGCACTGCTCTTGTAATCTCTTGGTGATTCAATAGTGAAACACAACCAAAAGGCTGCTAGCGTGGAGAGTGGACGTAGGCTTGATAAAGCCGAACTACTATAAAGATCTGTGTGCAGTATTCTCTATCCCTAAACTTTCATTTATTATTGTTGACATTATACTGCATACATATTTGTCAAACGAGTTCGTTAAAACATCATCATAATCATCAGACGCAATCACCTGACGACAACTTATATACAAATTTGTCATACACATCCATTTGATATTAACCATACGAGTTGTTAATCTCGACTACATTTATTCCGTACGTTTAAATCATCCAATTTGGTAAAATCACATATTCACCCCCCTCTAGGTGATAGCACTAACCGTAACAATTGGTATCAGAGCCTAGTGCTCATTTTTCTTTGAAGTGTTATTTTACCTCTGAGCTAACGATTCTTGATGGCTAGTAATGTTGAGTCTGGTCACAACAACAGACCGCCTTATTTCAATAGAACTGAGTACAGTGTCTGGGAAAACAAGATGAAGACATTCATCTTGGGAATAGATCAGGATATATGGGATATCGTTGAACATGGAATCATTCCAAACGTTTCAACCGAAACAAAAGCTCCAGAAACTTCAAAAGGGCAAAATGAGACACCTTCTGATGAAGGAATTAAAGAGCAAATCAAACCTCAAACTCTACCTCTCTCGGCCAAAGAAATTTCCAAAAGGATCTATCTGGATGCAAAGATCAGAACGGCCATATACAATGGTCTAGCACGTATTGAATATAAACGAATTGCAAATCTAAAAACTGCAAAAGAAATTTGGGATCGTCTCAAGCTTGTTCATGAAGGAACAGAAAGAGTCAAGGAGACAAATCTCAACATTCTCCTTGGGCAGTACGAGTACTTTACTTAGAAACCAAATGAAATAATTTCCGAGATGCAGAGCAGATTCACTGAGATTGTAAATGGGCTTGAATTCCAAAATAATCCCATCTCAGAATCTATGAAGGTGAGCAAGTTGATGAGAGCTCTCTCAAAAGAGTGGAACAACATCAAAGTTTCTATTCGAGAAACTCAGGGGATTAGACCACTCATAGTGGACGAACTTATCGGAACTCTTCAATCCTATGAAACTGAAAAGTTCTTAGAAATTGAAGAACCTAAAGGTAAAAAATCCATAGCTTTAAAAACTAACATTAATTTTGATGACACACATTCAGATGAAGACGAGAATGAAGATGAAGAGTTGGCTCTAATGGTCAAGAAACTGAGAAAGATGGCAAAGAAAGTGAAGATGAAAAAGTCAAGGAAGCAATTCAAGAATTCTGAGCCATCAAAGCTAAGAAGCTCAACCTTCAGAAGAAATTGAGTGCCAAAGATGAAGAAAACAAGGACGTGATATGTTTCCACTGCAAAAAGAACGGACACGTAAAACCCAAATGTCCTCTTCTCAAAAAGAACAAAGGAAAGTATGAACGATATAAGAAGGCTTTCAAAGATGAAACGTGGAGTAACGTAGATGATGATGAAAGCGAACAAGTGTATGCCAATATCTGCTTGATGGCAAATTCAAACTTAGAATTAAGTTCTAATGGAGAAGACAAAGTAAGTAATTTCAAAATTTCTGAAGCAGTTGCAAATTATATTGATGAGTTAGTCTCTGTTAATAAAACTGCTTTAAAAAATATTTCTGTATTGAAGAAGGAGATTTTGACATTAAAAAGTACGACTCAAAACAAAGAAATTGATGAGTCAATTGCATATGAAAATGAATGTTTAAAAAGGGAAAATAATCTCTTAAAACAGCAAGATATTTCGCAAAAGGATTAGATTGATTTTTTGCAAAAAGAATTTAATCTTATCAAGGAGAATAAAGAATCCCTTGAAAAGAAAATGATTTATTGAAAAAGGAAATTTCTTATTTGAAAGATATTTCTAAGGAAAGTTTTGATCGTATCACCAAAGAAAAAGAACTTCTGAGAAATGAAATTTCAAATATAACCAAGAAATTCTCAATGGGTTCAAAAAATCTTCAACATATTTTGTCAATTCAAGTTCCCTATTATAGGTTTGGGTTTTAAGAAAAATACTGAATTGAAAAATACTTTTCCCAATGTCAAAGAAAGACTAACGAAAAGACCTCCTAGATTTGTGTATCAAAATCACTTTCAAAAGCAGTTTGTGAAATTCAATGGTCAAACTTCTCTTAAGTGCTCAAATTGCGATGATACAAATCACTTTAGGAATGACTGTCCTAAGGTTTGGAGACCTGTTCAGGGAGACATTCTGAGAATGTTTGATCCTAACCAAAATGGACCCAAGAAAATATGGGTATCAAAGAAAAAGTAAGTTACTTATCTTTTGTAGGTACCAAAGAAAAGAAAGAACAAGTGGTACCTTGATAGTGATTGCTCAAGACACATGATCGGAGATCCTCTGAAATTCATCCAGTTAGAAAGAATTAAAGGAGAAAGTGTATCCTTTGGAGGCAACAGCAAAGGAAAAATAATTGGCAAGGGAACTGTCAGAATCGAAAATCTCATCATCAACGAAGTCTCACTAGTTGAAGGTTTGAACTTCAATCTAATTAGCATTAGTCAATTATGTGATATTGGTTACAGAATTGCTTTCCAAGAAAACAAATATTCCGGGATAAGTAAAGACAACAAGCAGTCATTTATGGGTCGAAGACATGAGAACATTTACCTACTAGACACGAAGCCCAACGACTTGCAATGTCTCGTTTTCATAAAAGAAGAATCTGATCAGTGGCACAGGAAGCTCTGACACATAAGTGTCAAGTTGATTTCCAAAGTAGCTTCAAAGAAACTCATCAAAGGATTGCCAGAACGAAAATTCAAGAGCATTGAGTTATGTTCAGCTTGTTCTAAAGGTAAACAGGTAAGAAGTTCATTTAAATCAATAAACTATGTCAGCACTAATCGAGCTTTGCAGTTGCTTCATATGGATATTTTCGGACCTACTCAAACTATAAGTCTTAGAGGTAAGAAATACTGTTTAGTTATTGTAGACGATTATTCAAGATTTACAGGGGTATTCTTTTTAGCTCATAAAAGTGAAGCATTTGAATATTTTTCAAAATTTGCCAAAAAGTTACAAAATGAAAAGGGTTATACTATTTCGAGCGTTAAATCTGATCATGGTAGAGAGTTTGAAAATCAAATTTTTTCTAATTTTTGTGATGAAAATGGTATTCAACATACTTTTTCCTCTCCCTATACTCCTAAACAAAATAGAGTAGTTGAAAGAAAGAATAGAACTTTGCAAGAAATGACTAGTACTCTTCTATTTGAAAACAAAACTCCAATACATTTTTGGGCTAAAGTTGTATCAACAGCCTGTTATATTTCAAATCGAATCTTTCCAAGACAAATTCTTGAAAAGACCCCTTATGAATTGTTCAAAGGTAAAATTCCTAATATCTCTTACTTTCGAATATTTTGATGTAAATGTTTTATTCTCAAAAATCCTAATGATCGTGTTGGTAAGTTTGATGAAAAGTTAGATGAAGAAATTTTTCTTGGATACTCAACTACAAGCAAAGCCTACAGAGTATACAACAAAAATACTCAAACAGTGGAAGAATCATTAAATGTCAAGTTTGAAGACTCAATTCAGACTCAACGAGATGACTCTGACACTGAAAATCCAGTATCTGAAAAATCTGACAAAGCATCTGATGAATTGACGGTAAGTGAAAGTGATCAGAATCAAAGATCTGATGAAGCTCAACAATCATTAAATCCCGATGATGAAAACGATGAAAGATTCAACAAAAACTGGAAATATAAATCCAGTCATCCCAAAGACCTCATCATTGGAAATTTAGATGAAGGAATCAAAACCAGAGCAAAGGCAAAAGAAGTCATAAATACGATGGCTCTCATCTCTGAAGTCGAACCAAAGAATGTTGAAGAAGCCTTGAAAGATGAAAGCTGGATTGAAGCCATGCAAGATGAACTATTACAATTTAAGATCAATTAAGTATGGGATTTCGTTCCTAAACCCAAAGATCACTCAGTTATTAGAACAAAGTGGGTATTTCGAAATAAACTGGTCGATCAAGGAAAAGTCGTCAGGAATAAAGCGAGACTTGTGGCTAAAGGATATTCACAAGAGGAAGGAATAGATTACAATGAAACGTATGCTCCGATGGCCAGGTTAGAAGCAATAAGAATTTTACTAGCTTATGCTTATTTTTGTGATTTTAAATTGTTTCAAATGGACGTCAAAAGCGCATTCTTGAATGGCTACATTAAAGAGGAAGTATATGTAGAACAACCTCCAGGTTTTGAAGATCCTCACAAGCCTGATCAGGTATATACTCTCAAGAAAGCATTATACGGTCTCAAACAAGCACCACGTGCTTGGTACAAAAGACTGAGTAGCTTTCTGAAACAAAATGAATTCACAAAAGGTAACGTAGACATTACCTTATTCATCAAAAGAAAAGGTAAAGATATTTTCATTGTTCAAATCTATGTAGATGATATTATTTTTGGCTCTACAGATGAAAATTGTGTAAGAATTTTTCCAAAATGATGCAAAGTGAATTTGAAATGTGCATGATGGGTGAGTTAACTTTCTTCATTGACTTACAAGTTAAACAAACCAAAAATGACACCTTTCTTTGTCAAGAAAAGTATGCCAGGGAAATTGCGAAAAAGTTTGATATGGTAAATTGCGAAAAGACAGAAACTCCAATGTCATATTCCATTAAACTAGACAAGAATGAAAAAGAAAATCCAGTAGACAAAAAAATTATATAGAAGCATGATTAACTCACTTTTATATTTAACTGCTTCAAGACCAGATATTCTGTTCAGTGTTTGTTTGTATGCAAGATTTTAGTCAGAACTAAAGGAATCTCATCTTACTGCTGTCAAACGAATTATCAAATATGTTGGCACCAATCCTACACTTGGGTTGTGGTACCCAAAGGGATCAAATTTTACTCTCATTGGATATTCTGATGCTGATTATGCTGGTTGCAAGATAAATAGGAAGAGTTCTTCCGGAACGTGTCAATTGTTAGGACACATGCTTTGTCATGGTACTCAAAGAAGCAACAAACCGTAGCTCTTTCTACAGTAGAAGCAGAATATGTCTCACTTGGAAGTTGTTGTGCTCAAATCCTTTGGATGAAGCAACAATTGAGAGACTTCAACGTCAAAGACTCAACTGTGGAAATCAAGTGTGACAATACCAACGCCATTAATCTGACCAAGAATCCTATTCTGCATTCAAGAGCTAAGCATATCGATATTAAGCATCATTTATTCGGGATCATGTTCTAAAATGAGATATTAATGTTCAATTTATAGACACTAAACAGCAATTAGCTGACATTTTTACAAAACCTTTAGAAAAGAAAAGTTTTGAGCTTATTAGAGATAAACTAAACATTACTAACCCGCTTTATTAAGCTGTGCAGCATAAACTTACATTGCATTTGATGACTTATTTGATCAAGCACATATTTGAAGCGTCTGGTTTTGGTGTGCAACTCATCTTATAAAAGGTATGTATCTCTCAAATATTTGAATGATATGAATGCTTGAAATGAGTTGTCTTGTATGATACCATATGGGAATTAAAATCCCAAAATTTTCGGAATACAATTTCCGAAATTTCCATTAACTGTCAACTGACAGTTTCCAAAAAGGGTTTTATAAGAATCGAAATGTTGTATTTCTCGGTTTAAACCCTTCTTCTTCTTTCTCGTTCTCACTCTCTCATGAACACACGATTTCCTCACTGAAACCCTAAAAATCCCATCTTTCTCTTTTGGAACCTTAAATTTCTTCAATGGCGCCTAAGTCGACCTCTGAATCGAAGAAAGGAACCAAGGGCTCTAGAAGATCAAATCGTCTCGCCGGAATGTTCACTAGGGCAAAACACGATGGAGAACTAGAGAAGATCGACATCTCAGACACGGGTTCAGACAAGGAGTCGTCTGAAGGTAAGAAATCTCCGAGAATCCCTGTCTATGAGCGTGATCGTTTTGGTAAAGCAAGGCAACTGATAAAGGCCATCAAAGTACTTCGAGAAAATCGAAGTGATTAGAGCACTGTCAATGTGGTATGTAAAACACTAGGTTTTCTGTCTGAACGAGAAGTTGTGGAAGAATATGAAAAAGGTATGAGGATTGGAAAAACACATGTTGCTGAAAAGGGTATTATACTTAAAGAGACATCTAGTGTTAATGAAACCCCTACGACAGAGAAGAAAGGGATCTCTAGAAAAGGAAAAGAGAAAATAAAGGAGCAGTTGAATGTTGGTGCAGATGAATTTGTTGCTGAGAAGGAACTCCAGACTGAAGAGAAAAGCAAGAACATTGACTCCAGAAAGGAGGACAATGACAAGAAATTATACACTGAGTTCGTGCCTATATCTGGCATTCCCCCTGATGATAAGAAAAGAGACAGTTTGTTCATAAACAAAACGCATCAGATTGCTTACAACTCTCTCTTTGCCAGAGGAGTCATGAATAACAGAGTAGTAGATTTCAATTTCTTTGAAAACTTTAATATCAAGATTCAAAAGCTGATTGAGAATCTTGATTTTCAGAGAATGTGTTCTCTCACACACAAGGTTTAGCCTGAACTTACTACTTACTTCTATTCCAATTTATCCTTTAATTCTCCTGCTGAGATCGAATTCTCTGTTTTTCAAAATGATTATAAGTTAACAGCCTTTGATCTTTCTGCCATCCTAGGAGTAACTCATACTGAATTTTATTTCATTCCTACTACTTCTGATTTGGCATACTGATCTTTGTCTTGTAATTCATCTTTTATCAAAGGTTCAATATCTCATGTATCTCACATTCTTTTTCCTCTCAACTTCATTATGTTGCACAAAATAATCATAAACTGTCTCAGACCCAAAGGATCCTCTAAAACTGATGTCTCTAGATATGATGCAAAGCTGATCTGGGCAATTCAGAACACATTTCCTATCTTTTTCCCATTTGATCCTTCTACAAATGTACACATTTGTCAAGAAGAGTAAATGTCAACTTCCTTATGGAGCTCTGATCACTACTATTTTTGAGTACTTAAAAATTTCCATTCCTGCGAAACTCAAAGGCAAACCTCTTCAAACCATGACTGTAGGGGAACTTATGATTACTAAAATGGGATATAGGTTTGATGGAGAAAGTTGGAAGAATAAGAAGGGTGAAATTGTTCCAGTAGAGCTGATGAGTGAACAGAACAAGGGCTCTGTTAATATACTTCTTGAACCTGATAAGGAGGAGTCGATTAAACCTCTAGTAAGAAAGAGGAAAGTGAAGAAGACTGCCTCAAGATTAGACAGACCAGCAAAAAGGAAACAAGTTGTGGCTAGTGCCTCTGATGAAATGGAGATATCAGATGATAAATCTGATGTGCAATCTCAAGCTGATGACCGAAGCCTTGAGAAAATAAGGTTTGTACAATGGTTACATAATCAAGAAGCCAAGCATAAAGCTCATGCAGACAGACATGTTGCAACTCAGCTAGAAATTCAAAGGCTAAGAGATGAGGATGAAAGCTTGATGCAATCATTTAGTGACCTCATCAACAAAATTGTGATGGAGAATCAGCAAGAGCAAATTGTCACTGCACAAAAAGAAGCCAAAGATATTCAGTTCTTCGAAGAAGGAACCTCTAGAAGATAGGGAGAGCTTCAGCCTGAAAATGTTATAGAGGCTGAAAGGCAGAAAGAGTATGCGCAAGATAATGCTCAAAATGTTGAGGAAACTAACTTTGAACTGACTGACATTCAAGAGGAGCAAATTCAGAATGCCCAAGAGACAAAACCTTCAGAAGCAACATCTGCAGATTTCCCTCTTGAAGGAGATGAAAATGTTCCATTTGAAGCTCAACAGAAAGAAAAAGAGAAGAAAGTAGAATCTGTTGACATTCAAACTACCAACACTCCCTCTGGATATCATGTCTCATCATCTATGTCAGATCATGCAGCTATTACAGATATGAGGTGGAGGCAAGCAGCCGTTCAGAATGAAGTCAGGGAACTCAGAAATGAACTTAAAGAAGGAATCCAGGAGCTGAAGGACTTGATGGAAGCAAGAATCAACAATCTGAAGATACAAGTCAGAATTGATGTACAAATTGCAGCAGTCCACACTGCAAACATTGAAGGAAAGATTAATCAGCTCTCATCTAGTATTGAGCAACGACTGAACCAACTTTCCTGCTTCAGTCTAGTACAAGTGTCTTTGCCACCTGCACCTTTTGGACCTTCGTCATCTGACCCCTCTAGACCATCAGCCCATCTAGCAAACTAGACAAACTGACCAAAAATCTTTCAATCGACATGTCTCTTTGATATAATCTGAGAAAAGTTTCCGCATTTGATATTTGTTTTTGATTTGGTTTGACATTTGGATGTTGAGCTATGATTCGAAACTGGTTGTTAAACTCTTTTGTTAAACTCTTTTATTAAACTCTTATTGATTATGCTATTATCATTTCTGCTGATGTCAAAAAGAGGAAGAAATGTTATACAGAATATGAATGAGAATGTTGGCGTGAGCGGCAGGATGAACTGTTATGTTGAAATATTATGCTGGTATCAGAAATTAACACTGCTTTATGTGCTTTGAATGTCATATGCTCTGAATAGAGTATTTTGTTCACATAAATATTTTTAAGCATATGGATAGTTTTGTCATCATAAAAAAGGGAGAGAATGTTGAGGAAAATTCCTAATTAGTTTTGAAGAAAGACAAAACAATCCTTTTCTGACCACAATTATACTTAAGTTATTTGATGCAGGTAAATACTGAGTTATCAGATTTAGTCGATGAAAGGACTTTGTCATCATACTCATAATTTCTCGTTAGATTCAATAAGTGTTATTTTTTAAAAGTTTATGTAGGACAATCAAATTGACTTTATAATCGATATCTCAAGATATCCTAATTGGCAATCACAAGATCGTTCCTTAAACACGAAGAACTACATTTATGGAAACCTTGATTTGATTGTATGGGAGATCAAATCACCTGGAGATAATGATTCTTCTTCTAACGGCTATGTATCTTCTTTTGGGAAGATTCTCCAACGGGTTGATTTGGAGATCAATCCTCTGAAGACTGTTCAATGGGTAGATTGGAAATAGAGAAATATAAAATGAGTGCAAACGTCGTACAAGAAGAAAAACTAGAATCAAGAATTCCAAAGTCTGAATAGAGCATCGATCTTACACACTTGTAATTACTGTATTCCACGTTGTTACTTTAGAGAGAAAATTACTTAAGTGAAGAGTGCACGTGATAGTGCAGTCTATCATCTGAGAAGTACTGCTCTTGTAATCTCTTGGTGATTCAATAGTGAAACACAGTCAAAAGGCTGCTAGTGTGGAGAGTGGACGTAAGCTTGACAAAACCACACCACTATAAAGATCTGTGTGCAGTATTTTCTATCCTTAAACTTTCATTTGTTATTGTTGACATTATACTGCATACATATCTATCAAACGAGTTCGTTAAAACATCATCATAGTTATTAGACGCAATCATCTGACGATAACTTGTATACAAGTTTGTCATACGCATCTATCTGATATTAACCATACGAGTTGTTGATCTCAACTACATTCATTCCACACGTTTAAATCATCTAATTTGGTAAAATCACCTATTCACCCCCCTCTAGGTGATAGCACTAGCCGTAACAAATAGAATAACAAAGTCATTCATAGTTGGAATGTGGTATTCCATGAAAAAAATATATACAAGGATCATTAGACAGAGCATGAGAATGTAGTAGAACCAGAATATATTGAGCTAGACACAATGCCGTGAAGATGTTTCTAGCATATCAGAGTGCACCTGAAGGGGAACTTATTATTAATGAACAGGCAATTCAAGAGGAACACAATGATCTAGAACAGAGTAACAACCATGAAGTACTTGTGTGGCGGCCCAGTACGCCACGTACTAAGGCGATCCTTTAGGTTCTTTTATATTGTCACGCAAGCGGAAGATAGTGACCATTACTAAGCATTTATAACATGAATTATGTACAATTAAACATAATATTTCTAATCAAAGGGGAACACAAGATCAAGTAGGGAATATCACATCTTCATTTCATTAGTCTTATTTAAGTACATTGGTTGATCATATGATGTCACGCCCCGAATCCCCATCGAGCACGCGACACACCTCTTTGGTCGAATATCGCGATGTCCCAGAAAATCGCCGACCCAATTCAACTTATCAGAGATATAAAATACCAGCGAAAGCCACAAACACCCTGACAATAATAACTAGGGGTAAAAGGGAGAATAAACATCAATTACTGATTCAAACTTATACAACATCCACCATATACAATCCACACAATATACATGCACACCGAACTTCAAACTATACACCACCGATATCAAAAAGATCAGTAGCCTGGGTATACCCTATCTTCAAAAATGGAACGCTTCAAAAGGTTTCCCTAACCCCTAAACTAGCCCCTACGCCCTCGAGATGGCGTCCACTCTGAATCCGACTCCTCAGAACTCGAGTCTGAATCCCTTTGAGCCATCTGCTCCTATGAAGAGTCTGAGTCAGCCTCGATCTCAATCGGATTATCCAAATCACCCGACTCTAGTAGAACCTCTACCTACTCCTCCTCATCAGGCTCCTCTTTCGGCTCCTCCTCTGGCTCATTCTCGGGCTCATCCTCTGGCTCGTCCTCGGGTTCTTCTTCTGGTACTTCTTCAGGCTCTTCCTCGGGGTCTTCTTCTTCTTCGGGTTCCTCCTCCTCCGATATTACACCTAGATCCACTTCCATAGGATTATACCCCGCCTGGGATTCTTCCGGCTTCGGATCATGCTCGGCCCCTGAGGGCTTAGGTACTACAGGTGCAGGCTGGTGTCCGGACTGTGCTAGGCTAGTCTCCAGACTAGTCATCTCGCTGTCAGGAGGGGGTATGGCTGACAGATCCCAATCCCCTACTCCGTCAAAAGGAACGTCAAAACCTCGGACGGGGCCAAACTCATCCAACCCATCTCTGAACATCCAGGTGGTATAAGTGTGAGCCTGCCAAAGGGGTAACCCTATGTCTACCCAGACTACAGTAGTGTGCTTGATCTAGGTCATATTTTCGTCTATCGGGTATTCTACAACATTATGGTCGGTGTGCATTGGGATCCCAAAACGCTGCGGCGGCGGCGGTGGAAGGTTCATGGCTCAGGGCGGGGTTCTGAAATAATTTGGTTAAACAACCATGAGACAACTCTCAATAAGTTGACAGCCTAAACCCCACTTAAGCTACCACGTATCTCCAGACAGGTTCAAACACACAATCACTCAATATATACGTATCACACACATAAATGCACTTACCTGGGCGCGACCTGCACATTAGTCTCAAATACACAAATTTCAAACCACATACACATTCCAAACTATTTTCATGCCCAAAAGCACATGTCGTACACATAACAATTTCGAACCCCACATTTCACACTCATTCATGCACTACCACACCATTTTCATTTTCAATCTCTTTCCTCGGCCCGCGTAAACACGCCTCAGGCCCCACATTTCTATCGCGACCCGCGTAAACACGCCTCATGCCCGATCTCACTTTCCACTTGCCACATCACACATTCCTATCGCGACCCACGTAAACACGCCTTAGGTCCGATCACATTCTCACGTGCCACATCACACATTTCACTTTCAACCTCTTTCCACGGCCCGCGTAAACACGCCTCAAGCCCCACATTCGTATCACAACCCGCGTAAACACGCCTCAGGCCTGTTCAATTCCCCTCGCAAACACGCCTCAGGGATTTACTGATCACACGAATATGCCAACACGCCGTATTTTATCTATACCCTGCGTAAATACGCCTTAGGGCTTTTTAGTGATCTCACGCACATCGCACGCCTCAAATCTCACACATTCACATACTCGAGCATTAAGTACATGCACTCAAATGCATCAAATTCGACCATCACAATTCAGCCAACAACAACACACAACCATCATACGGCACGCCATTTTACATCACAAATCGTGGCACAACTATCACAGCACTACACGACAATTTCACGCAATTAATTGCCGAATCAAACTATCCATTCCACGCGCCAAACAGAATTTTCCAGCATTCAAACCAACCAATCTCAGCCCTTATTTGGCCCCTAAATTTCCACCAAAATACCACAATTTCATCCCTAAGGCCCCTCATCCAATTTAGCCCCTAAAACCAAACTAAACCGCGTCTAAACTAGTCCGTTAATACAAGATATTCTAAATAGGGTTTAGATTGTAACTTACTTGAAATTTCCAAGATAGCACAACCTATCCAAGGCGACAAGGCGGCTGGAACGCGGCGGCTACGGCGGTCCGGCTGAACGGCGGCGATAGGCGACGGCTGCGGTGGCTTGCTCGGCCGGCTAATCACGGTCATGGGAGGGAGAGAGAGAGATTGGCCGAGAGGGAGAGAGAGAAATTGGTCTAAATATACCAATAATTGACCCCCTTTTGGCAAAATGACCATCTTGCCCCTCTCTCTAATTTCCAATCGACGATCACGATTCATTCTTATCTTGAGATCAACGGCCGAGATCGAATCTTTTCCAAAATATCCAAGGGTAAATTGGGGATTTCATAAAAAGTCCAAGGGCAAAATTGTCCAAAAATTGTCATTTCTAAAGTGAGGGTGAAAAGACCAAAATGCCCTTCCCCATTTACACTTGGCCTTAACAAAGTCTCAAGGGTAAAACGGTCATTTTCCATTTCTCGCCGAAATTCGATTTTTCTGAAGGATTCGGACAATTCTAAGGCTGATCATGCTAATAACAAAGTCGTCCAAATATTCTGTCGTGACTTTATAAATTTCCAATGCCCAACTTAGTCTCTAATTAATGACTAAATTTTAAATAACGTAACTTGGGCGTATCTCTGACTTACGGGTGGCTTTTGGGGAAATTCGCACTTTTGACCCGTGGCCAATACTGAATCAAGCTACATTCAAGTTCACTCGGGTCGTGACGGTCTCGGTTGTCACTTAATCGCGAGGATCGATCGCTAGTTCCGACGGGCGCGATCGTTTGGTATAGGTTTAGGGTCATTCATCAATTCATCTCGTGGTCAAGCAGAATCACCCGTGATCCACTAATAAGACAGCGGCGAATTGATCCTTAACTATCCTTGGATTCGCCTACATTGGCTCAAAATGTCACCTCGACAATTCTATGGTCGAAAGTCAGTTCACGATCGAGTTTCTTTGGTCTCGCGAATTTAAATCCCCAATTAGCCTTTCCCTAATAGTTAGTATCCCAGGAATGATCAGTTCCGGGCGAGATCTAACTACAAGTACGTTCATAAAATCATCAATTTCATAAATCCCAAGTGGGTAAAATTTCAGATTTCAGAATGTCACATATGACAAACAAAAGGAACCAAGTCCGGGAGAATAAAAAAGGAGTACTACTCCCTAACCACCACTACGTGGTGCCCTACGCCTATCAGTACCAATTATCACCCAATCTCACAGTCCATGCCAACAAAAAGTTACGACCATGGCAAACAAAATCATCCTCCTATACAAGCTACACCATCACCTTAACCACTACTCCTCACCATCTCCTCCATCCTCACTGTCGCCATCGTCCGGGTATGGTATTGGTCCAACGAGTTGTCCATCCACCAAAACATATATCGCAACAAAGCAATATAGTATACGGCCAGTTGGTGAACCAATGTCCACACATAGAGTCGCTCCATATCTCACAAACATCATAGACGGGAAGGTAGGATCAGTAAACTCATGCAACTCGCCCTTAAAATCAACAGGAGTGCAGTAGCGAGAAATGGGGGTTGCGAGAATGGCAAGCATAGCTAATGATATGTAAAAACAATAGGAATGAGTTAATGCTCAACAAGAGAAATAACGAGTTTATAAACCAATCGATCTGTCTAACGCTCGATTCCTAGGACACTTCTAGCATGAGAGACATCAAGTGTACTAGGATGAGTATAAACTACAATTCGAATGCAGCATTCTATGACTATATATGCAATGCCAGTAAGTGACTCATATAATGCCACATCCATGACCACATATGCAATGCCAGCATCCATTTCATACATCACATGTTCCAATTCACCACCTTTCACGCAATGGTTATACACGCGACACCAGCAAGCATTTGACGCTTCACATGTTTCATTTCACAACTCGTCATGTCATCGTGTCCACCCCTATCTCACGGTACAACCGGTTTGCTGGCCGGCCCGTGCGGATCACTTTTGGTTTGCTAGCCGGACTTCCACGGTTTGCTAGCCGCAGGCATCCCTACTCCGGGGCATCTTGGTTTGCTAGCCAAGGGCTCCAAGGTTTGCTAGCCTTGGGCATCTCGACACCTACCTGGCACTATCGAGGTTCTTGGTTTGCTAGCCAAGACTTCCAAGGTTTGCGAGCCTTAGGCATCACATGACATCTTTTCTTTCTCACACATTTCAAGCATATCATAGGTATGCAGTGACATGACATTCATACACCATGTGACTCATCTCATTCAGCATGACTTTCACACGAAATGGTGCTATGCCACACCAAGATAATACGTGTCTCGCTAACTACTCAAGTTTAACGCAAACAGTAATTCCAGATTTTCAAGTTCACGAAGATGGCCAAAGTTTAACAAGCATTTGATATTGGATTAAAACAAATCAAGCATCATTAGAAAGCCCAATGAGTATAGTTCCTATCGTCAGTAGACAAGAAATCAAGATTCAATCATCCTCAAGCAGTAATTCATGAATTTCAAACAATATGTGAAAACAAAATAGTTTTGAGTAATGTTAGAAATCAAGGCCATTACCTTAGCAAATAATTTCAAAAAATTGTGAAAACTTAACATGTTATAGGAAAGATCATAATTAAGATTTTTCATGAGGGCACTAAGTCCAAATCAATTCTCATAAATTGCAGTAATTCGCTCAAAGTGAGGCAAATTAGAATCACTGGAACAGAATTTATAAATTTCAAGAAATAATTGTTTCACAAACCAAACCTATTCAAAACATTCTGAAATTTTTATATGTTCTAAACACAGATGTCCTTTGCAACGTTTGTGAAAAAAGAATGTCTAAATTTGAATTGGAACAATTTATAAAAAATCAGAAATACACAAAGGTCGCAGTTTGTACTACAGTGCACATGTAAAAACCGGTAATGTCTCGGGCCAGCATGCAAATCATTTCAACTCAGAAAAATCTGAAATTAAAGTATGTTGTAGTCCAGGATGTCTTACACAAATTTCATGAAGGAATTTTTGTAAGATTCAAAACACAAAGGGCCGTATAAAATTGGAAAACAGTGAATGTCGAACTGTCTCAAATCTGGAAAAGAGCTCATAAATCAACCCGACTTGAACCATTCGAAATTTTAGTTCAAAAATCATCTAAATCAGAAGTTAAAACTCCCATGCACAAGCAATCTCAACTAGAATTCAACAAAATGAGCTCATTACACAAATCAAAACCCACGGATTATCACATGCAAAGGCCTACGAGTGTTAGAATCCAACATGCAAGAGTTTATTTCCAAAAATCTCAACCCAACAGCTCGCTCACAACCATCAACACACGATTTCTCCCTAAATTTAAGTCGGCCAAGAGACATGCAACAACAAAACCGAACCACAGCTCAGAAACACCACAAAACCGAGAGATGAGAAGATCAAATGAAGTAGAAAATAGCAATTTCTCCTTGCCTTAAGGTTGCTAGGACCGGATTCCTCTTCTTGAGCTGCTGGTCGTGAGTTTCTTGAGAGAGAGAAAATGAGAAAAATGGAGACGAGAGGGAGAGAGGGTCCGATGCCGAGAGGGAGAAGAAAGAGAGAGAGTGTTTCTTGAGAGTTTAAGAAAAATGAGGGTGAGAGAGAGAGAGTTGAGTGTCTAACCCTTTATGGGGTTTTGCATGAAAATTAATTGGTCACCCAAAATCTGCCATAATCATTACATGTAAGGTAATGATTATTTGCTTTGGAAAATGAATAAACTAGAGGGCATTTAGGGAAGTTGTAGCCGATCACATATTTGAAGTCCTAATTATGTCATTTAACATGTATATTGAGCACATATGACCGAAAATGAAGTCCACCACTTGTCCAATGAATTTCGAAAATTTTCGAATCAAATATATGCCAAGTGCATATATCGAAATGTTTCGACAATTGTTTAAATAAATCATTGCTATCACCAATTTCAATTTTCTTAACATGACTAATCGGGTATGTGTATTTCAGGATGTCACAACTCTTCCCATCTTAAGAAATTTCGTCCTCGAAATTTAAGTTCTTACCCGTTCCTTCGAAAAGATGTGGATAACGACGCTTCATGTTGTCCTCACTTTCCTATGTCGTCTCCTTCATATCGTGATGTCGCCATAATACTTTGACAAGAGGAGTGACCTTATTCGTGAGAATCTATTCGCTTCGATCCAATATTTGCACTAGCTTCTCAACATACTTTACTTTCTCATTCACCTCAATTGTGTCAAAATCCAAAACATGTGTAGGATCATGCTAATACTTTCTTAACATCGACACGTGAAAGATATCATGAACATTAGACAACTTTGGTGGTAAGGCCAATCGGTATGCCAAATCCCCTATCTTTTCGAGAATCTCAAAAGGTCCAACTTCAGGCTCAATTTTCCCTTCTTTCCAAATCTCGATATGCCTTTCATTGGCGATACTTTCAAGAACACGTGATCTCCCACGTCAAACTCCAAAGGTCTCCGAAGTTTATCAGCATAACTTTTCTGTCGACTTTGAGTAGTCCTAAGTCGACCTCGTATCTCTTTCACCGCATCAGATGTGATTTGTCGAAATTCTGGTCCTGTTAAACTTTGTTCTCCTACTTCATTCTAACAAATAGGAGTTCTACAGGCTCTTCCATATGTTGGGACTAACTATGCAACCTAAAGAGGGATGAATAGGTTGCTTTAGAGGTTTTGAAAATTTTTGCAAAAAATAGCGTGTAACCAATAGATATCGGGTTTCACCATATGTATCAGAGGCAATGTAACACTTGTATGATAGAAACGATTAACAGAAGAATAAGCAGCTGCACACAAGGATGTATAGTGGTTTGGCTTTGATTCCAAGCCTACGTCCACTCTCATCACTAACAGCCACAAGTTGGACTAGATTACACTAGTAATTTACTGAACAAGTTACACTCATCGTACACCACTCCTATCAATTGATAGATCACACTACTGGGAGGTAGATGTAACTATTACTTAGTACACTTGAACTTTCAACACAATTACAATGCAGCAAGTGCTATCGACAAACAGGAGCTTTCTGCTTAGTATACAGCAAATAGTAGATTTCTGGAATTTTATGAGCATACTCTAACTTGTTGGCTTTAAAAACTTTCTCTTTTATAGGCATCTTCAATATAGTCTTTGATGATGTCCTGGAGAGGCAGGATAGCCGTTAGAGTCGTTAGTGCTGCTGTCCTCGAAACTGACCGCCTATACATCTTATTCTTGAACTTTTGCAGACTTTCCTGAAATAGCTTCAGTTGCTGTACTGTAGCTGCGGCTTTGACAATCTATCAGACTATCTGTTCTCCTTTCTGCCAGATCTTCTACTGTGCATGTTCAGTCACCAACGACTATAATAGTGAGATAACGGTCATATTAAATAACTCGTCTCCTAAACATTACCATTTACTTGATCTCTTCAGCTTCAATGAAACATCGTCTTTTAGCTGATCTTTGTGATCGATGGTGTTGTTTATACGATCCTTCAAGGACAGTCTTGGGATCTTTTCTTCAATGAATTTCACCATGAGTATCACTTAGTCCTTTGAATATATCTGCACTTAGACAATGTAGATGTTATACTAAGGATAATTTGGGTATCATCAAAATCTATTTGGATATGTTTCTCCAACAATCTCCCCTTTTTGATGATAACAAAACTATCATGTAGATGTGAAACAAAGATATTGATTTGAATGTACTAGAAAAAAAATCTGCTGAGTGAAGATTTTTCATAGAGAATATACTTTGCATAATGTCTCTAAAATGTTGCTGGAAATATCAAAGACAATGTCTAGACGATCTTTAGTAGTATTGTAGCTATAGAGCAGATCTTCTAGTTTTCGTATAGAGCAGATCTTCTATATTCTATCAAATGAACAGATATCAAGATATCATCAAAAATAGATTGTAAGAGATTAGTGTCTGTTTATGCAGTTCGTTGTTTCCCCTGTTTCGTTGTTGCTTCCCCTGTTTCGATGCACTTTAGTATCTCACCATTTTCCTCATATTTTCACATCCAAGTTCTCTCTCCCTTTTTGTTATTAGCAAAAAGAGATAGCATTGAGAATAAAACAACATATAAAGCAGAGAACTTGCATTGATAGATTGATAATGAGAATCACAATGGAGCAGTAGGTCAAATCATCAAACAATAGCTAAAGAAAAACATGAGCAGATAACAACAATTATATGCGAAGGTGTTTTCTTTGCTGAGTGGTGGAGGGCAGGACGGTTGGTTCCTCGGGCTTAGGTCAGGCAGGGTTATAGCAATCTAGGCTAAGCAACATTCTTTCAATTTTCACCAAATATTTGGTGAGAGAAGCGATGGAGCTCTTGATTTCTTGAACATCGGCTTGAAGCGTAGAAAGTGCAACAACTGGAGTAACCGAAGGTTCGGCAAGACCTCTTTGGTCTGGGTGGACGAGCATACTGCCGCTGTATGGGTGCCTTGCCTTTTCCTTTGCCTTTCCCTTTGCTAGTTGATGCAGCCTGTGCTATCAATTTTTCTTGAAGAATCTTCTTCGCTCTTTCATCATCTCCTAACCTATAGGAACAACTTCATTCTTTTGATTGACTCATCCATCAGGCGTCATTCTCAACATCATTTTGTCCAGAGTATTTTCCTAATTTCTACATGAGGCATGCTACTAGGTGCAACATCATAGAAGTCAATGTGCTTGTGATTGAATATGCGAGTGATGAGGGTACCGTAGGGTAGCTTGCCTATTTTGCGCTTGGTAGTGCGGTACATGTAGATAATGATCATATGCGCTAGGGAAAAATCTTCATATTTGGTAAGAATGGTCCAAACGACCCGTGCTTCATAACGAGAGACATCGTTTGCAGAGGACGATTTTGGACGCAGGCAGAGGGTTAATATTTTCTCAATGAAGTTGGCTTTTAGAGGTAGTAGGTATAAGGGGACGATTTCTCTAGAGCCTTGAGTAAAATCAGAGGTTTCCAAAATGAAGCTGTAAGCAACATTTGGCTCAATAGGGATCTTTTTTAAAACATTAAACTCGGTGTTGATGATCTCAACTAGTTCATCGAATGTAATAGTGTAGTTTTTCTTGGCAAAGGAGAAGATGAAGGTGTCCCTGTTTGAAAAATGCAGATTTGAATAGAAGAGGGCCACAAGAGTGGGGTGCACTTCATCTTACATTGTACAGAAAGCTTTCAGCTTGAGATCAGCAAATAGCTTAGAGAGAAAGATGCCATGAGCATCAAGATAATCAAAGTTCACAAAGCGATGTAGGATTGGACCGCGATTGTCAAAAGATTCAAAAATTTCTTTGTGCTCTTGATTGAAGAAGAGTTCAGAATCGAACGAGGATTCAAGAGAGAAACTTTCGCTGGGTTCAAAGTTTTGGAATACCCGATCGTCGTCGTCTTCTTGTTTTCTATCTCCAGATGTTTCCTCTATCTCAGTCCGTGGATCGCTTTGTTCAATTTGAGCAAGAGGTTGAACATGTGGTGATTGCTCTTTTACTGCTTCAGGTTTCTTTCTGGGATTAGTCTCTTCCTCTTTGTTGGCAGAGGATTTTGTGGATGGTGATGTTGGTAGTGGTTGAGAGGACTCTCCAACAGGCAGGGCCAGGGGCTAAGGTTTAGCAGCTTTGTCTTCGACAGGTAGAAGTACGTATCCTTTTTCTTTGATGAACGCCTATAGCATTTGTTCAAGAGAGGTGCCAGGGAATATGGTTAGCTATGAAGGAGCATCCAATTGCAGCAGTGGAAGATCAGATGGTATGACTTTTCCCTTTCTAGAGCACAGTTGCGATTATGGAGTTTTGGTGCTAGGAACGATTCCTTCGATTGAGGATGGAAGAGCTATGCTTGCAGTGGCAGATTCACCACGTTCTACAACAATGTGAGAACCAGGAATGCTCTGACTACTTCGGTTGATCCTTCTGGCTGGTCAGTAAGATCAGTGTGGAATGAACCTTCTTTAGAGGCTTTGGTTAGCATGGTACTGGTATGAATGGATTTGCGAGTGCCGCTGGTCTTTCGAGATTTGGGAGCCATTGAGAGAGAGGGTTTTAAGAATGAAGAAATTGAGAATGGCTTGGGAAGTTATAGAAGGTCAGGAGTGATTTATCCAGGCGATTTTCGAGAGGGAGAATAACGTGTGCACTTATAAATAGCAGTTTAACCACGTTCAGAAAGTTAGCCATTACTCAATAATGGTAACTTTCTTATTTATTTTAATAAATTCCTTAGAAAATCTTGATAAAAACAGATAATAGAAAATTCGGTGTAACGGCAGCAAATCAGAACGTCAGAACAGTCAGGAAATTCTTGGAGGCAGTTACTATAACGGTAACAAAATTTTGAATTCGGGATCCATACCAGGTGTCCGTTGATTTGCCGAGTAGATATTTCCAGTGAGTTGATAAAGGTTACCTGATTTATTCAATTGGATTGCATATTCTCAACTCTCCTCTAATGAATTCGAAAACTTGTTTGTCCAGCGGCTTAGTGAAAATGTCAGCCAGTTGATGTTTCGATTCAATAAATTGGATGGAGATGTCTCCATTATTTACTAGATCTCTGATGAAGTGATGTCTCACTTCAATATGCTTGGCATGAGAATGTAATATGGGATTCTTTGATAGATTAATTGCACTTGTATTGTAACACAATATAGGAATTATTGCATTTGTTTCTCCAAAATCACGAAGTTGCTGTTTCATCCACATAAGTTGAACACAGCAGCTCCCCAATGCTATATATTCAGCTTCTGTTGTTGAGAGAACAACTGTATTTTGCTTCTTTGAGAATCAAGAGATCAGCATTTCCTAATAATTGACACGTACCAAATGTACTTTTACAATCAACTTTACATCTTGCATAGTCAGCATCCGAGTATCCAAGTAGTGTGAATATGAATTCTTGGGATACTAGATACCTAACTTCATATATGAGCCAATGTATCGAATGATACGTTTAACAACCGATAGATGAGATTCTTTTGCGTCAGATTAAAAACATGTGAATAGACATGTTCCAAATAGCATATCTAGTCTAGATGCTGTTAGATATAATAAGGAACCAATCATACTTCTATATAGCTTGGAGTCAACAGATTTACCTTTCTCATCCTTATCCAGCTTGATAGTAGCAGACATTGGTGTTTCCACATTTTTGCTTCTTCCAAACCGAATTTCTTTACAATTTCTATGGCGTACTTTTCTTGATGGATGAAATTGCCATCTTTTTTTTTGCTTTATTTGAAGACCAAGAAAGAAATTGAGTAATCCAATTAGGCTCATCTCGAACTCGCTTTTCATGATGTTTGCAAATTCCTTACACAGATCTTCGTTAGTGGATTCGAAGATTATATCATCAACATATATTTTATGATGAGAAGATCTTTACCTTCGTTCTTAATGAATAGGGTAGTATCTACTTTACCTTTCTCAAAATCATGTTCTTCCAGAAAATGTACTTAATCTTTCATACCAAGCTCTGGATGCCTATTTAAGTCCATACACGGCCTTTTTCAAGCGGTAGACATCCTTTGGTCTGCTTGAGTCTTCAAATCCTGGAGGTTGCTCAACAAAAACTTTTTCTTTAACGTAACCATTAAGAAAAGCACTTTTGACATTCATTTGATATAGATGAATATTGTAAAAACATGCATAGGCAGTTAATAGTCGTATCGCTTCCAGTCTAGCAACAAGGGCATAAGTTTCATCAAAATCAATACCTTCCTCTTGTGAGTAACTTTTTGCAACTAATCTTGCTTTATTGCGAGTTACATTACCTTTGTCATCATGTTTGTTTCGGAATACCCATTTTGTTCCGATGACTGTATAATCTGAGAGTCTTTGCACCAATTCCCAAACTTCCTTTAGTTTGAACTGATGCAATTCTTCTTACATGGCCTCTATCCTGCTTTTGCCAGAGATAACTTCTTCGATCCTTTTGGGTTCTTGTTGTGATATGAGAGCCAAGAAATTCATCAGATTTTTTAGTGAGGATCTGGTCTTGATTCCTTCATTTATGCTTCTAATGATTTGTTCCTTGGGATGCTCGGTTTTGTATCTCCAATCTTTGAAAATTGTTTTCATTTTGAAAACATCAGCATTTTGGTGTTGTTGTTGGTGCTGATTGGTGGGAGAGGGTATGAGCATTATTTCATCGTAGTCATTTGCTTGTATCCCTTTTGGTCATCTTTGAACTTCACGTTTATGGATTCTTCAACTACACGATAAGCTTTACTAGTAGTTGAGTATCCCAGAAAATACCTTCACTTGCATGAGCATCAAATTTCCCAATGTCATCATTCTTATTTTTTAGAATGAAATATTTGCAACCAAATACATGGAAATATGATATAATGGGTTTTCTTCCTTTGAAGACTTCATAGGGAGTCTTTTCCATCAATGGTCCTGGTAATACTCTGTTCAATGTGTAACAGGCAGTAGCAACTTCTTCTGCCCAGAAATATGTAGGCGTACTGCTTTCAATCATCATGGTTCTGGCCATTTATTGTAGAGAGCGATTTCTTCTTTCAGCAACTCCATTTTGTTAAGGAGTGTATGATGTGTATTCTATTCCATTTTCATCGCAATAATCAGCAAACATTTGATTTTCGAGTTCTCCTCCATGGTCTGTTCTGATTGTTGTGATACTATATCCGTTTTCATTTTGGATCTTTCGAGCAAATTTCTCAAATGAATGAAATGCTTCATTCTTGTGAGATAGAAACATTACCCAGGTGAATCTTGAGTAATCATCAATAACCCTCAAGTAGTACCTTCTTCCACTTAGACTCATGGTCCTTGTAGGTCCAAATAGATCCATGTGCATGAACTGCAAAGATCTGTTAGTTATAATTGTATTTAATGATTTAAAAGATGATCTGACCTGCTTTCCTAGAGTACATGCATTGCATGAATAACTTTTGCTGAAGTTGATTTTTGGAAGACCATGAACAAGACCTTTTGATGAGATCTTAGAAATTTGCTTAGCATTGATGTGACCCAATTTCTTGTGCTAGAGATCACATTCATCCTTAATAGACATTAGGTATTAGACATCATCAAAATTCACATTTAGCAAGTAGATGTTACCATACCTTTTACCTGTGAATTATTGGGATTTGTCTTAACTTAGACCAATACATTTACCTTCCTCAAAGCTGACCTTGTATCCTTTGTCACAGAGTTGACTTATACTTACAAGATTGTGACCAATGAAACATCTTCAATGATTAGATTTCCTAACCTAATGTTTCCTTTACCGATGATCCTTCCTTTGTCTTTTCCTCCAAAGGTGACAGTGCCTTCGTCTATGGTGACGAGACTTATAAATTTGGAGCTATCTCCTATCATATGTCGTGAGCATCCGCTGTCTAGATACCATTTGTTTTTCTTCAAGACTACTTGCATTGAGAGAGATGCTCATCTTTTCTTTGGTACCCACTTAAACTTGGGTCCTTTAGCATTAGATTTAGAAATATCATCAAATCTTCTGTGAACCTTTTTGGGCTTCATCTGCTTATTTGGACATTTTAACTTGAAATGACGATATTCATTGCAGATTGAGCAATCAGGAAATTGCTTGCCAGAGGATGTGGTGAAATGTTTTGTATAATGATTCTTATAAAGATGTGCAGGAGGTCGTTTAGCCAATCTTTCCTTGAATTTTGGAAAATGATTCTTCTCATTTTCATTTTCCTCGTGTCATATGCCACATTTATTGTAGTGAGGAATCTGAATTGAGAGAATGTGCTTCAAGGTTTCTGAACCAAGAGAAAACTTTGTGCTGATTTTTGAAATCTCTTCTTTAAGAGAGTCATTCTCAACTCAAGAAAGCCTAACTTCCAATTTTTGGAGGTCATAGTCCTTTTTCAAGTTATCAAATACAGTCTAACAAGCAAGTTTTTCTATGGTAAGATCAAATACTTCATTTTTCAAAATAAAAATTCTTTTTAAAGCTGTTTTGTGTTCTTTAAACATTTCTTTTAAAAGTCTTGCATTTCTTCATGAGATAGTTCATGCTTATTTACCTCATTTTCTTCTTCATGATCCGAGTCGACCATCAGACAAAGATTTGCTTCTTCTTCGTCATTGGTTTCGCATTCTGATTCACTTCATGTTTCGGCTTTTAGCTCTTTCTTCTTTTTCTCATACTTTCCTTTCTTCTTTTTGAACAATGGGCAATCTGGCTTTATGTGACCTGGTTTCTTGCATTCATAACAAACAAGATCTTTACCTTTGAATTCTTCCTTGCTTTTGTAGGGTCTTCTTTCCTCAGGGTACTTCATTTGTCGTTTGCCTTTGAAGTTTCCTCCCTTTTTCATGAGACAGTTAAACCTTCGAGTGAACAGCGCCATGTCTTCATCATCACCTTCATCTTCTGATGACAATTGATCACCTGCATCATTGTTGTTAGCTCTAAATGCTATAACTTTCTTACCTTTTGAGCTACCTTCCTCAATTTGTTATTCTACTCCATAAGATGTGAATGGTCCAATCAGTTCTTCCAATGTGATTAGTTGAATCCTCGTTGTTTCTCGAACTGGGGTCTTCACATTGTTCCATTCTTTTGGTAAGGCTCTTAGTAGTTTGTTCACCTTTTCTCCATTGGTGAATACTTTTCCTTGATATGCAAGACCATTCACTATATCCGTGAACCTGTTAAACATTTGTGCTACCGTTTCATTTGATTTCATCTTGAAGAGTTCATACTGTCTAAGGAGGATGTTCAGCTTTGCCTCTTTTACTCTATCAGTTCCTTCGTATGTGAGTTCCAGTAGATCCCATATTTCTTTAGCTGTAACACACGTACAAATTTTGTTATATTCAGTCATAGACAGAGAACAATATAGAAGATGTTTATCTGTAGCATTATGAGATGCTCTTCTTCTTCGTGCTTCCTCGGTGTTATGTGCCACAGGAGCATTGGCAAGAGCATTTTCTGCTGGAGCTTCTTGACCATCTCTCCGAGCAGCAACTAGTGCAGGTACTTCTATGCCATGTGAGATCACATACCATATTTCGAGATCAGTTGCTTCAAGATAGGCTTGCATTCTGTTCTTATAGTAGCTGTAGTTGTTTCCATCAAAGTACGGCGGCTTGTTAGGAACAAGAGCATCACTAGTGATAAAACCACCAAAATTAGCCATAAGAGAAGATCTTTATACTCAGAAGAAATACACTTCAAAGACGAGCAACAGGGCTTTGATACTAATTGTTGGGACTAACTATGCAACCTAAAGGGGGGGTAATAGGTTGCTTTAGAGGTTTTGAAAATTTTTGCGGAAAATAGCATGTAACCAATAGATATCGGGTTTCACCATATGTATGAGAGGCAATGTAACACTTGTATGATAGAAATGATTAACAGAAGAATAAGCAGCTGCACACAATGATGTATAGTGGTTCCGCTTTGATTCCAAGCCTACATCCACTCTCATCACTAACAGCCACAAGTTGGACTAGATTACACTAGTAATTTTCTGAACAAGTTACACTCACCGTACACTACTCCTATCAATTGATAGATCACACTACTGGGAGGTAGATGTAACTATTACTTGGTACACTTGAGCTTTCAACACAATTACAATGCAGCAAGTTCTATCGACAAACAGGAGCTTTCTACTCAGTATACAACAAGTAGTAGATTTCTGAAATTTTATGAGCACACTCTAACTTGTTGGCTTCAAAGACCTTCTCTTTTATAGGCATCTTCAATATAGTCGTTGATGATGTCCTGGAGAGGCAAGATAGTCGTTAGAGTCATTGGTGCTGCTGTCCTCGGAACTGATCGCTCATACAGCCTATTATTGAACTTCTGCAGACTTTCCTAAAATAGCTTCTACTGCTGTATTGTAACTGCGGCTCGGACAATCTGTCAGACTACTTATTCTCCTTTCTGCCGGATCTTCTGCTGCGCATGTCCAGTCACCAACGACTATAATAGTGAGATAACGATCATATTAAATGATCCGTCACCTAAACATTACCATTTACTTGATCTCTTCAGCTTCAATGAAACATCGTCATTTAGCTGATCTTTGAGATCGATGGTGCTGTTTATACGATCATTCAAGGACAATCTTGTGATCTTTTCTTCAATGAATTTCACCATGAGTATCACTCAGTCCTTTGAATATATCTGCACATAGACAATGTAGATATTATACTAAGGATAGTTTGGGTATCATCAAAATCCATTTGGAGATGTTTCTCCAACACTATACAATTCTTAAAATGAAGCCATACCAATGATTTGCTGAAACCAGTTGTTATATGCGAACTCTACCAGGTGCAACTTTTCGTTCCAATTACCTTTGAAATCAATGATACACGCCCTCAGCATATCCTTCAACACCTGTATAACTCTTTATGATTGTCCATCTGTTTGCGGATGAAAGGCAGTGTTATACTGGAGTTTAGTTCCTAATATAGCTTGGAGACTCTTCCAAAAGTTCAAAGTGAACCTTGAATCTCGATCCGAAATTATAGTCATAGGCACTCCGTGCAATCTGACTATTTACTTAACATACAAGTATGCATATCTCTCTAGTGAGTAATTTGCTCATACGGCAAGAAAATGTGCATATTTGGTCAATCGATCCACTATCACCCAAATAAAATCATGACCACTAGATGTTCTTGGCAATCCTCGCACAAAATCCATCGTTATATGCTCCCATTTACATTTTCAGAAATTTCTAAAGGCTTTAGCATACCTACTTGCTTACAATGTTCTGCTTTAATTTTTTAACAAGTCAAACACCTCGAGACGTGTTTAGCGATGTCGACCTTCATTCAATTCCACCAATAATGCTAGCAAAGGTTACGATACATTTTTGTATTCCCTGGATGGATACTATAATTACCCCGATACACTTCTGACAAAATCTCGTTCTTTAGTCCTTCATTATCAGGTACACAAAGGTGTCCATGAAACTTTACGATTCCATCCTCAGATACTTGGAAATCCGGTTTCTTGCCTTCTAATATTTCTTTATGGATCTTCATAATTTCAGGATCCGACTGCTACAGTGCTTTGATCCTTTGTATAATTTCAGGTTCAATCCTAAGTGTAGCCATCACATTCGTAAGATTATTCACATCGAGCCTAAACTCGGAATTTGAAGTCTCACCGAGTAAACTCCACTCCTTAATCATCATATTCACCACCATCATTGTAGATTTCCGACTAAGAGCATCTGCCACTTTATTTGCCTTTTCTGGATGATATAGAATCTCACAGTCATAATCCTTCAATAATTCCATCCACTGTCTTTGTCTCATGTTCAACTCATTTTGAGAGAACAAATATTTCAAACTCTTATGATTCGTGTAGATTTCAAACTTCTCCCCATACAAATAATGTCTCCAGATTTTCAATGCAAAGACGATTGCCGCAAGCTCCAAATCATGCGTCGGATAGTTCAACTCATACGGCTTTAGTTGTCTTGAGGCATAAGCAATGACTTTTTCATGTTGCATCAGAACACATCCAAGTCCTTTGTGTGAAGCATCACTATATACCACAAATCCTCCAGATCCTGATGGTGTCGTCAGAATCGGTGCTGTAGTCAATTTCCTTTTACGTTCTTGGAAACTATGCTTGCACTCCTCAGTCCACTCAAACTTCGTGTTTTTCCTTGTCAATTGTGTTAATGGACCAGCAAGATGTGAGAATCCTTCCACAAACCTCCGATAATACCATGCAAGTCCTAAAACACTTCGAATTTCTGTTATTGTCATTGGTCTTGGCCAATTGATTACTGTCTTGACTTTAGTTGGATCCACCGATATTCCTTCGCTAGTTACTACATGACCCAAAAATATCACTCGATCCAACCAAAACTCACACTTACTAAACTTTGCATATAATTCATGCTCTCTAAGTGTCTAAAGCACAATTCTTAAGTGCCATCCATGCTCTTTTGGTCCTTTCGAATAAATTAGGATATCATCAATGAAGACTATCACAAATTGATCCAGGAATGGTTTGAACACCCTATTCATCAAATCCATAAACCCTGGGGGTGCATTAGTCAAGCCAAATAGCATAACCAAGACCTCGTAATCTCCATATCGAGTCCGGAAAGCCATCTTAGAAATATCTTCCTTCTTAATCCGTAGTTGATGATACCCAAACCTTAAATCAATCTTCGAAAATACAGCTCACCCTGCAATTGATTAAATAGACCATCGATCCTAGGCAACGGATACTTATTCTTAATCGTAACTTGGTTCAATTGCCTATAGTCAATACATAGACGTAACGATCCATCCTTTTTCTTCACAAACAGCACCGGTACACCCCAAGGTGAAGCGCTTGGTCAAATAAATCCTCTATCAAGTAATTCTTGCAATTGCACCTTTAACTCCTTTAATTCTGTTAAATCCATCCAATATGGAGCCTTCGAAATAGGTTCTGTTCTAGGAGCTAACTCAATCACAAACTTAACCTCATGCTCCGGTGGTAATCCTGGTTATTCCTCAGGAAATACATCAGGAAATTCTTGAACTATAGGAAACTCTTCAAACTTTACTTCATTCCTATTTTGATCACTTATCACTACTGGGTATCCTTGACAACCATCATTAAGAAGCTGATGCGCTTCGAGTGCGAAAATGAGTATCACATAAAGATTCACTCCATTCCCGAAGAATTCAAAGTTAGGTTGGTCCAGTGGGTTAAAATGAATTATCTTCCTATAACAATCCACATTGGCTTATTGCTTACGAAGCCAATCCACCCCTATAATGACATCAAAGTCATGCATAGCTAACACCACCAAGTCTACCATCTGACTTCGACCTCCTATAGTGATCTTACAATCCAAACAAATCAGGCCAGACAGAACAACAACCTTTAGAGGTGTAGAGACACTTAGGGGCACTTCAAGCAACTTAGGTTTCAATCCACACAGTTGCACAAATCGTGCAGACACAAAAAAGTGCGTAGCACCCGTATCAAATAATGCAAAAGCCTTATGGTCGCACAAGGAGAGAATACTTGAAATGACGGTCTTGGAAGCCTCAGCTTCCTCCTGAGTAACTTCATAAACTCGTCCTTGAGCTGGTGGTCTTTGTTGGTTTCCTTGTTGTGGTGCTCCACCTGAAGAGGGTTGTTGTGGTTGTCATGCTGGCATAGCGTGTGGCTACTGTTGTCTCTCCTGAGGACAATCCCTAAGTATATGACCTTGTTGTCCACAACCATAGCATTCCCTCTGCACCAGACATCGCATGTTTCCATGGAATCTACCACACCTACGACAAGGACCGCTCGAATATTGCATCCGCCCTGCCGCTTGACTACTCCCTGCTCCTCCATAGTTTCCAAAGTTACGCTTCTTGTTGGAAGTAAAGGATTGTCTCCCAAATTGATTTGACCTCTTATCACGTCGGATATTACCCTGAGCAACTTGGTGACCCTACCTCACTTGAGTCATTGCTCCAGTTCCTTCTCTCATCAACTCTTGCTCGTTGAGTTGAGCTTGCTCATAGAGTTCATTATAATTCTTTATGTTGAAAGGCACCAACTACTTCCTAATGTTTGCCCTCAGTCCATTCAAAAATCTCTTAGCCTTATCTTCCCAGTTCTCAATCAACCGAGGAGCGAATCTCGAGAGTTCCGAGAATTTTGTCTCATACTGGTTCACTGACAGATTATTCCGATTCAGTTGCATGAACTCTATTATCTTTTTATCCTGAGCACAATTAGAGAAATATTTTCCATAAATGCTCTAATAAAACCTTCCCAGGTTACCTCAATACCAGTTGGAAATACAGTTTCCTTGGATGCCCTCCACCAATGTTTAACATTTCCCTCAAGTTGACTCAGCAAGAATCATCTTATCAGCATCATTACAAGTCAGTCGATTAAATATCTTCTCCATCCTTTCAATCCACCGCTCTACCTCCTCTGGGTCTCCCACTCCAATAAACGTTGGTGGTTTTAGTTTCAAAAATTGTTCAATCAATCCTTGTATTCGGCATTCACCACCTCTTGCAGCCGCTTGTTGTTGGGCTTGTCTTTCTATCAAAACTCCCACATTAACAAGCGCCTTGAGAATCCCATCCACTCGAGGATCCGTTCCTAAAGAAGAAGATGATCCACCTGTCCTCCTCATCTTGCCTTATAGAACTTCTGCACATTGATGATTAATGATCAATGTGTCACTAGCCGACTAATAAGTAACAAACAGTTACTAACATCATATAATAAGTAATTGATATATAATGCAGCTACTTGTTTCTCACAGCACAACTATAATCAAACACGCGCATTTAGTGTTTCAGACACGTGCACGCGCATCCTATTCGCTTCTACCACTAGCATACCTTATCACTCCAAGGTCAAACTTATGCTCTGATACCAAAAAGAGCTGTGGCGTCCCAATATGCCACTTACTAAGGCGATCCTTTAGATTCTTTTATATTGTCACGCAAGCAGAAGATAGTGACCATTACTAAGCATTTATAACATGAATTATGCACAATTAAACATAATGTTTCTAATCAAAGGGGAACGCAAGATCAAGTATGGAATATCACATCTTCATTTCATTAGTCTTATTTAAGTACATTGGGTGATCATATGACATAAACAAAAGGAACCAAGTCTGGGAGAATAAAAAAGGAGTACTACTCCCTTACCATCACTACATGGCGCCCCATGACTGTCACTACCAATCATCACCCAATCTCACAGTCTATGCCAAAAATTTACCACCGTGGCAACCAAAAGTTGTCCTCCTATACAAGCTACACCATCACCCTAGCCACTACTCCTCGCCATCTCCTCCATCCTCACTGCTGCCATCATCCGGGTACGGTATCGATCCAACGAGTCGTCCATCCACCAAAACATATATTGCAACAAAGAAATATAGTATACGGCTAGCCGGTGAACCAATGTCTACCCATAGAGTTGCTCTATATCTCACAAACGTCACAGATGGGAAGATAGGATCAGTAAACTCATGCAACTTGCCCTCAAAATCAACAGGAGCGCCATAGCGATAAATGGGGGTCACGGGAATAGCAGGCATAGCTAATGATCTGTAAAACAACAGGAGTGAGCTAATGCTCAACAAGAGAAATAACTAGTTTATAAACCAATCATTCCGTTTAACGCTCGATTCCTAGGACACTTCTAGCATAAGAGACATCAAGTATACTGGGATGAGTATAAACTACAATTCAAATGCAGCATTCTATGACTATATACGCAATGCCAATAAGCGACTCATATAATGCCGTAACCATGACCACATGTGCAATGTCAGCATGCATTTCATACATCACACGTTCCAATTCACCACTTTTCACGCAATGGTTAGACACACAATACCAGCAAGCATTTGATGCGTTACACGTCTCATTTCACAACTCGTCATGTTGTCGTGTCCACCCCCATCTCACGGTACAACCGGTTTGCTAGCCGACCTGTGCGGGTCACTTCCGGCTTGCTAGCCGGACTATCAGGGTTTGCTATCCGCAGACATCCCTACTCTGGGGCATCTTGATTTGCTAGCCAAAGCCTCCAAGGTTTGCTAGCCTTCGGCATCTCGACACCTACCTAGCACCATCGAGGTTCTTGGTTTGGTAGCCAAGACTTCCAAGGTTTGTTAGCCTTGGGCATCACATAACATCTTTTCTTTCTCACACATTTCAAGCATATCATAGGTATGCAGTGACATGACATTTATACACCATGTGACTCATCTCATTCGGCATGACTTTCACACGAAATGGTGCTATGCCACACCAAGATAATACGTGTCTCGCTAACTACTCAAGTTTAACGCAAACAATAATTCCAGATTTTCAAGTTCACGAAGATGGAAAAAGTTCAACAAGCATTTGATATTGGATCAAAACAAATCAAGCATCATTAGAAAGCCTAATGAGTATAGTTCCTATCATCAGTAGACAAGAAATCAATATTCAATCATCCTCAAGAAGTAATTCATGAATTTCAAACAATATGTGAAAACAAAACAGTTTTGAGTAATGTTAGAAATCAAGGCCATTACCTTAGCAAATAATTTCAAAAAATCATGAAAACTTAACATGTTATAGGAAAGATCATAATTAAAAAATTTCATGAGGGCACTAAGTCCAAATCAATTAACATAAATTGCAGTAATTCGCTCAAAGTGAGGCAAATCAAAATCACTACAACAGAATTTATGAATTTCAAGAAATAATTATTTCACAAAACAAAACTATTCAAAACAATTTGAAATTTTTATATGTTTTAACGATAGATGTCCTTTGCAACTTGTTTGAAGTAATCATGTCTAAATTAGAATCGGAAAAATTTATAAAAAATCAGAAATACACAAAGGTCGCAGTTTGTACTGCAATGTACATGTAAAAACCGGTAATGTCTCGAGCAAGCGTGCAAATCATTTCAACTCAGAAAAATATGAAATTAAATTATGTTGTAGTCCAGGATGTCTTGGATAACTTTCATGAAGGAAGTTCTGTAAGATTCAAAACATAAAGAGCCGTATAAAATTGGCAAACAGTGTATGTCGAACTGTCTCAAATCTGGAAAATAGCTCATAAATCAACCCAACTTGAACCATTCGAAATTTTAGTTCAAAAGTCATCCAAATCAGAAATTAAAACTCGCATGCACAAGCAATCTCAACTAGAATTCAACAAAATGAGCTCATTACACAAATCAAAACCCACGAATTATCACATGCAAAGGCCTACGAGTGCTAGAATCCAACATGCAAGAGTTTATTTCCAAAAATCTCAACCCAACAGCTCGCTCACAACCATCAACATACGATTTCTCCCCAAATTTGAGTCGGCCGAGAGACATGCAACAACATAACCGAACCACAGCTCAGAAACACCACAAAACCGAGAGATGAGAAGATCAAATGAAGTAGAAAATAGCAATTTCTCCTTGCCTTAAGGCTGCTAGGACCGGATTCCTCTTCTTGAGCTGCTGGTCGTGAGTTTCTTGAGAGAGAGAAAATGAGAAAAATGGAGACGAGAGGGAGAGAGGGTCCGATGCCGAGAGGGAGAAGAAAGAGAGAGAGTGTTTCTTGAGAGTTTAAGAAAAATGAGGGTGAGAGAGAGAGAGTTGAGTGTCTAACCCTTTATGGGGTTTTGCATGAAAATTAATTGGTCACCCAAAATCTGCCATAATCATTACATGTAAGGTAATGATTATTTGCTTTGGAAAATGAATAAACTAGAGGGCATTTAGGGAAGCTGTAGCCGATCACATATTTGAAGTCCTAATTATGTCATTTAACATGTATATTGAGCACATATGACCGAAAATGAAGTCCACCACTTGTCCAATGAATTTCGAAAATTTTCGAATCAAATATATGCCAAGTCCATATTATCGAAAATGTTTCGACAATTGTTTAAATAAATCATTGCTATCACCAATTTCAATTTTCTTAACATCACTAATCGGGTATGCGGATTTCAGGATGTCACAACTTGTCTTGAGGAGGTCTACACGTGTGAGAATGCCAAAGGTAATTTTTTATCCATCAGTAAATATTGTTTAGAGCCGTGTCTTATATACAGATTCAGGAGACCCAGAGACTTGTGCTGAGGCAAAGAAAGATACATCTCAGAAGCAGTGGGAGCGCACTTTGAAAGACGAGATAGGCTCGTTCTTTCATAACAAAACTTGGGAGTTGACCAAGTTGCCCACTAGTAAAAAGGCTTTGTTAAACAAGTGGATGTATAGGATTAAAAATGAAGCATATAGCAGTATCAGATATAAGGCAAGACTTGTGGTCAAGGATTTTTCTTAAAAAGAAGGGATCAACTTCTTTGAGGTATTTTCACCAGTAGTGAAAATGACATCAATCAAAGTTCTGCTGAGCACAGTTGTAGTGGAAGATCTTCATCTTGAGCTGTTGGATATAAAAACAACATTTTGCATGGTGACCTAGATGAATAGTTATACATGGCACAACATAAATGTTTTGAGTTCAAAGGTAAGGAGCACATGGTATGTCACTTGAAGAAAAGCTTGTATGGCTTGAAGCAAGGTCAGTGCAATGATACTTAAAGTTTGATGATTTCATGGAAGAAAAATGATTTGCACATTGTGAGGCTGATCATTGTGTTTATTTTCGCAAGTATGGCAATGGTGATATCGTGTATCTCTCTTTATATGTGGATTAAATGCTAGTGGCTAGCTCCAATATGAAGAGAATCACGGAATTGAAGAAGATTTTGGCATCGCAGAACACTATGAAGGACTTTGGAGAGGCCAAGAAGATCTTACGCATGAAAATCATTAGGGATAAGAACATTAAGAAATTATGGTTGTTGCAGGAACACTATGTGAACAAGGTGTTAAAGAGAATCAACATGAATAAGGCAAAACCGGTTGTGACTCCTCTAGCGAGTCACTTCAAACTTTCCAAAGATATGTGTCCGAGCACTCAGGCTTTGAAAGATGAGATTGCGGCAGTCCCATATGCATCAACAGTGGAAAGTTTGATGTGTGCCATGTTAAGCACGAGATCAGATATTACACAGGCAGTGAGAGTTGTGAGTCAATATTTGTAGAATCCGAGCAAAGATCATTGGAATGCACTAAAATAGAAATTAAGATATCTAGCAAGTACATCAAATTACTCTTTTTTTTTATGGATGTACATGTTTAGAGTTGTAGAGTTATGTGGATGCAAATCACTCGAGTGTTCAAGATAGTGGTAAGAGTACCATTGGATATGTCTTTACAATTGCAGGTACAATAGTGAGTTGGGTATCTCAACTACAGAAAGTAGTGGCTCTATTGACGATAGTACATGGCGATCATAGAAGCTTTTTGGGAAATCATATGGTTACAAAATTATATGGAGGAGCTACAATGAAAGCAGCCAATGAGCACACTATGGAGTGATAGTCATAGTGCAGTGCACTTAGTAGAGAATGCGACTTATCATACAAGGACTAAACATATTAATAGGCGTTATCATTTCATCAGATTAACATTGAAAGATCATGAGTTAAAGCTGACATGTTTACCAAGGTAGTAGACAAAGAGAAGCATACTTTCTGTACTACTGCCATTGGTATTACTCAGTGTTAATTAATGAGTATCACGGAGGCACATGTTCCAATTACTAGTTTATGAAGTAGATGGATGCAAAGTTGCTTGGTGCATTGAGTGTATTTGTCTTCAAGTGGGAGATTGTTGGTGGGTGAAACCAAGCTTTTTTATTAAGGGCTTTTTTTTTTCTTTTCCCTTCATTTTGCTTTTAGGTTAAAAACTACACCTCATATATCAGCTATTGATAGGTAGCAGCTGTGAATGGCTAAGAAGAAAATAGAGAGAATAGAAAAAGAGAAGCCGTGACAGCCAAAAGGAAGAAAAACGTGAGTGTGTGCGACAAAAAGAGAAGAAAAAGTGATTTTTTCTTCGTGAGTGTTCTCAATCTCTTTGTGCCCTCATCTTGAGAGAATATTATCATTATATTCCTACTTTTTTCGAAGTCTAGTGGATTCGCAAGGTATCTTTGCGCGGAGATGTAGCCCAAGTTTGGGTGAACTTCAATAATAAATTTTCTAGTGTATTCTTTCAATTCTGCTCTTTTATTTGTGTGGGTTGTTTGCTTGTGTTATTTCCCTAGAATCGGTGTGTTATTCCTATCATATATATAGTAATGAGAGATATATAAAAAATTATCCAATCGGTCATAAATTTATTGTATGGATGTCAATTCAGTAATAAACTTTACAATTTTAATAATTTAGTCCTACACTTGCGTGCGAAGTTCCAATGTTTTCCTTTTCGGTTTTTATCGGAAATTGCTGACGTGACGGTCCAATCATCGTCGATCGTCTTACGTGGCAAGCCAGTGATCTGACGTGGACAACTTTGCTCAAAATGAGGTTGTTTGAAATAGTTTATTTGAATTTCCCATATTTTATCTCTCTTTCTTTTTTCTTTTTTTCGTTTACTGTTCATCTTTCTTTTTTTCGTCACTATTCATCACCATTCGTCATCACTTCAAAGCGCTCGCACAAGACCACCATCTAAATAGTGACATTCAAATCTCACCGGCAAGACAGGATCACCGTCCTCGCAGTGAGGACCACCTCCACAATAGACGGATATCGTTTGCTTTCAACCCCCATCGCAACCTCAACTTCCACCATACACCTTGCCTCCGGGACCCATTTGTCTTATAGGGAGAAGTAGGAAGGTATGCTTATGTGGGGCACTATACTTAATGCATGCACAATCTGCAATCTAAAACCTCAGATCGCACCCTAGGAAACCCACTAAGATGGTGTTGAGGATAGATGACCTCGTGGCGGGTTTTGTCACAATGAGCGATTACCGCTCATCTTAATAAGGGAAAAAGGCATTACCCTGTCGGTGGATTTCACGACAATGGGCGACCGCAATTACCTTATTAAGATGGGAACCTTGAACCTATAATATATCTCACATTTAGGCGTCGAACCTCATTCGTACATCTACGTGTCTATGGCATTGAAAATAAAAATTTGTCAGCCACTCGGAGTATGACTTTTTTCTTTACTTATTCACTTTGATTTGAAATTTTTATTTTTGGAAATTCACGGAAATCAATCGAACGACTTACGAGATCTAGGTCTATAATTGGACAGTTTGGAAATCGCACTTGGCATTGGACCTTCAATATAAATTAAGTTGTTCAAACAAACAAGAAAAAAATATCTGGAGTTACATTTGGTATGTAAATATTTCAAAATTAATGTCACATCGCTTTGCATAGGTGTTTGGAAAGTGAAATCCCAGTTTTTTTTTAGATAAATCCTTCGGAATTATAGGCACTTCTTTGAAAAATAAATCATTGAGAGTTGATATCTCATTTTTGTAGATGAATCGTATAAAGATTTCATCACTTGAATAAATCATGGAAATTCAATCTCAGACGGGTGTCCGGTCGATGATCGCGAATTGATATCTCAAAAGCGCTTTCTCTTATAGGTAAAATCGTCGCAATACACTTGGTCCTTGTAAATAAGAATACCGGGGCAACACATCATTGCCTTGCTTTCATCATAAGGGATGGCCTCATTGAGAGACCCCTTTTTCTTCACATATTAGTACTGTCTTTCTTTTTCAGGTTGTGCATGATGATCAATCTTCACAAAACCCTTCATATATGACCACGCGAAAAAGATAATCCGTGAAATGGCACTACGCTTAAAACTAGCGAGCGACCCATACACTGTTGGAAAATAGACTCAAAGACATTCGTCGTGGTATCTGATTTTTAATTTTCTAGGTTCGTTTCAGCCTTGAACTAAGCTAGAGAAGCTTGGCCAAAAATCTTTGAGAGCATGGATGAGCTTAGGTGTACCGATGGGTTCGATGTGCTCTCATGCTTTTGTTGATTAAAAGACGCAAATTGCAGAAGTTTAGTGAAGTTTAGGCCGTGTTTGGCAACCATTTTATTCCCGAAAGCTGATTCTGCTCAAAAATGATTCTTTCTTATTATGTGCTCAGAAACAATTTCTAAGCATTTGAAGGCATTTGGTAACTGCCCAAAATTTCTATTCTTGGGATAGAAAAAGAACAGAAATGGATTTGGTAATTGTACAAAATTTCTTTTTATTAATAATATTTTGAATTTTTTAATATTTCTTTCTTTTTTTTCTTTTTTTTTTCCCCTTCCCCTTCCTTGGCCATGGCCGGTTGCGGGCGCTGGCGACCGGCCATAGGCCAGGGCCGGTCGCCGGCGCTAGCAACCGGCTATAGGCCAGGGTTGGCAAGGGCGTTGCGGCCCTCGCCGGCCACAGGCGAGGGGCGTCGCGGCCCTTGCCGCCGCCGCCCCTGGCCTGTGGCCGGTCGCCGGTGACCGGCAATCGGCCACAGGCCAAGAAGAAGAAGAAGAAAAAAAAGAAAAAAAATTTTCTTGATTCTTGGTTTTGTTCCAAAAGCGATTCTGGGAACAAGAAGCTACTTTTTTTGCTTTTTGATTTTGTTCCAAAACTGATTCTAGGAACAAATTTTGGCAAATTTGTGCCCAGGAACAAAAAATTTATCAAACGGATTTCTGTTCGAAAACTGATTCTGGGAACAAAAGAACGGAAATTTTTACTATTTGGCAACTTGCCAAACGCGCCCTTAATGCACCCGAAGGGCTTTGATTAGTTTATGTGACCATGTAGAGATAGGTTGTACCTATTGCTGTGTTTCGTGTGTTGATTTTTAGCCAAACTTCGAAAGAACTGACCCAAATCGAATCCCTCGTGATTCAACTAATCATCAAGTGAAAAGGTTCCAAAGAAATAGGAAAAGACAAGTGCAACCGTGAGGCAAACAATACCATGGAACTTTTCTGTTATGAATTGCAATAAACTTCATCACCGTCTATCAAACAACATAGAAGACCATTATCCATTTGCAACTCCGTTGTTAGATGGAGCTTTCGGATTCACATGAGGCAAAGAGGAGACATTAGGAAGCTTCCCACAATCATATTGTGAAATTTTATTTACCACTCTAGAGGAGCCTACAGAATACAACATCTCTTAGGAACCTCGTTAATCGACTAGACCCATCTTGTTGCACCCATCCCAACACGTACGGTGCTGTTATCAGGGTCGCCGCCCTCAATCTCCTCTTCTTGCATACCTCTCTATAGCAAATCCGAGATCTTGGGTCACGAGTTTACCGTGCTTGGAGATTGAGTCCCCGAGGTGCCGACCCAATACCACCGCATCCTTGCGCGCCGAGCATTCACCCTGGCCCATGTCGGGAGTCATCGGGTGCATAGCGTCTCCAGCCACCGTGACGTTTGATCAGGCTAGGTTTCTGGACAGGACGTCCCAGGGATATCGGAACATCAGCAGGGCCCATGTCAAACTCGAAAGATCGGAGCGCTTGACGACATCGTGATACACGGGCGGGAAGTCCTTGGCCAAATTTTCGATCACCTCCCTTTGTATCATTTCTGGATCTGCTCCTTTTTCCATACCTTTATGAATTGAAATATTAGGGATTAAGGAGGATATGTAAGCTATTAATAAAGTTGCAATCATAGTTCAGTGAAAGTTAGGAATCTGATAAAAAAAAAAAAAGAGAGATGTTGATGGGAAATATTTGTAAAGAGTCGGCTTTAATTAGTCAATGTTTATCACATCTACATTCATCTCCGAATTTGTGAATTAATTCTTCATAACTATTTCTTTCTTTTCCACTGAAAGCAATCTGGCTACTTTTCTATGTAGACTATCAAGAAAGAAGCGACTCACTCGAGATTATTAGTAGATTAAATAAAAAACGATTGAATGGAAGATAAAATGTAATATGTAAGGTACCTTTAGGAGGCCTCTTCCCCACGAAGAACCAGTACACTTCCTTATCATTGAGAGTAATAAAACCTGCCCTCTTGCCCACATCTAGAAATTGTTGAATCCCGTGGCTCTGGTCATAACCGTGACCCTTCGGGAACACGGACAACCCTCGCACTGCCGACCTGCCTGAATAAACCGGCGGGCGAAGTCCGAGCCAACGGGCCACAACAGAGTGCACGCCGTCACATCCTATAACGGCCTACACGTACGATAATTTACTGATTACAGTGTGGATAAATTAAAGTCGATAAAAGAAGGTACTCGAGAATTGTAGCGACCTTAGACTTTATGATGGTCCCATCATCAAGCGCGACAATACAAATGGACGAGCCTTGTTCTACTTGGGTTTCGATGGAAGTTATCTTGGAAGAGAATCGAATGCTTTTAGGAGGAAGATCCTCTGCCAGAACTTCCAACAAGACTGTTCGGTGAACCGCTCTTGGTTGGGCTCCATTCCTGTTCAATGCAAAAGGCATGGTTTTCTATCCCTAGCATATGAAAACACATGCACGAAATAATCAATTGTTGTAAAAAATAAGCAATCAAACAAGAAGATAAACAGAATAAAAAAATAAATCAGATATCGAATTTATGTGGATCGGTCGTTGGGACTTACTCCACACGGAGAACAACACAAGATCCACTATAGATCAAGCGATTCAACAGAGATTACAATAATACTCGAGTCACTTAAAGACTTACGATATATTTCCAGCCTCTAACACATAATGTTTAACCCTCAGAATTCCTTGCGAAGTAACCTCTCAGTCTCACAAAAGGTATTGACAAATCATATCACAAGAGTTATTGGCTTGAACACCAAAAGCTCCTCTTGGATGCTCTTCACGAAAAAGACCCACTTCTTATACAGAAAAGAATTGGATCTAAAATAGGACATTCCTCATATGAAACCTACTTAAACTAAGAAACCTAGTTGGATCGAGTTTCTTTTGTGAGCATCTAACTCGAGACCTATATTCAACAACATAATCGGATAAAATTATCCAATTCTATCTCACAAAAGGAGTATTAAGTAGTCGAACTTCATTAATGATGATCTTCTTAAAAGATGAGCGGCAAAAGAACACTACAAGTGCTATAACTTGTATACGGCGCTCACTTTAGTGCCATAACTTTTTTTTGGATCACTTTAGTGCTAAAATTTTTGAAAAACGATCACTTAAGTGCTAAAATTTTTTAAAAACGATCACTTAAGTGCCAACTCCGGTGCCGTACACAATTTTTCGCCGGAAATCTGACGTGGCATTTTTTTTATTAATTTCTGAAGCTGACGTGGCTCGCCGGAGTCTCGCCGGAGATTGGCACTTAAGTGATCGTTTTTTAAAATTTTTAGCACTAAAGTGATCCAAAAAAAAGTTATGACACTTAAGTGATCGTTTTTCCTCCGACTTGGCACCAAAGTGATCTGAAAAAAAGTTATAGCACCAAAGTGAGCGCCGTACACAAGTTATGGCACTTATAGTGTCCTTTTGCCAAAGATGAGCCGTAAAAATAGGGGTTAATTGTCCCATTCATGGTATGTTTCTGATGGTCGTTTGTATCATTTCGTGCACAATGAAACATACAGCAAAAGATTACAAGAAATCAAATGATCTAAATCGTGAAACGGTAAATTGACGAAACAAAGTGATTATGAAAAGGTCGGTAGAAAATATGAGAGCAAATTAGATATTCCGGCTATTTGGAGGATAATGCACTTCTTGAATCGATTTAGTCATGATATCGGTCATGTATCCCCTCAATACAAATACAAAAGAAAAAATCAGAATATTAATAAGTACAATTATTTTTTCTCGTAATTGAGAAAACGGTCGAATAGATTCAAGGTCAAGCATCCTGGATCTTTAATTATAAAAAGAACCGATTTAAGAAGTTCCCGAAACCTAAAATCAAGGGAAAATGACACAAATAGTCCCTGAACTTTGACCCAATGTGCAATTTGGTCCATGAACTTTTAATTTGTTCAATGTAGTCCCTGAACTTTAACCTAATGTTCAATTTGGTCCCTGAACTTTGATTTTTTCAATGTGGTCCCTGAACTTTTAATATGTATTCAATTTAGTCCTTGAACTATTTGAAAATGTTCAATATAGCCCTTCCATTAATTCAAGTGCAGGGACTATATTGAACATTTTCATATAGTTCAAGGACTAAATTGAACACATATTAAAAGTTCAGGGACCACATTGAACAAATTAAAAGTTTAGGGACCAAATTGAACATTATGTTAAAGTTCAGGGACTACATTGAACAAATTAAAAGTTCAGGGACCAAATTGCACATTAAGTCAAAGTTCAGGGACTATTTGTGTCATTATCCCTAAAATCAATTTAGGCTGCAAATGACAACCATTCTGTTTCAGAAATCAATTTCTGACCAGAAATTTATATTTCTGTTCCTGAAACAAAAATTTGTTTGATAATGGCACAAAATTTCTCCCTCTTGGGTGTTCGGTAAGTGGACGGTCGGCGGATGGTGGGCAGCGGACGGTGGCAGTGAACGGCGGGTGGCGAATAGCAACGCGACTAGTGTGGAGGATGGCGATAGGAGGCGGCCGGCATTAGGTAGAAGCGAGAGGTAGGCGACAGCCGGTGGCGGGAAGAGGGCAGACGGTAGCAGCGAACAACGGGCGGCGGACGGCGACTTGCTAGTGTGGAGGACGGTGGCTGGAGGTGGCCATCGTCAGAAAGCAGCGGGAGGTGGGCGACGGCCGACGGCAGGAGGGGTGCGGTAGCGGGAGGAGGGCGGATGGTGGTAGCGAATGACAAGCGGCGGACGGTGGAGGGAGGCGGCGGCAGACGGTGACGTGGCCAGTGCGGAGGACTGCAACTGGAGGCATCCGGTGTCGAGCAGCGACAGGAGGCATGCAACGACCGGCAGCGGGAGGGGGACAGCGGCGGGAGGAGGGCGGTCGACGGTGGGAGATGGTGGCCAGTGGACAGTGGGCGGCAGCGAGAAAAGGGCGGCCGACAATGAGAAAAGGGCTGCCGGCGGTGGGAGACGACGAACAGCGAGAGGCAGCGGCCGACAATTGCGCGATAATGGGCGGTGGGTGGGGGACTGGCTAGTAGTGAGGGCGACCGATGAGAAGAATTTCTCATTTTTGTTCTAGAAATAGAAAAGTAGAAAATTTTTACTTCTCATTTATGTTCCAAACCTATTTTTGAAATCAAAATTTGTTCCAGAAATTGAAAAATGAAATTGCGTTACTAAACGGATTTATGTTCTAAACTTGTTTCTGGAACAGAAAAACAAAAACAGAATGGTTATCATTCGCAGCCTTAAAGATCGGCCACTGAATTGTTTTTTTATTCACATAATGCACTCAATTTTTATGTTTTTTCTCTCGCAAATGATGTCTTGATATCGGTCTTCTTTTTATTCGCGTCGCGGCCCTTGCAACAAGGGTCGCAATGCCCTCGCCCAATGTTGGCGAGGGTCGCTGGCCACAGTCAAAATAAGAATAAAAAAAATTTAAATTGATGAAATTGTTCACGTCAGAACTGATTGTGTGACATAGGGCGATCGATGTGCACATCAATGATTTCGAGTTAAACTTAGCCAAAAAGACTATATTGACAAATCGTCAAAAGGTTTAGGAATTAATTGACCAAATTGAAAGGTTTAGATTTCTCATTCTAGACATGATTGTTGAAGTAAACAGTGGATCAGGTTTTTAATTCTTCAGCAAACAAGGACCTTACCCTTCAAAAGGAGCATAAAGGGCTCTGAGCTTGTCCGAAAACCCGAGTGCAATGAACGCGACCCATGCATTAGGGTAGAGACCGAGAACTGCGCCAGTCGCCCGTAGCTCCTTCGATTTCTCAAGGACAAGGACTCAAACACTGACCTTCTTAAGGGCCACTGCCGTCGCCACCCCCGCGATGCCGGTGCCCACTATCACCACCTCCTCCATTTATGATCATCTTCTACTTCAAGCTTGTGCGTGTGCGCGTGCGCTTGTTTAGAATTGGGATAAGGCTTCACCACCCAAGAGGCCCCCATGTTTTCTTCAAATTTTTTTCTTCCCTGGAAAGAGAGAATACGGAGAGAACATGGAGCCGAGCCTCCACCATACCAAAGAGTCCCTTCCCCATGTTATCTCGTTGAGCCTTGTAATGTCCAGCTCAGGACCAGGAGCCTCCTATCTTATTATGGTCGCTATTTATCGAGTGCCAAACTTGTTGTCTTTCGATAGCTACGTACGTGCTTGCGTATGCTACCGAAGCATCATTGAACGAAACTTACAAATGCAGGTGCAGCATGTAGGGGGGCAATGATTGAACTCGACATGACCCATCTTTAGAAAGGAGCCAAACTTGAGGACCGCTCGTGAATATGAACTGATTTTCTAGTGTCGGTTCCTTTTTTATATTTTTTAAAAAAACGTTCTTGCTTCGTGAAAATTAAAATTTCCAAAGGGAATAAAGATTTTTACAAATTCATTTGGTTTGTCAAATTTAATGAGCATCTTCTGATTCATTTGGTAAATTCATAATGATGGATAAGTTTTGTATACATGGCGCATATTCAACGATACATTGGATGGTCAGAAGTGAAAATTTTTTGCTTCTGGAGTTGGAAGATCAGCAAAGGAGAACTCAAATCCAAACCCATTAACGTATCTAGTTGATCCTATCTTTACTTAAATACTTAAAATAATGAGTTATGAGATCATTAATTATTATACACCACACCGATTTTTCCGATATGAGACTTTTTAACACAACTCACACGTGTATCTCAGCACCCGATAATCCGCCCCTTTCTCTACAAGCACATCAATAACACTAACAACATTTTTGGAACAAGAACATCAGGTTGCTTCCATACAGATCTGTCCACACCGTTGAATGGATTAATCAAGGGAAAATGATATAAATAGTCCTTAAACTTTGATCCAATATGCAATGTGATGTCTGAACTTTTAATTTTCTCAATGCAGTCCCTGAACTTTAGTTCAATATGTAATGTGGTCCCTGACCTTTTAATTTGTTCAACATAGTCCTTAAACTTTTGGTATATGTTCAATTTAGTCCCTAGTCTATATGAAAATATTTACTGTTGTCTCTGATCTTAAATTAATGGAAGAACTACATCGAATATTTTCATATAGTTCAGGGACTACATTGAACATGTATCAAAAGTTTAGGGATCATATTGAACAAAAGAAAAGTCCAAAGACCACATTGCACATTGAGCTAAAGTTCATGAATCACATTGCATATTGGGCAAAAGTTCAATGACCATTTGTCTCATCGTCCCATTAATCAATTAACAGGTTGTCGCTAGTACTAACTATATTAACTCAAACGGTTTTAGTGAAGTTCAATGCACTCGAAGCGTTCTTTGTTTAGTTTTTGTGACTTTGCAGGGATAGGATGTACCTATTGTTTCGTTTTGCATCTAGACTTTTAGCCAAATTTAGAAAGAACTCACCCAAAATGAAATCCCTCGTGATTATTAGAATTAGGGGCACAAGCACAACGAAATAAAGAGTAAAAGCCAAAAAGAGAAATCAAGATATAAGGTTTTATCTTGATTCACCCTTAAACTAAGGTTACGTCTAGTAGCTGATTCCACTAAATTTAGCACCTCCCACCTCTCTATTACAACATTCAATTACAAGAGGAAGAGATTATATATACTTAATAGATATTCAAGGGCTTAAGCCCAAATTACTAATAAAATATATGTCCAAATTATAAAAACTCTTTGGCGTCGCGAGGGCGCTGTCCCATACAACTCCCGTCGGGGTGCCCCCCTCCATCTCGGACCCCCACCTACTCACCAAGAAGCAAGACCCCCATATCTTCATGTCAATGGGAAGTATGAATCACACCCTAACAATGATGCAACTGATCATTAATTGAAAAGGTTCTTAGAAATTACGAAAAAAATGAGGGCAACCGTGAGACAAACGATACCACGAACTTTTCGGTTATGAATTGCAATAAACTTCATCACCATTCATGAAAGAAACAAATTAGATGACCGTTTCTCATTTGCAACTCGGTAATTAGATGGAACTCTTGGATCCGCATGGAGGCATAAAGGAGACACTTGGAAGTTTCCCACAATCATATTGTGTCACGCTAAATAGTCTAGAGAAGAGAAACCTATAGAATACAACATCTCTCAGGAACTTCATTATTCGACTAGACCCATCTTGTTGCACCCATCCTGACAAGTACGATGCTGTTATCAGTGTCGCCGCCCTCAATCTCCTCTCCTTTGCATACCTCTCTATAGCAAATCCGATGTCTCGGGTCACGAGTTTGCCGTGCTTGGAAATCGAGTTCCCAAAGTGCCAACCCAATACCACCGCATCCTCAAGCGCTGAACATCCGCCCTGGCCCAAGTCGGGGGTCATTGGGTGCATAGCGTCTCCAGCCACCGTGATGTTTGATTGGGCTAGTTTTCCAAACAGGACGTCCCAAGGATATCAGAACATTATCGGGGCCCATGTCAAACTCGAAAGATCGGAGTGTTTGAGGACGTCGAGGTACACGAGCGGGAAGTCCTTTGTCAAGTTCTCGCTCACTTCCCTTAGTATCATTTCCGGATCTACTCCTTTTTCTATATGTTGGCGAATTGAGACGTTAGGGATCAAGGAAGATCAGTGAGCTATTATTAAAGGGGTATCATAGTCCAGTGAAAGTTAAGAATCTAAATAAAATTCGCATATATTGATTGGAAAATATTTGTAAAGAGTCGGCTTCATTTAGTCAATTTTTATCAAATATATAGTCATTCCCAATTTATAAAATTAATTCTTCATAATTAATTATTTTTTCCCCTAAAAACAATCTAGCTACTTTTCCATATAGTATATCAAGAAAAAAGCGACTCACTCACTATTATTAAAAGGGAAAATGACACAAATGGTCCTGAACTTTGGCATAATGTTCAATGTGATCTCTGAACTTTTAACTTGTTCAATGTGGTCGCCGAACTTCTACCTAATATTATGTGGTCCATGAACTTTTAATTTGTTCAATGTAGTCCCTAAATTTTTGTTATATGTTCAATTTAGTCCATGGACTATATAAAAATATTAAATATTGTTCTTGATCTTGACTTAATAGATAGACTATATTGAATATTTTCATATAGTTTAGGGGCTACATTGAACATGTACCAAAAGTGCAGAGACCATATTGAATATTAGGCTAAAGTTTAGAGATCATATTGAATAAATTAAAAGTTTAGTGATCATATTATATATTAGATTAAAATTTATGGATCATTTGTGTTCTTATCCCTTATTAAAAAGAATAAATCTAAAATGAACAGGAGACAAAATATACAAGATCAATATATTGTACCTTTAGGAGGACACGTCACCACGCAGAACCAGTACACTTCCTTATCATTGAGGGTAATAAAACCTGCCCTCTTACCCACATCTACAAATTGGTGAATCACGCCGTTGTCAAATCCGTGGCCCTCCGGGAACACAGACAACCCGAGCGCCGTTGATCGGCCCGAATAAATCGGCGAGCTAAGTCCTAACCAACGGGCCACGACAGAGTTCATGCCGTCGCATCCTATAACAACCTACATGTACAATAATTACAGTGCGGATAAATTAAGGTCGGTAAGTCATCACTAAACTTATTTTAATTAGAAAGATGGTGTTGGAGAACCGTAGGGACCTTAGACTTTATGGTTCTCCCATCATCGAGCGTGACAACACAAATGGATGAGCCTTGCTCCTCTTGGGTTTCGACGGAAGTTATGTTGGAAGAGAATCGAATGCTGTTTGGAGGAAGCTCCTCTGCCAAAACTTCCAACAGGACTTTTCGGTGAACCGTTCTTGGTAGAGCTCCTTTATTCCTGCTCCATTCACATAGGCATGGCTTTCCATCATTAGCGTACGAAAAGTACATGCATAAAAATAAGAGTTAATATCACGAAAAATCATAAATTTATATACATGTGATAAATTTAACCAAAGCTAATCTTTTAACTACCAAAAACTCCAAATTGATACATCTGCGATAAATTTAATCTCCATTAATTTTCGCTAAATTGGATTAAAATCACGAAAAACCCCAAACTGGTACACCGGTGATAAACGATGGTAAAACTCCAAATTGGTACACCCGTCAACTGCCACGTGTCATCCAACTCAGCAATTTGACTGTAAAATTTAACAGAAACTAACGGAGGGTAAATTTGTCATAGGTATACTAGTTTAGAGTTTTTTGTGGTATTAATCCTAAAAATAAACATAACCCAGATATAATATCCAATTTTATCTAACAAAAAGAATATGAAATAATCAGACTTAATTAATTGGTGATCTTCTTCCAAGATGAGCTGAAGAAATAGAGGTTACTTATCCCGTTCAAGGGATATTTCCGTTGGTCACTTGTAGAATTCTGTGCGAATTGAAGATATAGTAGAAGAGTACAAGAAATTGACTGATCTAAATCATTGAATAGTAAATCAAGGAAATCATGATAATGAAAAGGTAGGTAGAAAATGTGAGGGGAATTTGAGATTCACCTGTTATTTGGAGCATAACAAACTTCTCGAATCGATTTGGTCTGGACATTAGTTACGTATCCCCTAATAGACAAGTGCAAAAAAATAATAATTAATAATACAAATCAGTAAAATTAGTGCTATTCCACTTATTGGGAAATTGTCGAATAGATTCAAGATCAAACATCCCAGATCTTTGATTATACAAGAACCCATTTAAGAGTTCGCAAACTGGAATTAATTTCCACTCAGCATATCTTGCTTGAACTACCCTGATTGCTCTTTCTCAATGATATAGCACTTTTTCCCTTCATTTGATGACCATCAAGGTATTTAGTTACATTTTTCTAAATATGAATCCCATTAGCAACTTCAATAGCTAAATTTTATATCTAAAGTACATCACTTGCAAAGAAAGAAAAGAAAAAAAAACTTATTGCATTGATCGATTGCAATCAAGTTTGCGGAGTGGATCAAAGTCTAGTCATCTCAAGTGAAATTGATTTGGACTTCATCTCTTAAGTTTCACTGTATATGAGAATGGGAGCATTTTATCACGAATTGTTCTAAATGGAAAAGGAGCAAAGCCAAGAGTCGGCTTCATGAATAAGGATTAAACAAGGACACTTTCCAGTTTCCGTTCATGTTTGAAGAGCAAACTAATACACTTTCTGTTCATGTATGAAGAGCAAACGAGGACCTTACTTGTCAGATGGAGCATAAAGGGATGCAAGCTTGTCCGAAACCCCGAGCGCGTCGAGTGCGACCCACGCATTAGGGTAGAGACCGAGAGCTGCGCCGGTCATTCGCAGCTCCTTTGATCTCTCGAGGACTAGTGCTCGGACACCGACCTTCTTAAGGGCCACAGCCATCGCTAGCCCCGCAATGCCTCCGCCCACTATCACCACCTCCTCCATATATGGTCGTCTTCTAATTCGAGCTTGTGAGTCCGTGTGCGGGGGTTCTTGTTTTGAATTGGGATGAGCAGTGTCTCATCTGACAAGTGACAGCCGCTACTTATCATGTTCTCTTCAACTTGTAGATGTAGCATATGCCAATAATTCACCAACCGTTGAATAGGTGCCCCAGTCTCATGAATTGACGTAACAGCTCGAAAGGTCTGTTCAGTTGTATTTAGCCGCCTCTAACTTTTATAGAGGGTGGCGAGCTTTCCCTGAAACCCCTAACATGACGATTTGATTTGGCATCTTATCGAAGCATCAATGTCAAATGAAAATGAGAGGTCCTTTCAGAAAAGCTTTATCGTCGTTGCAACATTTGATACCGCTTAACAATAAATCATATATATTTATTGACACTTATTTTATAATTTTTACTCAAAATTAATTATGCAAAATTTAGGAGTTAATTTTTTAATCAATTCCTAAAACAAAAAAAAATATTTATCTAATTGCATTGCATATAGACATTATGCACATTTGCATTAATAGGGCCTATTAGAGCATATTTCTTAATTAACTTTCAAAAAAAATTATTAAAAAAATTTAATTAATTAAAAAAAAATTTAAAAAAAATTCGGGTCGGGCCAGGTTGGGGCCGGGTCAACCCGGTCCTTTCTTTTTTCTCCCCCGCACGGGCCCGACCCCTTTTCTTTTTTTCTCCCCTTCACGCGAGCTAGGCTCGACCCGGCCCGGCCTAGCTTTTCCTCCTTTCTCTCCCCCCGGCACCGATCTTCTCCCTCTGCTCTCCCCTGTTTCAGATTGTCCAATCGACGGACGGCTGAGCCGCCTCGGCGTCCCCATCCGAGCAGGTAAGGAGCAGCAGGGGGAGGGTATTGATGCCCAGTCCGATCCCTCCCCTTTTTTCGGCCTCTCTCTCTCTCTCCTCTTCCCCTCTGTGGCCGCGGAAGTCAAGGTGAGCAGAGGATTGTTTTTCCTCCCCTACACCGGCCTAGATTGGCCACCGAAGTCGTGGCGCAGAGTAGGCCGACGCAGGGGCAATTAAGGCCATGACTTCGTGGTGGAGTAGGTGGCTTCCGTCGCCTATAAAGGGCGGAGAGAGTGGAGAGAAGAGGCGGTCCTTCTCAGTGAGAGAAAAAAAGAAAAACAGAGAGAGAGGCAAATCGAGAGAGAAATAGAGAGAAAGAGAGTATACCAAGGCGACGTTGTAACATAAAAAGAAGCTAGTAGCCTCTCCGATGCCTGAGAACCGATCAGAAACCCCCCTGGAAGCTGCTCATACCAGTGAGCTTCCCCCGGTCCTGTCTTCCCCTGTTTTGCCGTGCAGTTTGGCCGGGACTAACGCCAACCGCTTGGCGCAAATCCCAGCACATACCGTCTCTAGTCCCGGCCCTCACTCGCTGTCAGAGGCGAACTGCAGCTGTCGGAGCCGATTGGGTCGCCGGAGGAGGTCGAGATCCCTCAATTTTTGCTATACCCTATCTGTTCGATGAAATGCCTCAAAGAGGCTGGGTTTGTTTTTGCTCACCGGTCGACGAGTGAGTAGTCGGACGGTGGGCCCGGTCATCGGAAAATGTAGGTTGAAGCTCATGAGGTGGAGACCCAAGCCATAGGTGGCCTGGGTCGTCCGGCGAGACTACCGGATCTTGCCAGCCGAGGCTCCCACGTGCTTAAACACGCGGGAGCCGTCCCTGGACCGGTCTGCAAGCCAAATAGGGTCGGTTTGATCGGGTCGAACTGGCCCTATTTCGTCTTTATCCACTGGATTAGGCCTCGACCAGGCCCGATCCAATCCATACCCGGGTCAATGACCTGGGTTGACCCCCCCGACTCGGGTCAGATTCGAAAATTCGACCCGGGTCAACGCGATAGGTCAGGTCTGTTGACTCGGGTCGATTCTAACTAACCCAGATCCGCCGACCCGACCCGGTTTTAATATTATATTATTATTTTATTTAAAATTATTTTAAAAAAATCAAAAACAAATTTTCAATTTTTTTTTTCTTTTAAAATTAGGATATAATTCAGATATAAGTTTTGCCTAATATTTTTCTAAATTATGTGATATATCTGAATGTTTTTAAATTGTTGTTGTATTATTATTATTGTACATGTTTTTTTAAAATATAATTGCATAAATTGTCATGTTTAAATCAGATAAACCTATAGGGCTATACGGTAGTATTTTACATGTTATTTTTACTACTGTTGTGTTATTATTATGCATGTTTTTTATTAAAATATAATTACATAAATTGTTATGTTTTGAATGTTGTCGCCTTAGTTAGGGTTAGAACCTAGACTGCATATCTATCTTGACTACTAATCACTAATGATTGTGCACTCACTTGACCACCTCACATGTTACGAGAAAGGTCCTAAAATCAATTCAAATTGCCTGACAAATATTTTCTAAAATGAACAGGATAAAAAGGTACCGAGAGGACATTAGCTATTCAACTAGTGTAACCAAGTCCCCAAACTCATTTAATCTCTAGTTCGTAGAAGTAAGCAATTCTCCCATTGTCTTGCTTGGGTGTCTAATCGACCCACCATAAATCGATTAGTGGCGACTCCTAGATAAAAACCACTTGCAGGTTAAAAACCTAAATCCTAAGTCGCGATATAGTATGGGCTTGGGAGAGCCTGAGTTAAGTCCCAAACTTAGACTTAGCGCGTACCAGGCGAGACCCTCGTTTTTGAAAATAAAACTGAAGGTCGATCGTGACAGACCGGCAACTCCGGTAGGGACTTGCATTTAAAAAAAAAAAAAGTGGACTTAAGCCAGAAATTTTATCCTATTCAAAAATATTTTTGTTTAGCAGCAAGGATTCCAGGTATGACCCTGACAATAGGTTGTTAAATGTTCTTGCATGTTTCAAATCATGATTGTTTATGAATTGTTGTGCATGCTTTAATAATTTAGCACTGTAGTGTTGCACACATAACCATACCACCGGACCTGGGCCGTGACAAGGCATTTTAGGATAGTGTTAAGAAAGATACGACCTCGAACGCGAGACTGTGATGTAGAGGTTGCCTTTCTTTTCCTTGAAATTTCTTTCTAAAAAATCGTAAAGTGTTTATCTTTAGCCGCTATTCGCGTAACTATAAGATATTCCTTTCGATTTGGCCGAGGATAAAAGGACTTGACACCAACGCAAGACTACGACGGTCAGCACCCTTTTAATTTCACTTTGCTGAACCAGTCTAGATAGAAATCGAACCTCACTCCTTATGTGCATGTTTTTGTGATTGCCATAGTTCAAGGTAAGGTATATATTCTATCCCTTTCATTATGTAGCCTACTTATTCCTTTTAATTCATGACTGTTAGGTTACCCGTTGATTTCATTCTATATACGATGGGAAGAGCTGATGTCCAAATCGTCCCCACTCCCAAGAGAGAGCTCCTGGCATGGTAGGACCGGCACGTTCAGAATAGCCAAGGATATGTCAAAGCAAGAATTGGTCTCCTACTTCCATTGCTCAAGATCAATGTCCATTTTGGCATGATGCAGGCACTGGCACATTTCTGGTGCCCTCAGACATTCACCTTTGTGTTTGGTAAGTTTGAAATGACCTAAACTCTGGAAGAATATAGTGTTGCCATCGGTGTGTCTTTGGGATCTGAGCTCATCAAACCACTTTTGGGCGTTCCCCCTATACCCGAATTGTCTTAGTTTTTGCGAGTCGAAATCAATACAGTAAAAAAGGTCGTTAAAGTTCACTGTAATGCATGCCCCTTATTTTTCTTAAATGAATGCTTTGAAAATCAACTCATGAGTCAGAAATCTAAGATCTTTCTCCTTGCTTTTATCAGGTTTGTTATTTTCTCTCATTGCAAAAATTCTATAAACCCCTCAATTGCATATGTTGCCAAACAAATTTACACTGGCATGGGTTATGTTAATTAAGTTTTGGCAGAAACATTTTTGTCCCTTAACCATTTTAAACAAAATGAGGAGAAGGTCATGCGGGCAGCCCCGAAAATTTTGCAAATTTGGTTTTTATCCCACTTCAGAGGATTCGAGCACCTCATGCAGTTTTTTGAAATTAATGACTTTATGCACCCAATACAAAGATTTGAGGTCTTAAAAAGCAATTTCCCTAATAAGGATTACTCTTGCTGGATAATTTTTTTGAAAAATCCCGATCCGAAAGCATTCTTACGGCACCCTAAACGGTTCCACGAAGGCGAGGCTCGTTATGCTCACAGGTTTCATAACCCTATTTCACTGGTCGGCTTATCTGTTGCCACTTCTTACTACCCATACCGGGTAGCCCGCTAGTACAGGGCCCTTCAGGAGATTCCGCTACCTCTCAAGATAGATCTGTTTCGAGTCCGATTCACTTGCTCAAACTATAACTACATCAGCGAAATTCGTGCCATCCAGAATGCATGGATCAAGTGTGAACTTGAGAATATCATTGTACCCAGGAGACTGAAGGGGAAAGAAAGGTTTCACCATGCCTCTATGTTCTACATTATCCATCATCAAATCCCAGCAGCTCTATAGGCAAAGGTCCCAGATGTGGCTGACAAGTTCAATTGCCAAGCATGGATCAATCATCTTAAAAGGATTGCGGGGACGAGAGATACGCTTATCACGGAGTTTGTCCGTGAAAATAAGCGACTCCGAGAGACTGTGGCTTTCCCATCGTATATAGAATGAGTGTCCCGAAGAGACACTCTTTTTGTTAAAAAGCCCCTATCTTTTATAAATTCCTAGTATTTGTATTTAGGAGTTTATTTTTTTTTATAGTTTTAAATGTTTAGGATTTATACTGATGTTAATATAAGTCGGACCACTTTTTGATACATAAATAAAAGAAATTGCGCACTAATGACACCACCATGGCCTTAGCCTAGTGGTATTCAGGGAATGAATGGTCCGAGGCGACCGGGGTTTGCACCCCAGGATCTCCATTGTAATGAAAATATAAATAAAAACCTTTTTGCTTCTTTTTTTCTTTTTACAAATAAAGAAAATACGTGATAAATTGATACAATACTAGACTAAGTCATGAAATGATTCTTTATAAGGTCTTATATTCATTCATTTCAACGTCTTCACAGGTAGTTACGGATTAAATGGCCGAAGAAAACATGCCGATTCGTCTCAATAACATGGAAAACGAAATGAAGATGGTTTTCAATGCACTTGAAAATCTCACCAAGTAGGTAGAATCTATCAATGGCAAGCTCATCCCAACCCCTGCATCAATTGAGGTGATGTTACCGCCATCGTCTACTGGAAAAGAGAAAGCCTCTACCAGCGACAGCAAGATGCCCCTGCTAGAGGACGATCCGCTTCCACTTGCCATCAAGAAGACTGAACTTGTAAACGCGCCTATGACAGAGCATGACAAGCGCCTTGTGAAGGTCGAGGAAATGTTGAAGCAATTGCGGGGTCCACAACATGCTATCCCACTTGACTTATCCGTGTACAAAAAGGTCAAGGTGCTAGAAAAATTCAAAATGCAAGAATTCGAAAAATATAATGGCACCTCGTGCCCCAGGCACCACTTGTCGCGACCTAAAAAAAAATCTATCGGGTTTCGATCTTAGGCTAATGGATTTCTAGGTCAATTAAATTAACTAACCTAGCTCGAGTTCTCCCAAACTCTACCAAATCGCAACTTAGGTCCAATTGTGAGCATGCAAATATTTTCAATGGGAGTCGCCACTAATCATTTAGGGTAGGTTGATTAGAAACCTAAATAAAATAGCGGGAGTACTATTTTATTTCTACGAACCAGAAATTATAGATTCGGGGACTTGGTTACGCTAAATTCCTTAACGCCCTTTCGGTACCAATTTCAGGAAAAATATTCAATTTAACAATTTTGAAAAGATTCTGACTTAAAGTTCAAAGATGCAGAAATTTCTTTTTGATTTTCTTTTATTTAAATGGAAGCTAACCTATATGTAATGACGTGCACAAAATTGACATGCGCTAATGCAATCTATCATGCAAACTATATGTCACGCGACGATGTGACCTATTTCTAATGACGGGCATATTATCTTTTGTTTTTTTTTTAATGAAATTCGGAATTAAAATGTCAATTATCTAAACAGGCAATTTTAAACTAAAGAAATTAACCTATTCTAGAGTAATCTTTTTGGTATTTTTTTATCGAAATTCGAAATTAAAATCCAGTAAAAACATATAACCGCTAAATCTTTCGAATTAAGTTTCGATCTGAAGCCTGACAGATTGATCCTAAAATTCGAAATACCCGCTATGGAAATAACTCTATCTAAAACCTGATAGATAGATTTATTTCCACGTGTGCGGTTGCGGATTAGGAAATTTTCCTAATCGATCACATCTTGAAAAAAATTTAGATATCTTAAATATCTTGGATATATTCAAAAGATTTTGAAAATTCTAAATTCTATCCAAATTTGAAAAGTAATAGATATCCAAGATTTCAAAAAAGGAAATAAAATCCTAATTGAAATAATGCTTATTATCCAAATATGCAAAATTAGATATCAATAAGCACAAATTAGGCAACCAAATATTCGAATCAAATCGGGATATGATAATTACCTGATTTGCATATTTCTTTCCAAATTTGAATTTGCAGCAGATCGGGATTGCGGATCGGGATGGTGACCGGTAGTGCGTCAAGAGCGGCGGCGCGACGTCGGGAGTGGCGGCGGCTTGCGGTGGTAGACGATAGCGGCGACGAGCAGTCTTCGGAAGTCGCGGAACAGCAGCAGCTCACCACGGGAGGGCGAATTGATGAAGAACAAGCGAACAGTAGTTCTGTCGTAGGGAAATCTAGAGAGCGACTCAATTTGCCGTTTGAGTAAGACCACTTGGCATGCCGAGATGATCACTAAAGAACGGGATTGATGTGGTCCAAAGCAGAGGGCAGCCAGGTCAACAAGGAGCTTCAGAACACTCGTGGGATGTTGGGCACGTTGCAGGGAGCAGAGAGAATTTGACTTTGAGGACTTCGTTGCGACGGGATGTTCAAACTCCAAGTGTAAGTCTCCTCATTCACGTCTTTTCTTCCTTTCACGTGCAGAAGTCCCTCCGATAACCTTTTCGGTGGACGCACCCCTTTCTTCTCAACTGTGGCTGTCGTATCTCAATTCGTATCTCAATTGTGTGAAGCCCAGTGGGTGATGAATATTACAGAAAGAGAGCTTCCTCACGAATGTGCTCTCCTTTTTCTCTCAATGGTGACCGTGTATGAAATTGTGTGGCCTCGCGCTCTCAGGAGTTGCGTTCTGAAAAATTATGAGAGTCCTCCCCCTTTAATTATGACACATAACGATGTATTTATAATGTAAACCTAAGTCAATTAGCCGGGCTTTCTAGTCCTAATGGGCTTAGGCTTGGGCTTAGGCTTTAATTATCATTTAATCTCAAGTGGGCTGAATTAATGTGGGCTTTTATTTAATTAAGCATAATGGGCTAATTTAAGCTCAAATTAAGACAACCAAGTCCTTCTGACTTGTAATTTTCGGCCCATGCTTTCCGAGTGAGCCGAGTCTCGTTCGATGTCCGAGCTCAATTTACATGACGAATTCTAAGTTCGCTTGCCACCGCCAATCCGATGCGGAATGCAATTAATCTATATGAACCTAAACTATATGCTGTGCAATTTTAATATTTTTGTTTAGGGGTTAAAATTTAATCCCTAATTTTCTATGCAATTAACCACTAAATGATGCGCCGAAATTTAGGTGTCAACACCACTTGCACATGTATCATGTGCGAATGACCCAATATGTCGATAATGAGCTTCTCATGATCTAGACCTTTCAAGCATACTTGACAGGGCCAACTTTGACATGGTATATGTCGAAAGATATAGATGCCTTCAAATCCTGGGATGATGTTGCGGACGCATTCCTCAAATAGTATCAATTCAATCTCGATGTCACAGTTTCTCGTGACGATCTCGAACGCACTGAGAAAAAGAAGAATGAGTCGTTCAAAGAATATGCCACCCGATGGAGGAACTAGTCTGCCCAGGTCACCCTAGAGCTTACTGACCATGAACAAATGAAGCTGTTCATCAAGTCTCTCCCGTATGAATACAGACATCACCTGGTTAGTGCTACTGCTGAGTCCCTTAATCGGCTTATTCCAGTAGGCGAACGAATTGAAATGAGATTACATGACGGTTGGTTCACGGACCCTACCTCCACAACTAAGAGACTTAGCACAAGGAAGGAGAAGGAGCCCTTGACAAAGGGGAACATCGTATACACCCAGACCGTTCATCCTCCCCTAACAATTCAAGTAAGCGGTGAGCAGCAGCCGGCTTCAAGCTGCCAGCCTCTAAGGCCATATAAGAAAAGGCAGTTCACTCCACTACCTGGATCCCTTTCCCAGGTCCTGACCATACTTCACAAGAAAAATTTGCTCTCCACCAAGCCAAAGTGGCCTAACTCAAAGAGCTTCTCAAACTACGATCCGTCTAAGAAATGTGATTATCACATAGGCGAGGTAGGACATTCGACGAACGATTGCTATACCTTCAAGTACCAAGTACGGAATATGCTGGACACCAAAGCCTTCTCGTCTCAGACGTCCAAGCCAAATGTCCAGAATAATCCGTTACCAGAGTATGAAAATAAAATTAATGCCATATTCAGTTTCGACGCTGGTCAAATCAAGAACGTAAGGGTATACACCACTGACATTTATAATGGTCTGGTGAAAGCAGGATACTATCCTACTAACGAGGCACTGCCCCTGGCCCTGATGATGGAAAGAGTTGCCAAGATGGCGCAAGCAGGCCTAATTTCGTATGACGACCATACTGGCATAGTGGCCACCATATCCCAGGTTATCATTAACTAGAATGAAGAACTTTCAGTATTGAATACTGAAACTAGTAAATCCATCTCCCCATTTATGAGCGAGCCTTTAGCTGACAACCAAAATGACGAGGAAGAATTGACGATTGAAGTGCCCTTAACTGAGGAGCACATAGTGATCGAAATACCTCAGCCTTATCAGTACGAGAATGAGAAGGCAGTCCCATGGTCCTACGAACTAGATGTTGACCTAGCCACCAGGTCAGGGCAAACATATGCCCAAGTTGACGCGCAACCTTCAAAGCTTGTTACCAATGAAGAAGCCAAGGAATTTCTGGCCATCATCAAAGCCAGTGAATACAATGTGATGGATCAATTGCGCAAGTTGCCCGCCCAGATTTCTTTACTAAAACTACTTCAAACATCTGCGAAGTATCAGAAATCTCTTATGAAAGTGCTCAGCGAAGTAAACGTCCCTAAAACAATTGAGCATGACAAGTTAGAGGAATTCGTAGGGTCCATCCTGTCGAAGGACCAGATAGCATTATCGGACCATGAATTCCCTGCTGAGGGTAGAGGGCATACCAAGGATCTCTACATCTTTGTTAAATATAGGAACTTCCATGTAGCTCGAGTCTTGATCGACAATGGGTCAGCTTTGAATATTTGCCCGTTGGCAACCTTGCGCCGTCTCAATATGGACCCGTCTAAGCTCCGTGCCTCCAAAACATCCGTCCGAGCATTTAACGGGATGAAGAAAGACACCGCTGGTGAGATCGACCTCGATGTCCAGATTGGCCCAACTGTGTTGAGCATTCTGTTTTAGGTAATGGACATCCCTACTGCGTTTAACTTTCTGTTGGGCCATCCTTGGATTCACTGTGCTGGAGCCGTGCCTTCAAGTCTTCACCAAAATGTGAAGTTCGTGGCCCAAGGAAACTAGTCACAGTCCTCGGCGAAGAAGACCACCGAATCTATCAGGAAACTGCCGTCCCGTATATCGAACCAAATGGCAAGGTGGAATCCAGTTATCAGTCTATCAAGCTCGTGTCAATCGTGCACGGATATCGAGGAGCTTCTCCCCCTATCCCTGATATATTAAAAATAGCAATCATGGTAGGAAAGATTATGGTAGGGAGTGGCTTCGCCTCAGGTCGAGGACTCGACAGAGGAGGCCGGGGTATTATAGAACCTATTTAAGCCACCAGGAACCACCGTACCTTTGGTCTAAGATATTGCGGACGAAACCCATAGGTCAATAAAGGGTGCGGGAGGGGTTGAGCTGGCTTGCTACTTTCCCAAATCCGGGAGACTTTTCTACCACCTGCTAGATTGTTGCAGCATGAGGAAGATTGTGTCAACGTCTCAGGACAATCCGGCGATAAGTTCAGGCATCCTACTGAATTCCCAAGTCGCCCTAGCTCTTCAACGCTTCCCGAGAATGCTGTTAGCAACCAACATCAGAACTTAGACGAGTTACTGATTGAGAAAGAGGGTAGACAAGAAGAAATGCTAGATAGCGTGGTCACCCTATTTGATGATATCTTCGTAGGTGCCATACACGAAGACTCGACCCTAGAAATGAGTGTAAACCCAATTGATTGGTTTGCACGTTTGCAGTATCAGGTGGGCGAACTACAAAATTTGCTCATATCTTTAATGGATATCATTGGCCAAATACCGAACATGTCACTGCCGCCTCCCGATCAAGAAGAGCTGACTCAGGTGATTGTTCCCGAAGAAAGCCCACCATCGATAGTCCTTCCCAATACGACATGGCAAGATATCCAACTTTTACAGTGGCAGGGCGACGTGCGACAGTACTCACCAGTCCCTAAATCTATAGACATGATATTCCATGTCCTTCTACAGAAGAAGATGATCACAATGGAGCCAAAACATGCTACTCCTGAGTACTTCGTCAATTATGATCCCAACCTATCCTGTGATTATCACTCAGGAGAAGTTGATCACTCATTGGGTGATTGCAACACCGTGAAAAATAGAGTACATGACTTGTTGGATGCCGGGGCATTTACTTTCGTGCCCCCTGATTGTGCTATGGCAGGAATGACCTTTTAGTGGTGCCCAGCATTCGTACCACCATTCCTGAATTTGCTGAGAGGACATATAAAGGGAAGGCAATCATGGATACCCTGGGTGAGCCCAATGGTAGGTATGACTTCTACGTCAACTACCAAATCCCGTCAAACTTTTTTGACGAGCAACAGAATAGCATCGTGGATGGATGGGGTAGCATGGACCTGCTTACAGCAGCGAAGAGAAGAGGCGATGAACTGGACTCCTTGAACGATACTTTCGAAAATTTCTTCATAACGCAATAGACGAAGTACCGGTGAAGGGAATGGGTGCAAGCCCGCTTGAGTAGAATTCCTCTAACCCTTTTGCATAAATCCCTGGAAAATGGGCTATCCTTTTATTTTGTTTTTTGTCATTATTTCTGCTGGAAGAAATGTCTTTTTGAACCCTCCCTTTCCTGAGGTTGTAAATCCTTATGTTGTAAATAAATAATGTTTTGAAGACATGAGGTAGTATCCCAAACCGGTCCGTTGATGATATCCAGCCACACAAAGGAAAGTATTCCGAGGCTTGGGCTACCTCATGCTTCCTCGTTTCTAAGCTTTTCAAAAATCAAAAGCATTTCACTATTTCTTCCAAAAATATTTAAGAGAAAAAACGATGGAAAAATCTATATGCACATAACCCCATTTGTTTTTCTGATCAACTTACCCTGTGTTCCATGCATAATCTCGCGACTTGCAAGGGAGTTAGTACGATCCAACCAGATGCCGTAGATGCCGACAGTAGTGATTCTGACGATTCAAGTGATAATCCCACTGAAATCCGAAGAAATTGGGAGCAATATGAACAAATCAAGCCCCTTACAATCGAGAATACTGTTACCATCAATTTGGGTGGTACTAAAGATCCAAAAGAAGTAAAGATTAAGGCCAGCCTTCTCGAAGAAAAGGCCACATGTCTGATCTCTCTTCTCAAAGATTATCAAGACGTCTTCGCATGGTCTTATTTTGATATGCTAGGTCTAGACCCTCGAATTGTCAAACACAGTTTGCCTACCAATCCCGACATGCCTCCTAAGAAGCAAAGGTTAAGAAGGACCAAACCCGAGCTATTGAAAAAAATCGAAGAAGAAGTGATGAAGCTCTTGAAAGTAGGGTTCATCGAGGTTTCGCAATACCCTGATTGGGTAGCAAACATCATGCCAGTGAAGAAGAAAGATGGTCGAATTCGAGTTTATGTTGATTGCCGTGACTTGAACAAGGCCAATCCCAAGAACGACTTTCCGCACCCCCATATAGATGTCCTTGTGGATAGCACTGCTGGATTCGAATTATTTTCTTTCATGAATGGATTATTCGGGTACAACTAGATAAGGATGAACGACGAAGACAAGGAGAAGACGGCATTCATCACTCCATGGGGGACCTTTCATTACAGGGACATGCCTTTTGGTTTGAAAAATGCCGAGGCAACATACCAACGTGCTATGGTCACTCTTTTCCATGACAAGATGCACAAAGAAATTAAAGTCTATGTCGATGACATGATCGCCAAGACCAAATGCGGAGAAGACCACGTTGAAGCCTTGAAGAAGCTATTCAGTTGGCTATGCGAGTTCAAATTATGCCTGAACCTTGCAAAGTGCATGTTCGGGGCGATCTCTGGTAAGTTACTCGGATTCATCATAAGCAGCAAAGGGATCACGGTCGACCCATCGAAAGTCAAAGTAATATGTGAACTGCAGTCCCCATCCATAGTGAGGGAAGTCAGAAGCCTTTTAGGAAGGTTGAACTACATCGCACGATTCATCTCCCAACACTCTGAGACTGCATGGCCTTTTTTCAAACTTCTCAGGAAAGACGCTTAGATCAGCTGAGATGAAGATTGTCGGGAAGCATTTAAAAAACTGAAATAGTATTTGATGAATACCCCGATACTAGTTCCGCCAGTCCCAGGACATCCTCTAACTCTCTATCTAACGATCCACAATGAATCGTTGGGAGCCCTGTTGGCTCAGAGCAACCCCGACGATGGAAAAGAATGGGCCATCTATTATTTGAGTAAGAATTTCACCATTTCGGAGTAGAATTATTCCGAATCAGAAAAAACGTGTGTCACATTGGTGCGGGTGTTGCATAGGCTCCGGTAATATACTTTGCACCACCAGATGTTTCTCATAACTGAAAACAACCACATCCGGTATTTGCTTCACCGGCCGGCATTGGTGGGAAAATTGGCTAAATGGCATATTCTAATTTTGGAATTTGACATCCAAACGTCGTCGCAGAAATCAGTGAAAGGTCACGTGATCGCTAATATGCTGGCTGAATGCCCTGGGGAAATACATGAAGATGATTTCCCAGATGATTGCATTTTATCGGCAGAAGAACATACGTGGACTATGTTTTTTTGATGGAGTAGTAAACCTATCTGGCTCTGGCACCGGGTCAGTCTTGATATCCTCAAATGGGCAACATGATCCTGTAGTCGCAAAATTAGTGTTTCCTTGCACTAACAATATAGCCGAATATGATACGTGTATTCTCGATCTACAAACAGCAATTGACATGAAAATAACCAAATTAAAAGTATTTGGTGATTCTACCTTAATCATCCTCCAGACTGTGGGTGAATGGAAGACTAGGAATGCTAAGTTAGTAACCTATCATGACTATCTAGAAGAATTGATGACAGAATTCAACGAGATTTCGTTTGACTACCTATCTAGATCTCATAACCAATTCGCCAATGCACTGGCTACGCTATCATCTATGTTGCATGTCACCAATCGGTTGGAAATAGAACCTTTGAAAATTGAAGTCCTGACCAGACCAGCCCATTACATGGTCGTGACAGAAGAACCCAATGGCAAATCATGGTATTACGATATCATGAACTACATCAAAGAACGGCAGTTCCCTGAAGGTAGTACCGCTGCAGATAGAAGGTACATAATGAAAATGGCAATGAAGTTTTTCGTCAGTGGTGAGAACTTATACAAGAGATCCTATGATTCTATTTTGCTGAGATGTGTGGATGCAATCGAAGTAATGCGAATTATGCAAGAATTGCATAAAGGGGTATGCGGTCCACACATGAATGGACACATGTTGGCCAGGAAAATAACAAGATTGGGTTATTATTGGCTTTCCCTAGAAAGCGATTGCATTCGACATGTTCGAAATTGTCACCGTTGTCAAATTTACGGAAACAAGATAAATGCCCCTCCAACTAAATTACATTAGTTATCTGAGTCATGGCCATTTTCAATGTGGGGCATCGATGTGATCGGCCCAATCAATCCAAAGGCATCAAATGGGCATCGATTTATCTTGATCGCGATTGGTTATTTTTCCAAGTGAATCGAGGCCACATCATATACCAATGTCACTGCTCGGAATGTGATAAAATTCATCAGGTGCGACATAATCGCCTGCTATGGCGTCCTTGAAGCCATTGTTACAGATAACGAAACGAATTTGAATAACAAGCTTGTTGATAATTTATTCAGCGAATTCAAGATTCGTCACCTGAGTTTGTCTCCTTACCGTCCCCAAATGAACGGAACTGTCGAGGCGGCCAATAAAAACATCAAGAAAATCTTAGCCAAAAACTGCTGAGAACTATCGAAATTGGCATGAAAGACTGCCTTTTGCATTAATGGCCTATCGAACATCAATTCGGACATCTACCGAGGTAACCCCTTTTTCCTTGATATACGGCATGGAAGCAGTACTGCCTGTTGAGGTAGAAATCCTCTCACTGCGGGTATTGTCCCAAGTAAAACTGTCTGATGCAGAGCACAGACTGGAGCAGTTGAATATGATCGACAAAAAGCGGTTGAAAGCTCTTTGTCATGATCAATACTATCAGCAGAGGGTAGCCAGGTCATTCAATCGAAAGGTATGCCCAAGACACTTCGAAGCAGGCGATCTTGTCCTGAGGAAGGTACTACCATTACCCGTCGAGCTTGGAGGTAAGTTCGCTCCAAACTACAAGGGTCCCTATGTCGTGAAAAGGCACTCCTTGGAGGGGCTTTGATTCTGACGGAGATGGATGGACGTCAATTCTCCAACCCGGTCAACTCTGATGCTGTAAAGAAGTACTATCCTTGAAATAATTTCTATATTCCTGTTGATAACAAGGGAATTGGCAGAAAAGTTATTAATAAGGATACCCATGATAGAAAGTTTAACTGGAAAGGACTTTGCATATGACAAAATGGCGTCAAGGCTGATCCTAACAACCATGGAAGTCTCGATGGTAGTCACGCCTATATTAGTCAAAGACATTTAAAGTAGAAATTAGCTTTGCTACGAAGATTCCCATGCATGTAATTGTATATGTCCTGTGCAGTTAGGAACCAGAGGATTTCTAAGAAGCTCCTCAACGTGCCGGGACCACATTGACACAGCATGCACCGAGGATAGGACCGTCTATTTGGGAGCACCCTTAATTATAGAGGATTTCATTTGAGTTTCGAGACCAACCATGAGAGGAGAAAAAACTCTACTAGCTTTAAGGACAAAAGGGAGACACGAGGGGTACTTTGGTATCTTTCTCAATCTACCCTTGATTATTTTATTCCTAACATAAGCTCATGTTATCATCAATAGGAATTGTCAACATCCGAGGAAAGTTCAAGGAGTCATTAGCTTAAACTCAAATGAAAGGAGTCACGATGGGTAATATTGTATCGTTCCCAATTCCTGTCCCTCAAAGAGCCGTTCATTAACACGATGTTTCTTGTTACCATGCAGGTTTGCTTCACCATTGCAGCATATGTAAGTATTTCTTTCTCTTAAAACTCTTTTTTTATAAGAGTAGAAAGAATAAAAGAAAAAGGAAGCAATTTAAAGCAAATAGACGCTTAATCCTCCCCCAAGTGCATCGCATGTCTTTTAGAAAGGAACTTTGCATGGTAATTTTACATGTTTAATTCATCAATTCCATGTGAAAATTTTGACAATTCGACGAATGGTGTCGAATTGCTCCGATTCACTGAACGAGCTGTGTCAGGATGATGAGAGGCAATCCTTAGTCTATACACATTCTCATGTACTAAACCCTAGCAAGACGAGTAAAAAGGTTCCATGTCTGCAAGGTAAAAGGGATTTTTCATATTAGGTACGATAGCTAAAATGACAAGAGGCAGTTCATTTCTCTGCCCCATACACTACTGGTGAGCCTTTGCTTAACCATTTTGAGCTCATATACTTGGAAGCTCCTTTCAAATTACCCTTGTCAAGAACCACCCCATATTGGGGCAATTCGAGGTAAGTCGGCATTGCGAAGTAAAAAAAAATGAATAGAAATTTTCTAGCTATTACTTGCATCAATCTTTGAGTGTTATTATTACAATTGAAGCCTTGCGATGATTTAAGTGCCATAGGATGACGAAGAGCAATTCCTTTTTTATTACATACACTTATATCCCTTGCTAGCCCAATTGAGCTGGCAATTTCATTTTGTACGAACTTAATTGGTGATCATCCCCCACATTGGGGCAATGCGAAGGTCACCACAATTCAAGCGTCATGGTCCAAAGTGCTGAATGAAGATGAAGACCTCAAGAGCCTAATAACACAGTCTTATTCAAACTTGTCTAGACCAAAAGAACAGCAAAAAACAAATGCTGAAAACTAAGGGCAACAAAAAGCAGTGTGTCTGGTAAAAGCAAAGGCCAATGCCCATGGACAAAAAAGCAATAAAAAAGGCGAAGGAATTTGTATCCCCAAGCAAATTTGCAATTATTGGACAAAAGTCCAAGAAGCCAATGCGCCAAATTACCCTAGAAAGTTATCCGAGAGGATCTTGACGGTGAAGAAAAAGATAGGTGACAACGCCAAGATGATCACCAACTCTCACCCATAATACACATTTTTTGGCCTAACGATCTTTTCGTTTCTCAACCTGTGAGCTGAGTCTATGTTACGTCCCTCATAAAATCTCTTCTGACTAGGGCACCTGAATTAATGTAGAATTTCAAATGTTTATAAATATCGCTCGAAGAAGTGCGAGCAAGACTACTTCTATCTCATTTTGCATGGTTTTTGACTTGTAAACCCGGCGATGAACACGGAGTATTTTCTTTTATGGTCTTGACTCGGATAGTCTCCTTTGTTAAGCCATGGACCAAGCCTGCATTACGATCCTAGTAAAGACCTCTCAGATTGGTAAGATCTTATCGCTTGTGAGAAAACTTAAACCCTCGTTGATGTGACGATGGTCGGGTTGAGTGTTTTTAATGTTCCCACATTAATGGTTGGGATAATATAGCCCTTTTCAATGAGATCGGCTAGAAAGTCCTTTTTGATTGAAAATCTCTCATTCAGCATCTTGAGAAGTCCATCTTGCAAGCAAAAATTGTCTCAATTGATAATTACCCTTGGTGGATATTTGGTGATGCGAACATGGCAAAATAATCACGCATAAACTTTCAAATGCATATTCTGAAATAGCCTAACTTGTCTATATTCTTTATGGACACATGCATATGTGCGCTAATCGTCTTTGACAAGTAAAATGTCCTTAAAGACTCAAAGAGCGCCTGACCTTTGGAGTGTCTCCAAAGATGTCCCAAAAACTCTCAAATGTTCTCTCCAGCAGAACAGACACGATGTGCCCCTGGCAAACTGCAGTCCCCCTTTTCATGGACACTGCTTTCATAACTTTAAGTCCCCTCAACAAGAATTGATAGGGCGTGCTCGAAGTCTTACTCCCCAGTGGTACACCACGAAAATTCGGGCACTGGAGAAGCCCTCTTTACCATTCCAAGAGAGATATCTTGATAAAGGTCGGTTATTCAGCAGATGATGCATCAAACCTCCGGGTAAGAAACCCTAGGTATTTCATCATAACTCTTCTCAAACCACCCGAAAGGTAAACTGGGTGCTCCTTTGAAAAAGAAAAGCATTTCTCATTGCGTGAGATACAACCAAGATACCTCAGAAAGACATGTGTATTCTAGAATAGCCTCAATCGTCTATTCCTTCGATGAATGCATATGTTCTTTGCATAAAAACCTGTCTGACAGGAGACATGCTCTTAAGAGGCATGAACAGGACAGGTAAGTTTTTTTTACCCATGCCCTGTTCCAAAAATCCATGTACCTACGATTGTTATGGTACTCCTCGAATATTAGACTAACCCCTCTGTTCACCACGTACCTACAATTGTTATGGTACCCCTCGAACATTAGATTGATTCCTTTGTTCACCAACCGAATATTGGACTGACCCCTCTGTTCACCAGGTATCTACGATTATTATGGTACCCTCAAACATGGGATTGATCCCCTTTGTTCACATCAAGCCTTTTTTAGGTACCTCTGATAGGATACAGGTACTTCGACAAGGCAAAACCCAGTCAAGGCGATCGAAGATAGGTTCGAGTCCTAGACAAACAAAATCCCGTCAAGGCGACCGAAGAGAGGTTCGGGTCCTAGACAAACGATTTCCTTCGTCAAGGTGATCGAAGATAGGTTCAGGTCCTAGACAAATGAAATCAAGTCGAGGTGACCAAAGATAGGTTCGGGTCCTCGACATACAATATCAACTACTTGGGACTACTCTACCCTCCTGGTAATGTAAGTAGCCTCAGGTATGTCTTTATTTGCTTTAGCATGCATCATCTTATATCGTATAATAAAAAATAGGACCCATGGTCCCGCTAAAAATAACATTCATCGTACATGCATTGGCCATATTTAGGTGTCATTTTATCTTTAAATGTAACCTCTGCAAGCTCACCTTCAAAAAGAGGCAGCTGTTGATACCTATTTTATAATTTTTTCCTAAAATTAATTATGCAAAATTTAAGAGTTAATTTTTTAATCAATTCTTAAAACAAAAAAATATATATTTATCTAATTGCATTGCATATAGACATTAGGCACATTTGCATTAATAGGGCTTATTAGAGCATATTTTCTTAATTAACTTTCAAAAAAAATTATTAAAAAAATTTAACAAAAATTCTGGTCGGGGCCAGGTCGACCCAACCGTTTCTTTTTTCCCCCCTGTGCGAACCCGGCCCCTTTTCTTTTTTTTCTCCCCTCCGTGTGAGCTGGGCCCAACCAGGCCCAGCTTTTCCTCCTTTCTCTCCCCCCCCCAGCGCCGGTCTTCACCCTCTGCTCTCCCCTGTTTCAGACTGTCCAATCGACGGACGGCCAAGCGGCCTCGGCATTCCCATCCGAGCCAGTAAGGAGCAGCAGGGGGAGGGTATTGATGGCCAGTCCCATCTCTCCCCCTTTTCCGGCCTCTCTCTCTCTCCTCTTCCCCTCTGTAGCCGCAGAAGTCAAAGTGAGCAGATGATTGTTTTTCCCCCCCTACACAGGCCTAGATTGGCCATCGAAGTCGCGGCGCAAAGTAGGCCAGCGCAGGGGCCATTAAGGCCACGACTTTGGTGCGAAGCAGGTGGCTTCCGTCCCCTATAAAGGGCGGAGAGAGTGGAGAGAAGAGGCGATCCTTCTCGGTGAGAGAAAAAAAGAAAAACAGAGAGAGAGGCAAACCGAGAGAGAAATAGAGAGAAAAAGAGTATACCAAAGTGACGCCGGAACAGAAAAAGAAGCCAGTAGCCTCGTCGGTGCCTAAGAATTGATCGAAAACCCCCTTGGAAGCTGCTCAAACCGGTGAGCCTCCCCCGGTCCTGTCTTCCCTTGTTTTGCCGTGCAGTTTGGCCGGGACTCGCGGCGACCACTTGTCGCAAATCCTGGCCCATACCGTCTTTGGTCCCGGCCCCCACTCGCTGTGGGAAGCGAACCACGGCTGTCGGAGCCATCCGGGTTGCTGGGGGAGGTCGAGATCCCTCAATTTTTGCTATACCTACCATCTGTTCAATGAAATGCCTTAAAGAGGCTGGATTTTTTTTTGCTCGCCAGCCGGCGAGTGGGTAGTCGGATAGCGGGCCCGATTGTCGGAAAAGGTAGGTTGAAGCTCATGAGGTGGAGACCCAGGCCATAGGTGGCCTGGGTCGTCCGGCGAGACCACCGGATCTCGCCGACCGAGGCTCCCGCGTGCCCAAACACGCGGGAGCCATCCTTAGACCAGCCTTCAGATCGGTTGGACCGGTCTGCAAGCCAAATACGGCTGATTCGATCGGGTCGAATTGGCCCTATTTCATCTTTATCCACCGGACCGGGCCCCGATCGGGCTCGATCCGGTCCATACCCGGGTTAATGACTTGAGTTGACCCCCTGACTCGGGTCAAATCCGAAAATCCTACCCGGGTCAATGCGATGGGTCTGGTCTATTGACCCGAGTCGATTCGAACCGACCAGGATCTGCCGACCCGACCCGATTTTAATGTTATATTATTATTTTTGTTAAAAAAAATCAAAAAAAAAATTCTTTTAAAATTAGGATATGATTCAGATATAAGTTTTGTCTAATATTTTTCTAAATTATGTGACATATCTGAATGTTTTTAAATTGTTGTTGTATTATTATTATTATACATGCTGTTTTTTTAAATATAATTGCATAAATTGTCATGTTTAAATCAAATAAACCTATAGGGCTATACGGTAGTATTTTGCATGTTATTTTTACTACTGTTGTGTTATTATTATACATGTTTTTAATTAGAAAATAATTGTATAAATTATTATGTTTTGAATGTTGTCGCCTTAGTTAGGGTTAGAACCCTAGACTACATATTTATCTTGACTGCTAATCACTAATGATTGTGCACTCGCTTGATTACTTCACATGCTAGGAGAAAGGTCCTAAAATCAATCCAAATTGCCTGACAAATATTTTCTGAAATGAACATGATAAAAAAGTACCGAAAGGGCATTAGTTATTTAACTAGTGTAACCAAGTCTCCGAACTCATTTAATCTCTGGTTCGTAGAAGTAAGCAATTCTCCCATTGTCTTACTTGGGTATCTAATCGACTCACCATAAACCAATTAGTGGCGTCTCCTAGATAAAAACCACTTGCAGGTTAAAAACCTAAACCCTAAGTCGTGATATGGTATAAGCTTGGGAGAGCCTAAGTTAAGTCTCAAACTTAGACTTAGCGCATACCAGGCGAGACCCTCATTTTTTGAAAATAAAACCGGAGGTCGGTCGCGACAATATTCCTTGTATACATACAATCTTCATTTACATAATAGCTTAAGCTTTTAGGTTGGGCTTTCAAATATGGTATCAAAGTCAAATACTGTCCATTCGGTATCTATGTCCACTCCTGTTAATCAAATCACATATGCTTTTGGATTGGAGTTTCTAATTATGATAATTTACTATGATATTTCTTAGATATCAAACTTGAATTATACTGCATTCCTTAACGTCTTTCTCTTCGTACGTGGATGATGTTAAACATGCCAGCTCACAACAATTTACTTGCCTCAAAACTTTTACGATTAATATGAAACAAAAAATGGATTGTAAATCACGTCAGTAAGGCGAACCCAATAACTTGAGTCACGAGTTAGTTCACGGAAATCGAGCCACAATACCACCGCATCCTCGAGCACTGAACATCAGCCATGGCCCAAGTCGGGGTTCATCAATTGAGCGTCCCCGACCATCTGTCACATTTGATTGGGCTAGATCACTAAATAGGACGTCCCAAGGACATCGGAACATAAGCGAGGGCCATGTCAAACTCGAAAGATCCTTTGAGTACCTGTACCCAAATGCTGCAAGGGTTTTGATCTATTCTCCAATCTTGCTTTCCAAGCATAGCTTACTGAAGGATGATAAGTCTTTAAGCCCCATTCCTCCTCGATCCTCCCTTCTTTTCATAGCCTTCCAGTTTTTCCAGTGGAGTCCCAACTTTGAATCACCGTTCTTCCACCAAAAATTGGAAACTTTTTGTCCGGTCGCTCGGCAAATGAAGACAGGTAGTTTAAAAATCGGCATGGGCATATAGATGCAACTACCTTTCTAGAGACTGGCTCACTAATCCCCCTAGTGTTTTATGGAACCTCATTGTCTCCGAGGCCCATGCGTCGTTTAATGGAAAAACTACTTAAAGTAATGAAACTTAATTATCTTTTTTTATTAAAAAAAAACTCGAAAGATCGGAGCGCATGACGACCTCGATCGCTTCGCTTTTGTACCATTTCTGGGTCTACTACTTTTCCCGTACTTTGAATTGAAATGTGGGGGTCGCAAGGATGGTAAGCAATTGTCGAAAGAGTACCATAGTCCAGTCAAAGTAAAAGGGTTAATACCACTAAAAACCCCAAACTGATACATATGTGATAATTTTACCCCAAATTAATTTTTTGACTATCAAAAACCCCAAACTGATACACCTGTGACAATTTTACCCTCCATTAATTTCCATTAAATTTTACCACCAAATTGCTAAGTTGGATGACACGTGGCAGTTGACGGATATACCAGTTTGGAGTTTTATCCTCCGTTGGTCACATGTGTACCGGTTTGTGATTTTTGTGGTATTAATTCAATTTGACGGATGGTAAATTTGTCACGAATATACCAGTTTAGAGTTTTTGGTGATAAAAAAATTAGTTTGGGGTAAATTTATCACAGTTGTACCAGTTTGGAGTAAATTTATCATAAGTATATTAATTTGAGGTTCTCCGTGGTATTAACTCATAGTAAAAAATCGTAACAAAAGATTACAAAAGTTTGTTGGAAATAATTTGTCAAAAAGTTGGTTTTAACTGGCGAATGTTCATCATCTCAACGATCATCCCCCAATTTATGAATTGCTGATAACTTTTTCTTTTCCTCCAATTAAAAGCAGTCTTGCTAATTTTCCACCTAAGATACCACAAAACAAGGGGCCTCATGCAATGTCTTTAAAAAATGAAACCTAAAACAAATGGAAGATAAAATAAAAGAATTAGATCCGTGGTACCACGGGGACACTTGCTCGCGATAAATTAAACTAGCCATGTCGCCCACGTCCACAAATTGGTGAATCGCGTGGCTACGGCCAAGTCCGTGGGCCTCCGGGAACACGGCCAGAATAGACCGGCGAGCGAACTTCTAGCCAATAGGCCACGATAGTGTGCACGCAGTCCCATCCTATAGAAACCTATAGATACAATAATTATGGTTCTGACGGATTAAAATTTGCCAATTACCGAAATTTATTTCAATTTATGGTGGCCCCATCATCATCAAATGTCGACGACACAAATCGATTGGCCTTGTTCTACTTGTGTTTTGGCCGAAGTGACCTTGGAAGAGAATTGACTGTTATTTGGAGGTAGCTCCTCTGCCATAACTTGCAACAAGACTTTCTGGTGAGCCGATTTGGCTCCATTCCTGCTTAATGCAAATCGTGCTTTTTTGTATCTTTGGCATGTTAAAAAACGTGCATAAACATAACATTATTGGATAAAAGTTGAACAATATTAACTAGCCAAAAGAGTGTTGAGCAATCAATGTTAAACAAGTAAAATAATTTATTTGAGAAATTCAGTAATCACATATGGACTACCATAGTGGATTTAAACATGCTTGTATTACCACAACAATAATAACATAAGAAAAGTCAAGAGAGATAGAGAGTGATTATGGTCATGCTCGTGTGAGGGCCCTGCCGTGGCACGATTGACGAGGGCAAGTCCTGGGCGCAATTGACGAGAACTTACCCAGTATGTTGAAGGGGCTCACAATCTCCTGTCGACTATGCAACACTTGAGATTGCGACTATGCAAAACTTGGACTTCCTTTGAGTCGTCCACCCTTTTCTAGAGTTGCCTAAACTTAACCTTCCATGATCTAACACTCACTCTCTCTCTTAGTCCATCCCGGATCATAAAGGAAAACTCAAGAAAGAGGGAAGTGTTTTGAAAATAATGCTTTTTTTTTTCTTATTATGTTGGATATGGATAATAGAAATGAGTTTGAAAGGAGCTATGGCAATTTTGCCACTTCCGTGGTCATTTACCATTAATACGAAAGCTCTAAATATATATCAAAAATTTTTAGAGCGATTGTCACACACTTGAGATTTTCAAGGCACAATAGATAGAGGAGGTGGCCAAGATGACCTAAAAAGGCTTGAAGTTTCTAAGAGTCTAGGGTTTTCATTGGTATGTAGAATATTCCCAAAGTTACTCTAGTGATAAAATATTTAAATATTAAACCACATATTCATATAACAATTTAGAACAGTTGATTATGGTCTCACAAAATTTCACATGATATTAGAGCTAATGCTATCTCTTTCACAAATGTGCGTCCACTCCCCATTAGTCAAAATTCCATGTGTTGCTCGCTGGAAAACGTAGTTTGTATTTTATAGAATTTTTGTAATTAAAGATAGAATCTCCACCATAAGATCATAGATGAGATTTGAAGCAGCTTATCTCGTTCCAAACGTGCTTACAAATTCATCATTCCTAAGAATCAGCTTTTTGGAGATGGACCATCAGCTGTAGGTTTCTTCTTGTGAACATGAACTATAGAATAGATAGTAAGGACAAACTCACATAATTCACTCTCATCCAACAAGAATGAAAACTTTTCCTTTGGACGTGGTCCCCATAAATATGTTATCCATCAATTTGGCACCTAATTCCAAGGGGCCGACTTGCATTGCCATCTCAAAGTAGGACGGCTAATATTTATCTTTCAGGTCCTTTTTTCAGAAACTTTCAGATGTATTGTCATCTTGCATCTACTTCTAGGACCCAACAAAAGAGGACAAAAATTATTCATTGCCGCATGTGCTCTGTACAATTGAATAACAAAACTCTAGCAGAAAACAGAAAAAGAAAGGACAAAAAATAGGGGAAAAAGGGCAGAAAACAGCTGTAATTCAATAGCTAAGTGGGCAAAATAGGCCCATGTTAAGTGGCCCAGCAAGACGTCAGTTTGTGGCCTCTGACACGAGCTCTGGGCCCAGTTCGTTCAGAGCCTTTGGATGCATCAATAGCGCCTAATGCATGTTTTGAAACTTGTTCTCCTTTTTATAGGCCCAATTCCAAAATAATAAAAAAACACTAGCTTTATATCAGGTCACAGTTCTGACCCAAAATTTTTTAGTCTCATAAAAATTCACCAACGATCATTCTATACCCAAATCGGGCCTCTATCAACTTTTCGTCCAATGTCGCCATTAGAGCTCCGATGTGACAAATTCACTTGTACATTAAATGCAATCACTTGCTTATGTGGATTTACAACCCAAATGACACCGTTTTGGTGGTCTTGAAATTGGGGGAAACTTCAAGCAATTAGGCCTTAACTCGTAACTTCAAATGAGATATAATCTAAAATATTAAATTAATGATTTTAAAATCAAAACAAAATTATTTTCATTGAAAAAATAGACCCAACCCATCTTTATCCTCAACCAAATTGACCCCTCACTGTGTGCCACTACCGATGTTCGGTTCTTGCCGACAAATTACGCCGACAAGCCTCTGTCCCTCACGTGCGCTATCTATCAATAGAGCTCGCGCTCCTAGCCAAGCAACGGTTGTTTGCATGACTTTTTCTGATCAAATAGTTGTGATTAAAAAGCACGATTGGTTTGGACGATTTGCTAATGAATGTGAGGTTTTTGTTCTTGTTAGGAGTGCGCAGTAAAAATCTAATACCCTCACTTAGGGAGATCACCAAAGGGAGCTTAAGTCTGAGTCACGACAACATATTCCGTTAAACACACATTCACTTACAGTCTTAACTTAATGAGTTATGTGTCAACTACTTATATATTGAATACCAATTTTCTAATGTTGAACTTTTTTAACACAAGTCAGACGTGCATCTCAACAATCTCCACATCACATGTGAGCTTAGTGTTATATATGATTTCCCTTAATTTAGGTATCATTCTACTTCAATATGTCTCAACTTGAATTTTTTGTTGCCTCGTGAGGATTGCAACAACAACGTCCACCTTCAATTCTGGTCTCTTTCTCTTGACCAAAACATAAAGACAGGATCCTTAGTCTCTTTCTCCAGACAGAAACATAAAGACAGGTTTCTTTAGCCAAACCAAACTGTGAAAGCTACCTGGGAACCGCATTGGTCATAGGATTCCTTCACCTGCATCCATGGTTTCTTTCTTTGGACCGGAACCATGAAGGTCATCGAGATAGCGTTGCTACACCATAACACCCACCTTCACTCTAGGTCTCTTCTACAAAATCAAACCATAAAGGTTGCTTAGAGATACATATTGAGAGTGGGCCACCAATCAACCATCGGCTCTGACATCATTTGTTAGGAGTCCATAACAAAAATCCAATATCTTCATTAGGGGAAATCACCCAGAAGGAGGCAAAATCCAAGCCTAGATACCAATAAATGGGTGCTAATATGTAAATAATGGAAAACGAAAACAAGACTTGTGGCAGGTATGCTATCCCACACACAAATGACACTCCAAGCCTCTATAAAAGGGATTGCCTTTTAGCCACTAAGCCCCTCTTCGAATTTTGTTTCGCACCTTAGAACTACTTTATAGTAGCAGAATTCTGATGCACAGGAAATCATCTTCATTCAAAAGTTTATGCTAATAAATAATAAGTCAACTAGGATATATTAACTATTTCACACCTAATTTTTTAAGATGAAGCTGTTTAAAGACATGCATCACTAGAATAAGACGTTTAATAACATGTCGAACAATTGCTATTAGGAAGTCGCAAAGTATCTGGTCACAATATGTAATTGTAGCCATAACAAAAACAAACCATGCGCCATTCCCTTATCAATTACCATAAACTAACTTCATCGTGTTCCATAAAAAAACGAAATATGAGAAGGCAAATTTCCCATTTGCAACTTAGAAATTAGCTGGAGATTCCGGATCCACATGCAGGCAAAGAGGAGACACAAGGAAGCTTCCCACAATCATATCGTGTAACACTACTTACTCCTCTAGTCAAGAGCAGCCTGTAGAACACTACATCCCCTAGGAACTTCATCAATCGGCCAGACCCGTCTTGTTGCACCCAACCTGACAAATACGATGCTGTTATCAACGTGGCCGCCCTCCATCTCCTCTCCTTTGCATACCTCTCTAGGGAAAATTTCATGTCGTGGGTCACAAGTTTTCCGTGCTTGGAAATCGAGTCCCCGACGGGCCAAGCCAATACCACCACGTCCTCGAGCGCTGAGCATCCTCCCTGGCCCAAATCGGGGGTCATCGGGTGCAAAGCATCTCCGGCCACTGTGACATTTTCCCGGGTTAATTTCCCGAATATAACATCCCACGAGTATCAGAACATCAGCGGGGCCCATGTCAAATTTGAAAGATCAGAGTTCTTGACCACGTCGAGGTAAATGGGCGGGAAGTCCTTGGCCAAATTTTCGCTCACTTCCCTTTGTATCGTTTCCGGTTTAGCTCCCTTCTCCATACCTTAAATTGGGACATTAACGCTTTGTTTGGGATATGGTGAAGAGAAAATGTGTGAAAAAAACTCGGAATCTTTTCATTTTCCCTACGTTTCTTCTCAAACAAATCTTTTTGTTTTTTACCCAATTTCCTGGGCCTCTTCAATTTTCCCTCCCTTCCCCTCCCAACAAAGCATGAAAGGAGAGTTGGTGAGCAATTACTGATAGTCCACTGAAAGTTGACAATCTGAAAGGACTCATACAAAATTGATTGGAAAATATTTGTAAAAAGTTGATGCATATGTATGTATGTATGTATACATCTCCAAATATATGAATTGTTAAAAACTATTTCATTTTTTTCTGCCAATTAAGTGTAGATTGTCTAATTTTCCATGCAAAATATCACGAAAAAAGCAACTCGCTCAATATCATTAAAAAAAAAATGAAATTCCACACTGAAAGGAAGATAATTATAGGAAAGTTAAATCAATGTTACCTTTAGGAGGACACTTGCTCGCGAAATGCCAGTACAATTCCTTGTCATTGAGAGGAAGAACACCAGCCCTCTTTCCCACGTCCACAAATTGGTGAGTTCTGAGGCCGCCGCCAAATCGGTGGCCCTCTAGGAACACAAACAACCCGCGCACCGCCGACCGCCCTGAATAGACCGGCAAGCAAAGTCCTAGCCAACGGGCCACAACGGAGCGCACACCATCACATCCTATAACAACCTACATGTACAACAAATACACAATTGCAACTCGGAAAATTAAAGTGGGAAAGTTGCCATATTAATTCAATTCAAAAGAAGGTATAAGAGAAATTTACTATAGTGACCTTAGACTTTATGGTAGTTCCATCGTCAAGTGCGATGATACAAGTGGATGAGCCTTGTTCGATTTGGGTTTTGAGCGAAGTGATCTTGGAAGAGAATCGAATGGTATTGTGAGGAAGCTCCTCTGCCAGAACCTCCAACAAGACTTTGCGGTGAACTATTCTTAGCTTGCCTCCGTTCCTGCTGCGTACATGTTTTTCTATCTTTGGCGTACTAAAAGTCATGCATGAATTAACAATTAAATGATTGAAATTGTTACAATTGAGAGATGAGCCTGTCAACATAGGGAAGATATACTTGAAGCACTTAAAAGTTTTGCACACCTTTGTCCGACTAGCTTAAGCTTTTAGATGAAGCTAAGCTTGATGTTATATTTGAATTCTATAATACTCTCCCTCATGTGTAGAATAAACTTTGGCTTACGATTGAATTGTGAAAACATATAATGGGGGTGCCAATAGGAGCCCGAAAATTCTTAAACTTAGATCGTCCTACTATGATACCTTATAAAATTGTGTATACAAACGTTTACTACAAAAGTTTATGATTTCAGAAGGATTGATGATGGTTCCACAAAATTTTATATGATATCATAATTAAAGGTCTTGAGTTTGATGCACAACTCATTTCACCCATTTTCCTTTTTATCATGAGTTATGTCTGCAACATGTCCTTCGCCCACCCATCGGGTTCACACGCTTAAGGCTGAATCATCATTAAATTGGTATTCGCTTAAGGGTGAATGCTAGGATGTAAAATATATTTTCTCTGTTGTACTCTAATAGCTTAAGCTTTCGTAGTAATCAATAGCACATAGATGCACATTTAACTTTAAGTGTAGTTTGTCCCTTTCATGGTATATTCTTAATGATTATAGGTATCATTTCGTGCAACCAAAATAGTAGAAGATCGGTACAAGAAATCAATTGATCTAATACACTCCTAGTGCACCTATTTGCTAGAATCAACCAGCCTCAAAAACATTATAAAAGGGAAATAACAAGTGTTTAAATGCTAGCAGGAGATATAAATGAAGGAATTTGGGATTCACCGATCATATGAACCGAATTGCACTTCTCGAATCGTTTTAGTCTTGACATCAGTTATGCAACCCCTGATAGATAAATACCAAAAGATCGAAATATTAATCAGTGAAGTTATTTCTTCGAGTAATCTAATGGAAGGGAATAAAAAAAAATTTAAAAAAATGGAGTAGGTAAAAAGATCAAGTCCCAATTGTGCAAATTCCCTTCTCTCACTGCTCTCCCTCCTCTCCAACCCTCAAAACTCTCCTTTCGTGTAATCTATATAAACATACAACAATATACTCTGCCCTTGTGATTGCTTCTAATAATGACAAGTAGAATTCTAAATGGAGGTAGGAAATTAATGTTCACTATAGTTCGATATTGCATACTTTGCCCTTTTCTCTAAGATTGATTATCCACATCAGATTTTGAAAATAAAATTGGTCACTGCTATCTTTAAGCCATTGGCCAAAGAAACACTTTTAGCTAATCAATTTCCATATTTACACATGGTATCAATAAGAAAACAAGAAGCTGTTGTCGACATTGTCGCTTATTCACACTAATCGTCGTACTACCTTCTTTGGCAAGAGGATGTTAGGGTTCATCCTAAGGAAGATTTCTATGAAAACCATGGGCCAACATATTCTTCTTTCAAAACCAAGCAAAAGCTACCATCAAAAAAGTATCGGTAATTACAAAAGTTTGTGGTGAATAAAAGCACCATATTGTACTAAATTGCACAGGCCTCCGTGAAGTTTTATAGATATCGGTGCTAAGTGTCCAAGCGCTTGGACGCCAACCTTCTTCAAGGCCACGGCGGTCGCCAGCCCCGCAATTCCAGCGCCCGCTATCACCACCTCCTCCATATATACAATCGTCTTCAAGCTTGTGAGCGGGTAGGGTGTTGTTTCTTTGCTTTGAAATTGGCAAATGTTGGAATTTTGGGTACAAATCCCTTGTAAAGTGAATAAGAGGTGTGGATGGAGGAGTCCCACATTGAATAGAAGAGAGATGAGAGATGGGTTTAAATAGTTGAGCCTCTCAAATAGGTTTGGGCCCCAAGGGGTACCCCACTTTTGTGGAAGAGAGAGGACCTACGCCAAGCTGGGTTGGTTTCCCCGCACACGCCGCCGCCGCCGTCCGTCGGGCCCGAGTTCCCGTCGGTTTTATATTTTCCCGAATTTATTCTTTTTATTTCGAACAGATATGTCTATTCGTGGGTTCAGGTTCTACCATCTGTCCGAGAGTGAGAGTAACCGAACCGAACGAAATTGTTCGCTTGGTGACTCTTCATTTTCGTCCTTCTATATCCGAAATTCGCTTGGTGACTATTCATTCGTACATGACTGAACGAAACTCTTCGGTTATTAGCAACTGTTCATTCCGGCTCTTTATTTTAAATAAAAAAAAATAACATCCGTCAGAGAGTAATTCTCTGGTTTTTCCGCGAGTCATATTGCTGCACTCTCATTCTTCATCATTGTCATTTTTTGTGCGATTATTCTGCGAAGTTGCATTTGAAGGAGTCCTCTGAATACGTACCACTTCAGAGGAACGAAATCCGTTCTATCCTGGGAGACGATTGTCCAATATCCTCGGGTACTGATTGAAGGGCCAAATTCGTCTTAAGGACACGACGTTACTTCGTTGGGCTCGGATCAACATTCTGTTTATTTATTTGTACTGCTTTCAGGTTAGTTTTCCTAATGTTTGATTTCAATTTCTGATATACGAACTTAGCCGACAACAACCTTAAGACGAATTTGCATTGAAATGTTATTCTGTTTTCAATTATCTTCGGTTCTGTTCGTCTAATGATTTGTATGGTTTGCGTATTCTTATGCATTGTTCATTGAGTTTTTCTGTCAAATATCTAGATTGGCGTTACGATTCTGTTCATACATGCATTCTACTCCTGTTACAATTTTTCAATTCTGTTCGTGAACAAATATTTCGTTTCTGTTCATATTAAAAATTTTCAATTCTGTTCTTGAACAAACGATTCTGTTCGTAGTCATATATTTCCGATTCTGTTCGTGAATATGTTATGTTCTTTTATTTCAAAAATGGCTTCGACTTCGACTCCGGTCAACCCTATTCCGAATCACGGAGAAAAGCCAGAAAAGTTCAATGGTACGGATTTCAAGAGATGGCAACAAAAGATGTTGTTCTATCTCACGACCTTGAACTTGGCTAGATTCCTCAATGAGGATAGTCCTAAATTGGATGTTGGAGAGACCAATAAAGAAAAGGTTGCTGCTGTGGATGCATGGAAGCATTCTGACTTCCTGTGTCGCAACTATGTCCTCAACGGTCTGGACAATACTCTCTATAACGTCTATAGTCCGCTGAAAACGGCTAAGGAGTTATGGGATAGTCTGGACAAGAAATACAAAACCGAAGATGCCGGATTGAAGAAATTCATTGTCGGTAAATTTCTGGACTTCAAGATGGTTGATTCAAAAACCGTCTTAAGTCAAGTTCAAGAGCTTCAAGTGATTATGCATGATATTCATGCTGAAGGAATGACTCTAAGTGAGTCATTTCAAGTGGCTGCCTTCATTGAAAAACTGCCACAATCCTGGAGAGATTTCAAAAATTATCTCAAACACGAGAGAAAGGAGTTGTCACTTGAAGACTTGATTGTTCGGTTGAGGATTGAGGAAGACAATAGGCTCTCTGAGAAGAAAGTTGGGAAGAACCTAGAGGTTTCAAAGGCCAATGTTGTTGAAGAAGGATCGAAACCCAACAAGAAGAGGAAAATGCCTAGCAAGTCTGGAGAGGGATTCACCCAAGGCCTGAAGAAGTTCGTTGGCAAGTGCTTCAACTTTGGCAAGTCTAGACATCGAGCCAAAGACTGTAGAGCCAAGAAAAGACAGAAAACTCAGGCTAATGTGATGGAAGAGATTTCCAATGGTGTTGATGATATCAATCTGATTGCTATGATATCCGAGTGTAATATGGTGAGAAACCCCAAGGAGTGGTGGATTGATACTGGAGCAACTCATCATATCTGTGCAAATAGATCGATGTTCTCGTCCTACACAACTGTGGGGGGTGACGAAAAACTTTATATGGGTAATTCATCAACCTCTAAGGCTCAAGGTGTCGGAAAGATTGCTCTGAAGATGACATCTGGAAAGATTGTGACACTAAATAATGTTCCGCATATGCCAGATGTTCGCAAGAATTTAGTGTCTGGATCTCTCCTTAGCAAGAATGGCTTCAAGTTGATTTTTGTATCTGATAAGTTTGTACTCTCCAAAAATGAGATGTATGTAGGAAAGGGTTATCTGAGTAATGGTTTGTTCAAGCTGAATGTAATGAGTGTTGTAACCAAGGATGATTTGAATAAAGTTGCTTCTTCTTATGTGCTTGAGTCTTCTAATATTTGGCATGCTAGACTAGGACACGTTAACTATAAGTCGATAAAGAAATTAATGAATATGGGACTGTTGCCGAAGTTTGACTGTCCAAGTGAGAAATGCCAAGTGTGTGTTGAATCTAAATTTTCTAAGCCTCCTTTCCATTCTGTAGATAATAGAGTTACAGAACCTTTAGATTTAATACACACAGATATATGCGATATGAAATCAATACCGTCAAGAGGTGGTAATAAGTATTTTATCACATTTATAGATGACTGTTCAAGGTATTGTTATGTTTATTTGCTTAGTAGCAAAGATGAGGCTCTGAATGCTTTTAGAACGTATAAATCTGAAGTTGAAACTCAGTTAAATAAGAAAATTAAAATGATAAGAAGTGATAGAGGAGGTGAATATGAATTTCCTTTTGAGGAAATTTGTACTGAGTTTGGTATCGTTCACCAAATAACTGCTCCTTATACACCACAATCAAATGGTGTGGCGGAAAGAAAAAATCGATCCCTAAAGGAAACAATGAATGCATTGTTGAACAGTTCTGGTTTACCGCAGAATTTGTGGGGGGAAGCTGTCTTAACAGCAAATTTTATTTTAAATAGAGTACCCCACAAAAGGACACAACAAACTCCCTATGAGAAATGGAAAGGCAGAATGCCTAACTTGAATTATCTCAAAGTGTGGGGGTGTTTGGCTAAGGTTGCAGTTCCTAAGCCTAAAAAGGTTAAGATAGGACCAAAGACTGTTGACTGTGTTTTTATCGGATATGCTCAGAATAGCAATGCATATCGTTTTCTTGTTCACAAGTCAGAGATCCCAGATATACATGTTAATACGATCATTGAATCAAGGGACGCTTCATTCTTTGAAAATATATTTTCGTATAACATAGTATATGAGCCAATTGATAATAATAAGAGGCCTCGAGATACTATATCTAGAAGTAATCCAATGGAGGATGAACCTAGACGTAGTAAAAGACAAAGGACTTCCACGTCTTTTGGACCTGATATCTTAACGTATCTGTTAGAGAATGAGCCTCGGACATTCAAAGAAGCTGTGACATCGCCAGAAGCCCCGTTCTGGAAAGAAGCTATCAATAGTGAAGTTGAATCCATCTTGTCAAACCATACATGGGAATTGATTGACCTTCCTCCTGGTAATAAACAACTACAATGTAAGTGGATTTTCAAGAGAAAAATGAAAGCGGATGGTACTATTGATAAATATAAGGCTAGGCTTGTAGTAAAAGGATACAAGCAACGAGAAGGTCTTGATTATTTTGATACTTATTCACCTATTACTAGAATTACATCTATAAGGATGCTAATTGCCATAGCAGCGGTATATAAGCTTGAAATCCATCAAATGGATGTGAAAACGGCTTTCTTAAACGGGGATTTGGAAGAAGAAATATATTTGGAACAACCCGAAGGGTTCATTGTTCCAGGACAAGAGAAGAAAGTATGTCGGCTTATCAAGTCACTTTATGGATTGAAACAAGCACCAAAACAATGGCATGCTAAATTCGACCAAGTCATGTTGTCGAATGGTTTTAAGATTAATGGGTGTGATAAATGTGTATATGTTAAGAACACTCAAAATGGTTTTGCCATTTTGTGCTTATATGTAGACGACATGCTTATAATGGGCAGCGATAGTGAGGTTGTTAAGGCGACCAAACGCATGCTCACAAGTAAATTTGATATGAAAGATATGGGAGTTGCAGATGTTATTTTAGGAGTTAAAATCCATAAGATATCTAGAGGATTAGCTCTATCACAGTCCATTATATTGAGACGATTCTTGGAAAGTGCAAGAATCTAGATATTGTACCAGTAAAGACTCCGATAGATGTTAATTTACATCTTTCAAAGAATATTGGTGAAAGCAAAGCTCAAAATGAATATGCTAGTATACTAGGCAGTCTAATGTATGTCATGAACTGTACTAGGCCGGACATAGCTTGTGCTGTGAGCAAGCTAAGTCGATTTACAGTTAGTCCAAATGAAAATCATGGGAAAGCTATGAAACGTTTATTGGGCTACTTTAAAGCATACTCAAGATTATGCTTTGCATTACACAGAATATCCAGCGGTACTTGAAGGATACTGTGATGCAAATTGGATAACCGGCACTAAAGACACAAAATCGACAAGTGGATATGTATTCACACTTGGTGGAGCGGCAGTGTCTTGAAAATCATCCAAACAAACTTGTATTGCTAGATCCACTATGGAATCAGAATTTATTACTTTGGATAAAGCCGGTGAAGAAACAGAGTAGCTTCGAAATTTCTTGGAAGATATTCCTAATTGGCCTAAACCAGTGCCCGCTGTTTGTATACATTGTGACAGTCAATCGGCAATAGGAAGGGCAAGGAATGTCATGTATAACGGTAATTCTCGACACATACGTCGAAGACATGACATAGTAAGACAACTTCTTTCTAGTGGAATTATCACCATTGACTATGTGAAGTCAAAAGATAATGTTGCGGATCCATTGACAAAAGGCCTAACTAGAGAGATGGTTGCAAAAACATCAAGGGGAATGGGTTTAAGGCCTATAAACAAGTCATCATAGCGGAAACCCTGCCTAGTTGACTGGAGATCCCAAGATCTAGGTTCAAAGGGACAACTAAGTTATGAAGACAGCGTAGAGTACTGTCAAATTTTTGACTCATTCCCGGATGACGACAGTACTAATATGTGAAGATTAAGCAAAAGCTTTTAATGATTCTGAATTGAGTATGTGATATACTATATGTTCAGAAATCACCTATGTGAGTGTGAAGTGAGGGCCGCTTCTGTGAGAATTGAAAGGCTGAATTCTCTAAAACACTCATGAGACCAGGCGGTGTTCATGGCCAAAACGAACACAACAGTGAGAACCAATTTTGTTCGAGAAACAGTTGTGTGATTTCTATTGTCTAGGCTTACACCAAAGGTCGACAGTTCAAAGACATCAAGTCTACTGATTGACCGAGTAAGTCCGATGGGTTTCACTAAGGAAAGTTCAAAGTCTCAGACTACTTATCCTGATGCAACATTTTCTCATGGAATAATCGCACATTGCATCTCATGCTTATATGAAGAGTCAGGAAAAACTGAATCTCTTATTCATGTGGGGGATTGTTGGAATTTTGGGTACAAATCCCTTGTAAAGTGAATAAGAGGTGTGGATGGAGGAGTCCCACATTGAATAGAAGAGAGATGGGAGATGGGTTTAAATAGTTGAGCCTCTCAAATGGGTTTGGGCCCCAAGGGGTACCCCACTTTTGTGGAAGAGAGAGGACCTACGCCAAGCTGGGTCGGTTTCGCCGCCGTCCGTCCGGCCGGGCCGGGCCCGGGTTCCCGTCAGTTTTATTTTTCCCGAATTTATTCTTTTTGTTTCAAACAGATATGTCTGTTCGTGGGTTCGGGTTCTACCATCTGTCCGAGAGTGAGAGTAACCGAACCGAACGAAATTGTTCGCTTGGTGACTCTTCATTTTCGTCCTTCTATATCCGAAATTCGCTTGGTGACTATTCATTCGCACATGACCGAACGAAACTCTTCGGTTATTAGCAACTGTTCATTCTGACTCTTTATTTAAAAAAAAAAATAACATCCGTCGAAGAGTAATTCTCTGGTTTTTCCGCGAGTCATATTGTTGCACTCTCATTCTTCATCATTGTCATTTTTTGTGCGATTATTCAGCGAAGTTGCATTTGAAGGAGTCCTCTGAATACATACCACTTCAGAGGAACGAGATCCGTTCTATCCTGGGAAACGATTGTCCAATATCCTCGGGTACTGATTGAGGGGCCAAATTCGTCTTAAGGACACGATGTTATGTCGTTGGGCTCGGATCAACATTCTGTTTATTTATTTGTACTGCTTTCAGGTTAGTTTTCCTAAACATTTGATTTCAATTTCTGATATATGAACTTAGCCGACAACAGCAAATCCGTTCGTCTTTTAATAGCTGTTTACCTGGTTATGTAAGCTCAACTTGGCTCAATCATAGAAACTGTATAATTGTTAGATAGAAGAATAGGAAGGGAGAGCAAAGATTGACGCGGCATGTCTTCGGAAAGGAACAAAACCTAGGCCCTTGATTGGTTAGAATATTCGCAATTTTGTTTTAAGTGAAAATAAAGAAGTTTTCTAATTTCGGTTTTTTTTAGAAATAAAATTTTTCAGCAGAACTAGAATTTTACAAATTTATTAGTTGTGTTGTCTTCAAAGTTTATACGTCTTTTCGTTTGTTCATATGTGTTTATAACCTCAATCAATTTTGAAGATGAAACAAGTCCTTTGCTTTTGTTTCATGGTATTTAAGTTCTTTCCAAAAGGGGAGCTTGATTTATTTTGTTTTAAACCCACTCGATAACCAATGCCTTTCTCCATGTCATGTAAAATTTTAAATTGTGGTATCATTATCAATTGCTCTAAAAATTTAAACTATTAAATGAAGGCATTCTTTAATATTTAAATATACTAGTACTCTTTATCATACTAGATTAGGCTTTGACTTAAGACTAAAACTTGAAAAGATATAATTAGTGAAGCAAATAGGGGTCTAGAAAGATTTGAGTTCAATTATTCAGCAAAATTTAAGAAAATTATTTGACCCGGAATATAATAATTGATATAGTAAAATTAAATTAGATAATTCTAAGAAAATATATTTATAACATATTTGTGAAATACATTATTAAATTTATTTTTTTTATATTTTCTTCTTTTCAAACCAACATACTTTAAATATAGCATATCTCATTTCTAACTAATATGTTTAGAAGAAAATGAAAATGAAGCTAAACCACTTAATTCGAAATTGAGTTAAAAAAAGATAAGATTGATAAGATTTTTATTTCAATGATAAAATTTCCTTAATTTGATCAAATATATAATCGTAAGAGTGAAATAATTGTCACTCTTTAATTAATCCAGTAAAACTATAAGAATATAAAACTTGCACACTTTACTGAAACAAATTATGTACATTTCATTGATTTTTTTTTTACTTTCTTCTTGTGAAATTATCTAATTTTAAATATATCATTAATCAAATAGTAAAACCATTTGGACTAAATTAAAAATGAAAATGCTTTCATATATAGTTCGCTTCATTTGAAATTAACTTATAAAATCAGATAAGTGAGAAGTCTAGAAACTTAAATCAATCAGGATTGTAAGCATAGATTGAAATTGTCAAACTATATCACTATAGAATGAATAACCAAGATTTATATATACATTACGAAACACTATTTTTAATAAAAGTGATAAATGAACGTTTTACATTATCTTTTACACACTTGCACTGGATGTTCACATAATTATAATTTGTGATATGTAGGTTATCTTTCTTATTTGTAGGATTTTGCACATTTTGGTTTAATGGAGGTTTATGTACATAAATGTTTCATGACATGCATTAACAAAACCCTTATCTTTGTTAATAAATTCGGGAGAGAAATATCGGCAGCAATTTCTCTTAACTCGTATTTCTACTCGATTTTCGGTTTTTACATTTTCATTAGTTAAAAAACTTCAAATCCTGCATTATGATTTGTTTTTTTTTTAATTCAAAACAATTGAAACTTTCATAGAATGATTAATACCACAAAAAACTCCAAACTGGTACATATATGACAGATTTACTCAAAACTAATTTTTTGACCACCGAAGATCCCAAACTGGTACATTTGTGACAAATTTACCCTCCATTAAGTAATTTAATACAAAAAAAAACCACAAACTAGTACGTCTGGGACAAGCGGAGAGTTAAATTTCAAATTGGTACATTCGTCAACTGCCTTATGTCATTTAATTAAGTAATTTGACAGTAAAATTTAACGGAAACTAACGGATGGTAAATTTGTCACAGATTTACCAGTTTGGGAATATCGGCAGCAATTTCTCTTAACTCGTATTTCTACTCGATTTTCGGTTTTTACATTTTCATTAGTTAAAAAACTTCAAATCCTGCATTATGATTTGTTTTTTTTTTAATTCAAAACAATTGAAACTTTCATAGAATGATTAATACCACAAAAAACTCCAAACTTGTACATATATGACAGATTTACTCAAAACTAATTTTTCGACCACCGAAGATCCCAAACTGGTACATTTGTGACAAATTTACCCTCCATTAAGTAATTTAATACAAAAAAAAAACCACAAACTAGTACGTCTGGGACAAGCGGAGCCAAAAAACTCCAAACTTGTACATATATGACAGATTTACTCAAAACTAATTTTTCGACCACCGAAGATCCCAAACTGGTACATTTGTGACAAATTTACCCTCCATTAAGTAATTTAATACAAAAAAAAAACCACAAACTAGTACGTCTGGGACAAGCGGAGAGTTAAATTTCAAATTGGTACATTCGTCAACTGCCTTATGTCATTTAATTAAGTAATTTGACAGTAAAATTTAACGGAAACTAACGGATGGTAAATTTGTCACAGATTTACCAGTTTGGGATTTTTGGTGACCAAAAAATTAGTTTGGGGTAAATTTGTCACATGTGTACCAGTTTGATGTTTTTCGTGGTAATAACCCTTTATAGAATATGAACCTCATACATGAACTCATATATATATATAACTCTTCTGATAATTTTGAACAATATTTAAATTTTGATGGGAAAGGTGAATGGAACAATCAAAAAAGTTATCAGGGAGAAAGAAAGACAAGGAATAAACAAAGAAGGAAAGCGGAAAGGAAAAATAATATATAAAAGGAAGGAACAGAGCACAAAGAGGTGATCGATTTGTCTTTTTATTGATTTTGTTCCGATTATTGCTTGTCTGGAACACACCAAGTAGCTGCAAAGCAAGAGACACACCCACGCCTTTACTCTATTGAACAGTCACCCTCACCCCAATTTTCTATGATTTTTTCTGATCCACCCTTGTTTTCGAATGGCTCACATGTTTTGTAATTATCGAATTATAGAGATAGAAATTGGGCAAAATGGTCCAGAATGGAATGTGTCCCACCTTTTGGCCTTAGGAAACTCTGGCAAGCATTAAGCATAAAGAGTATTCATGGGAAATTGCTTGGAGAATATATGCATCACTTTCAATATGTTATTCGTTATCGAATTTCCAAAATAATTTCTTCCTACTGAAAGTAGAGCTCCAAACATAAATATGGATAGATGATACAAATGGTCTCTGAACTTTGACCACGTGTACAATATGGTCCTTGAACTTTAAATCTGCTCAATGTGGTCTTTGAACTTTAGCTCAATGTACAATATCGTCCCTAAACTTTTAATTTGCTCAATGTGGCTCATTGACCTATGATACATGTTCAATTTAGTCTATGGACTATATGAAAATGTTCAATGTTGTCCCTAAACTTTAATCATTGGAAGGACAATATTAAACATTTTCATACAATCTAGGGACTAAATGGAACATGTATTAAAAGTCCATGGACCTCAAATTAATGTCTAACAATTTCCCAAATTAGCGTGAGCAAGTCTACTTAGCCAATGAAAAACTCAAATCATCTGAAGCCGAATCTTTACTCAAATCAATGAAAAATCTGCGAAGTTACTGTTACTACCCAAAAGAATCAACCTATCAAACTAAAAAATAAAATTATAAAACTTCAATAAATCACTTGGCAATAGAATACCATGAAAGTAGTTTCCTCGTGATTAATTAAGGCAATAAGGTAACTCAAGCCTATACAGACTAGCACTCAACGGTTCCGGCACAAAAGCTACGCCCTCGTAATTCGATACTCCCCGAAACTTTCACCATTTTCGAAAGTGAAGCAACTAGACACGCTCGAACCAAGAGACGGATTATTCATATCCTCAATTGAGCACAAATCCACCACTAGAATAAACCATCGCATACGTGAAACACCATAAATAGGATGTTACAAAAGTTTAAAGCGCAAGCGAAAGAGAAATGATCACTTGCAGGCTGACATGCCGACGACAAGATCCCAGAGCCGGAGAGAGAGAATCAGCCACCGGAGGAGAGGACGACGTCCTGAACTTTTTTGTTATGAATTGCAATAAACTTCATCACCGTCTTGTTAGAATATTTAGATATTATTTGCCTCCCCAGTTACATATCCACGCTTTAGGCTTGGGTCAAAGTTCAGCTTACGTTTGAGGGAGAGGGTTAGAATATTTAGATATTAAATCACCCATTTATCTAACAGCTTAAGTTTTGAGAACAGTTAGCAATGGTCCCACTAAATCTCACGGAGCAATATAAGAATAAGAATGCAAAAGAGAGACATGCATAATCCTCATAAAAAAGGTATATAGATAAACATCCTAATATTGCTAACGCGTCCATATAAAATAAAATAGAAGACCATTAACCATTTGCAACTCGCTAATTAGGTGGAGCTTTCAGGTACACATGAAGGCAAAGAGGAGACACTAGGAAGCTTCCCACAATCATATTGTGTAATGCTATTTACTATTATAGCCAAGACAAGCCTATAGAACACAACATCTCTCAGGAACTTCATTAATCCACTAGATCCATCTTGCTGCAAATAACCTGAGAAGTACGACGCTGTTATCAATATGGCGGCCCTCAGTCTCCTTTCCTTTGCGTACCTCTCTATAGCAAATCCAATATCTTGGGTCACGAGCTCGCCGTGCTTGGAAATCAAGTCCCCGAGGTGCCGGTCCAATACTACCGCATCCTCAAGCGCCGAACATCCGCCCTGCCCCAAGTCGGGGGTCATCGGGTGCATAGCGTCTCCGGCCACCGTGACGTTTGATCGGGCTAGGTTTCCGAACAGGACGTCCCAAGGATAGCAGAACATCAGCGGGGCCCATGTCAAACTCGAGAGATCGGAGCGCTTGACGATGTCCAGGTACCCGGGTGGGAAGTCCTTTGCCAAATTTTCGCTCACTTCCTTCTGTATCATTTCTGGATCCACTCCGTTCTCCATACCTTGATGAATTGAAACGTTAAAGATCAAAGAAGATCAGCAAGTAATTATTAAAGGGGTATCATAGTCCAGTAAATGTTAAGAATCAGAAAAAAAAAATTACCAGATATTGATTAGAAATTATTTGTAAAGAGTCGGCTTTAATGAGTCGATGTTTATCATATACATTCATCCCCCAATTGATGAATTAATTGTATTTCTTTTTTTATTCCTGCTAAAAGCAATCTGGCTACTTTTCTATGTAGTATATCAAGAAAAAAGTGACTAACTCGATATCATTAAAAAAATAAAATCCAAAACGAAGGGAAGATAAAAGGTGAAAACTATATCCAATGGTACCTTTAGGAGGACACTTCCCCAGGAAAAACCAGTAAAGTTCCTTATCGTTGGGAGGGCCCAATTTCCTAAAAAACTCCAAACTTTACCTTTTGTCCCAATTATATCCCAAACTTTTTTTTGTCTTATAAAAAACCTCAAACTTTTACTTTTGTCCCAAATCTACCCAATTCACTTTTCGTCCAATTTTTTAATGTTATTTTTTTTTTTGAATTTTCTTTTCTTTTCTTTTCTTTTTCCTTTCCTTTTATTTTTTTTTTTGTTTCACCTTTGGGCCGGTCGCCGGACCGGCGACCGGCCAGAGGCGGGGGCCGGCGGGGGCGAGGCTCGGTCCCGCCGGCGTTGGGCGAGGCCGAGCCTCGCCGTGTCCGGGCGAGGCTCGGCCTCGCCGTTCTTGGGCGAGCCGACCTCGCCGTTGCCGGCGGGGCCGACCTCGCCGGCCACGGCGAGGCTCGGCCCCGCCAGCCTATTGGCGAGGTCGGCCTCGCCGGCGCCGCGTGGCCGAGTTCTCGCCGATCCGGCGAGGCTCGGCCCCGCCGACAACCGGGCGAGGTCGGCCGAGGCCGAATCTCGCCGTTCTTGGGCGAGGCCGACCTCGCCCGGTTGCCGGCGGGGCCGAGCCTCGCCGATCCGGGCAAGAACTCGGCCACGCCTGGCCGGCCGCGAGCCGAGCCTCGCCGGCTATTGGCGAGGTCGGCCCGCCGCAACCGGCGCGAGTCGGCTCGCCCGGAGAACGGCGAGGCCAAGCCTCACCAGGCGGGGCCGAGCCTCGCCGGCCTCGGCGAGGCTCGGCCCCCGCCGGCTATTGGCGAGGTCGGCCTCGCCGGCGACCGGCGGGGCCAAGCCTCGCCTGTGACATTCTGAATTTTGGCCCATAGTTGGGATTTATAAAACGTGTAATTCGTCAGTGTGCTTATAGGAAAATCTCGCCCGGGAACTGATCACTCTCGGTTATTATTTTTTTTAAATTAGAGATTTCGCTAGAATCGCACTCGATCAAATTTGGCCGTTATTTAGAGCCCAAACTTTGGTGTCGAATTTCTCGGAGTTTCGGGACGAATTTAATTGGACGGTGTCGATATTATTGTGGCCAGCGTTGCTATTGCCAGGAATATGTGGAAAGTGGATTTTCGACCGGGTGCGAATTTGGACTAGTAGACCCCACTCGTAGTGTGTTTTGAGTTATTTTCTTTTGGCCCTTTTTCCTATATTATTAATTAGGATTATTGTGGACCGTTAAATCGTTTTCGAGTTCGAACGTGGGCCGTTGGATCGCGATCATTAGGTTTGACTTTGTGGTTTTCTCTCTCTCTCTCTCTCTCTCCCCGGTCACCACCCCCTGCGCACGTCTATCCCTTCTCCCCTGTGTCAGACCCATCCCTTCTCCTTCTCTCTCTTCCTTTTTCGTTTTCTTCTTCCTTCTTTCTTCTTCTTCTTCCTCCTCCTTCGCCGCTCGATCGTTTCTGCTTCTGCTCGCACCAGCCGACGCCGACCGAGCTCGCCTCCAGCCCCGTCGCCGCTCGCCGCCGTCGCCCGACCGAGCTGTGCCGCCGCTCGTCGCCCGCGACCGCCGCTCGTCGGCCTTGTCCGCCTGTCGCCGGCCCTGTCCACACTGCACGCGAGCAGCAGCTTGCCGCTGCGTCCGCCGTGGTCCGGCGTTGCCCAGCCGTCCACCGGCCTGTCCTCCGTCGCCCGGCCACCCGAGACGCCGCCATGCCACCTCCGGCCGCCGCGCGACCCCCTCTCCCCCTGTTTCTCTCTTCCCTGACGCCTTCCCCAGTTTCGGCTCCAAGCTTCGCCGCCGCCGCGTTCCGTCGTTCCGGCCGCCTCCGCCACCCAGCCTTCCCCCCCCAGCCACTTCCGCCGATCTGCCGCTCCCCCCTTGGCCGCCACCACCTTTCTTCCTCTGTTGTTCTTCCTCCCCGACGCCTTCCCTGTTTTGGGCTCTCCCCGGCGCCGCCTCGACCAGCCGCCGCGCGTCGCCGTACCGGCCGCCGTCGCTGCCCCGTCTACCACCACCTAGCCCCGGCGACCCTGCCCAGCCAGCCCGAGCGTGCCCCGGGCCGTGCCCGAGCCCGCGCCCTTACTCATACGGTTCAGCCGAGGGGGGGCCGTCACTGTTCATCCGGCCCATTACCGTTCATTCCGAGTACTGTTCATCCGGGCCCATACTGTTCATTCCGAATACTGTTCATCCGGGCCTATTACTGTTCATTCCGAACACTGTTCATCAGGGCCCGTTACTGTTCATTCGGCACTGTTCATCCGGGCCATTTTTGAGCCAGTGCGGGTTTTTCCCGAGCCAAATTGAAGTAAGTGACTTCCTAAACCCTACCTAGTATTTTGGGTACTTTATTGACTTGTCTCGGGTTTAGAATGGCTAGGGCGTGTTTTAATTAAATTATTTTATGATATAATTGTGCTAATTGGATTGGATAAAATAATGTGCATGATTTGGGTGATCATACGTGGCCGACTTGAACGTCGGGTTTGTGGATTGACGTGGCGAATTGTGAATATGGATCCTTTGATGCAATTGGCGTGAAATTGATTGAATTGAATGGCGTGTGCATGCCTGTCGATTTTAAGCTCGGATTGATCGGAGGGCTACGGACTTGGGACGTGTTGACGGCGGTCCGTGTGAAGGCATGAATGGTCGATGTGCCAAATGGATTCGGGCTTGAGACGTGTTGACGGTGGCCCGTTAAAGGTGTGTTGTACCGTGACGTGTCTACGTCGGTCATTGGAAATTGATTGAATAATGTGGCTTGGGACGTGTTGACGGCGGCCACTGGAAATTGATTGAATAGTGTGGCTTGGGACGTGTTGACGGCGGCCACTGGAAATTGATTCAATAGTGTGGCTTGGGACGTGTTGACGGCGGCCACTGGATTTGATTGAATGGTATGGCTTGGGACGTGTTGACGGCGGCCATTGGAATTGATCGAATTGTGTGGCTTGTGTGCCTGTGAGACCGGACTTGAGACGTGTTGACGGTGGTCCGTGAGAGGAAAGTTGGTTGGACACGTGTGTGCGATGTGACTGATTGGTTTGGCGGATTGCGAGTGGGAGTGTGTGCCGAGTGATTGTGATATGGTGGTGAACTATTGTTGCGTTATCATGTTTGGACTAATATGCAGGGTTGGCACGTGATTCGAGGCGAGGTAAGCTTGTCGTGTGAAATTGGTTGTGTTGTTTGGCTATTCGCATGTTAGACTTGTCTGGGTACGCATTGGCCTACGTGGGGTATAGGGGGTTGCTTATTGAGACTCGTTCTCACGGTTATTATATAACCATTTCAGATCCGCGATCGTGATCGATACGGAGATGCCGCCAGAGCTCCACAGGGATTGAAAGATAGATCATTTACCCTGTCTTTTGAGTACCTTTTGTAGAGGAGATAAGTTTGTCAACCACCGCCCCCTTTTTGAAAATTGTGGCTTTAAATTTGGTAGACTGGGTTATTATTTTGTAATAGTGACTGCTTTATGATGTATGCAATTACTGTTGCGTGCTATCCCTTTGTTATTGTTTATTGTCTGGATTAATTAATTTCGCTTCCGTTTGCCTTTATTGTTGGGTGTTTCGTTCGGGTCGGCGACGCGTCCTAGGACGTCGCGTTCAATACGACCGTGGAAGGGGTGTCGCGAGCCCGTTGGGGTTCGGGGCGTGACATCCCCGTTGAGTTGGTATCAGAGCAAGGTCAGCTCGATCCCAATGGTCGAAACCTGGAGTGATAAGGAGCGATGACTTTGGGATAGCTAGTTAGGGAGACTTGTTGGCCATGCGTTACCCAGACTGTTTGGTTATGATTGTTGAGTGATATTATGCACTAATACGTGAAATGCAGGTGCGTCAGGACTTGAGGTAAGTGCACGAACTATGTTGGTTGTGATTGGTTGTCGGTTGTGATTGGCTGCCTGCTTAGTGAATTGTGTTGTGATTTTACTGCCTAGGGCTTAGACTGGTATAGTTGGCCTAGGTTTTTAATTCCTGCGTGGAACTTCGCAGGTGAGCGTTTGTGAGAATCGGTAAGATGAGCAGTCGAGGTCGAGGTCGAGGTAGAGGTTGAGGTCGAGGTCGCGTAGCCCCGTTAGCTGGAGTTATGGAGGATCCTAGGGTGGATGAAATCTGGAGAGCGCTCGAAGAAGCATGAATATTATCTGGTAGACAGACGGGGGAAAGAAGTGCTAATGTCGCCGCTGCAGCTGCCAGCGAGATTGTTGGGAATAATGGAGATCAAGGGAATAATGTAATTGGTGAAAATCCCGGTCCAGTGCGAGTAAATGCGATCAGGCCAATGTCCAAGCTGGTCGAACAGTTTCTGAGGTTGAAACCCCCAAAGTTTGATGGGTGAGGTGACCCCGAGGCTGCACCGAGATGGGTAGAAGAGCTAGAGAAAGCTTTTGAGGTGCTGGGGTGTACTGAGGAAGAGAAAGTAACCTTAGGAGTCTACCAGCTTCAGGAAAATGCTAGCGATTGGTGGAGAGCCACCAGAGGTCAAGTGTTACCCGCTGGTACTGCCCCGAATTGGACTATTTTTACCGAGACCTTCAATGGTAAATACTTCTCGGAAAGCGCCCGAGAGCAGAAACTGGCGGAATTTATGAGACTCCGCCAAGGTCAGAAGGCGGTAGATCAGTATGAAGCCGAGTTTGCAAGGCTATCCAAATTTGCCCCCAGAGTGGTGGAGGACCCAATGGACAAAGTTAGGAGGTTCCGGGATGGGCTGAAGCCGGACCTTCGCAGTCAGATGATCTCATTGAACTTGAGGGGCTATAATGAGATTTATGAAAGGGCTCAGGCAATTGAGCGAGATCAAACGGATCGGGCTGCAGCTTCTGGATCGCGGTATGCCCTGACTAGGGATGACCGTCAACTTGGGAAAAGGCCCATGGCAGGAAATAGTCGCTTTGTCCCTCCCGTTCGGAGGAATATTGGGAAGCCAAACCGTTATCAGAACGCCCCATGTAGGCTATGTGGAGGAAGGCACTGGAATGGACCATGCCCAAATAGGAGCGGAGTCTGTTTTGTATGTGGCGGAAGGGGCCATCGATGAAGGATCGCCCAACAATAGGCGAAGTGGGTCGCCCGCACTCTGCCGCCGCCGCCCGAATGGAAATCAAACTAGAGCTATCCATGGCCAATCGAATAGGGCCGCGCCCAAGGCCGGTGTATGCAATGGCAAGGAGGGAGGCTCAAGACGCGCCTGGCGTGGTCACAGGTACTGTCTCTCTCTGTGATCATGCTGCATATGCCTTGTTTGATCCGGGGGCGTCGCATTCATTTATATCTGAGCAGTTCGTTGAATTATCTGGGATTGAGCCGAAATCGCTTGATGTTATGCTGTGTGTTACTACTCCACTGAATGATAAAGTGCTGATTGCGTTTGGATGTCCCGATTGTAAGATAGTGATTGGCGATAAGGAAGGAAGGATAGATTTGGCGGTTTTATCTATGCATGACTTTGATGTGATTATCGGTATGGACTGGCTGGTCAAATAGAGAGCTGTTATGGACTATAGTAGCAGGGTGATCCAATTTAATCCAGTTGGACATCCTAGATTTGAGTTTGTGGGAAACCGAGGAGGAACCTCGATCCCTTGGATTTCGTCGCTCGAGGTAGCCAAGCTTCTGAATGAAGGGTGCCAAGGATTTCTGGCAAATATAGTTGATTCGACGGCTGGAGAGCCGAGGCTAGAAGACATAGCCGTGGTGTGCAATTTCCCTGATGTTTTTCCTCAGGAATTGCCGGGACTGCCACCTGATAGAAAAGTGGAGTTCGTGATTGAGTTAGCCCCAGGGACGGAACCGATCTCGAAAGCGCCCTATAGGATGCCACTGTCTGAATTGAAGGAATTGAAGGTCCAAATGCAGGAGTTGCTAGATAAAGGCTTTATCCGCTCGAGTGCGTCTCCATGGGGAGCACCGGTGTTATTCGTGAGAAAGAAAGATGGATCTTTGAGGTTGTGCATAGACTACAGACAGTTAAATCAGGTGACCATTAAGAATAAGTACCCACTACCAAGGATAGAAGACCTGTTTGATCAGTTGCAAGGTGCATCGATATTTTCAAAGATCGACTTGAGGACGGGTTACCACCAATTGAGGATTAAGAATGAGGATATACCAAAAACGGCATTTAGGACGAGATATGGGCACTATGAGTTTACGGTAATGCCGTTCGGATTGACTAACGCCCCTGCAGCCTTTATGGACTTAATGAATCGGATATTCAAGGAGTTTTTGGATCAGTTCGTCATTGTCTTCATAGATGATATTTTAGTGTATTCAAAGAGCCCCGAGAAACATGAGGTACACTTGGAAAAGGTTCTACGAACGTTAAGAGAGCATGCACTGTATGCTAAGTTTAGCAAGTGCGAGTTTTGGTTGAACCGAGTAGAATTTCTTGGACATGTAATTTCCGGAGAAGGAATCTCTGTGGATCCGGCAAAGATTGAAGCAGTGATGGATTGGCCGAGACCGACGACGGTTACTGAGGTTCGAAGCTTCTTAGGACTGGCAGGTTACTATAGACGATTTGTGGAAAGATTCTCGGCAATAGCCACTCCATTGACAAGGTTGCTTAAGAAAGAGACTAAGTTTGAATGGACGGAAAACTGCGAAGAGAGCTTTCAGGAGTTGAAGCAGAGATTGACGACTGCGCCAGTGCTAACGATCCCTTCAGGACCGGGAGGATATGAGATTTATAGCGATGCTTCGCTCAAGGGATTGGGATGCGTGCTAATGCAACATGGAAGGGTGGTTGCTTATGCATCGCGTCAGTTAAGGCCTCATGAGATGAACTACCCAACTCACGACTTGGAATTGGCAGCAATCGTTTTCGCACTTAAGATTTGGAGGCATTATTTATATGGAGAAAGGTTCCAAATTTATACGGACCATCAGAGCCTCAAGTATTTGTTTTCGCAGAAGGAATTGAATATGAGGCAAAGACGTTGGATGGAGCTTCTGAAGGACTATGACTGTGATATTTTGTATAATCCCGGAAAAGCCAACCGGGTAGCGGATGCCTTAAGCCGGAAATCGAGCATCGCACAATTATTAGTTAAGGAGTGGATTTTATTGGAAGAAGCACGAGACTCAGAGTTTAAGTTTGAGGTAGGACGCCTCTCCAGTTTGGTGGCAACGTTAAGGATTGAACCGGAAGTGCAAACCAAGATTAAGGCGTTGCAGTCTACGGACCCTGAGATTCAGAAAATTCTGGAGATGGATGGCACCAAGAGGAAACCGGACTTCCAAGTGTCCGAGGACGGAATTCTTAAGTTTCGAGGACGTTTGTGCGTACCCGAGGATTTGGAGCTTAAGGAAGAGATTTTATCGGAAGCTCATAGGAGCAATTATAGCATTCATCCGGGCAGCACGAAGATGTACCAGAACCTTCGACAGCATTATTGGTGGAATGGAATGAAGGTGGATGTGGCCAAGCATGTGGCCAAGTGTTTGACGTGCCAGCAAGTGAAGGCACAACATTGTAAACCTGATGGGATGTTGCAACCGTTGGAAATCCCAGAATGGAAATGGGAGCATATTACGATGGATTTTGTAACGGGATTGCCAATAAGCCAAAGGGGACACGATTCTATTTGGGTGATAGTGGACAGATTGACCAAGTCAGCGCACTTCCTGGCAGTGCGAAAGGATTTTGAGCTAGAGAGATACGCAGATTTATATATACGGCAGATAGTCCGATTGCATGGAGTACCGGTATCGATCACTTCGGACCGTGATCCCCGGTTTACTGCTAATTTTTGGAAAAGTTTCCAAGCGGCCTTAGGATCAAAGTTGCAGTTTAGTACGGCCTATCATCCCCAAACGGATGGCCAGTCTGAAAGGACAATTCAGACTTTGGAAGATATGTTACGGGCGTGTGTATTGGATTTTAAAGGTAGCTGGGAGGAACAGTTGCATTTGGTTGAATTTGCCTACAATAACAGTTTTCAGCAGAGTATTGGGATGGCGCCGTTTGAAGTACTTTATGGCAGAGTGTGTAGAACACCCTTGTGTTGGGATGAAGTGGGAGAAAGAAGTGTAACAGGTCCAGAGTTGGTTCAGCAGTCGATGGAAACGGTAAAGATTATCCGGGAAAGGCTAAGGACCGCTCAGAGCCGTCAGAAAAATTATGCGGATCGGAGACGTAGGTCTTTGGAGTTTCAAGTGGGGGACCACGTTTTCCTCAAAGTGTCGCCTATGAGAGGACTATCTCGGTTCGGCAAGAAAGGGAAGTTGAGCCCGAGGTACGTGGGTCCATTCGAGGTCTTAGAGAGAATTGGCACATTGGCTTATCGTCTCGCTCTACCGCCGAATTTATCTCAAGTACATAATGTGTTCCACGTGTCTATGTTAAGGAAGTATGAACCGGACCCGACCCACGTGCTAAATTATGAAGAAATAGACGTGGACGACAAGTGTCGTACGTGGAAAAGCCAGTAAGAATCGAGGACAGAATGGAGAGAGTATTGCGGAACAAAACAATTCCGATGGTCAAGGTAATTTGGGAGCATCATGGAACTGAAGGTGCGATGTGGGAAAGCGAACAGTTGATGCGACACCAGTACCCCCATTTGTTTGAATAGTTAGGTTGGATTGTAAATTTCGAGGACGAAATTTTTGTAAGGGGGGAAGAGTTGTGACATTCCGAATTTTGGCCCATAGTTGGGATTTATAAAACGTGTAATTCGTCAGTGTGCTTATAGGAAAATCTCGCCCGGGAACTGATCACTCTCGGTTATTATTTTTTTTTAAATTAGAGATTTCGCTAGAATCGCACTCGATCGAATTTGGCCGTTATTTAGAGCCCAAACTTTGGTGTCGAATTTCTCGGAGTTTCGGGACGAATTTAATTGGACGGTGTCGATATTATTGTGGCCAGCGTTGCTATTGCCAGGAATATGTGGAAAGTGGATTTTCGACCGGGTGCGAATTTGGACTAGTAGACCTCACTCGTAGTGTGTTTTGAGTTATTTTCTTTTGGCCCTTTTTCCTATATTATTAATTAGGATTATTGTGGACCGTTAGATCGTTTTCGAGTTCGAACGTGGGCCGTTGGATCGCGATCATTAGGTTTGACTTTGTGGTTTTCTCTCTCTCTCTCTCTCTCTCTCTCTCTCTCTCTCTCTCTCTCTCTCTCTCTCTCTCTCTCTCCCCGGTCACCTCCCCCTGCGCACGTCTATCCCTTCTCCCCTGTGTCAAACCCATCCCTTCTCCTTCTCTCTCTTCCTTTTTCTTTTTCTTCTTCCTTCTTTCTTCTTCTTCTTCCTCCTCCTTCGCCGCTCGATCGTTTCTGCTTCTGCTCGCACCAGCCGACGCCGACCGAGCTCGCCTCCAGCCCCGTCGCCGTCGTTGCCGTCACCGCCGTCGCCCGACCGAGCTGTACCGCCGCTCGTCGCCCGTGACCGCCGCTCGTCGGCCTTGTCCGCCTGTCGCCGACCCTGTCCACGCTGCACGCGAGCAGCAGCTTGCCGCTGCGTCCGCCGTGGTCCGGCGTTGCCCAGCCGTCTGCCGGCCTGTCCTCCGTCGCCCGGCCACCCGAGACGCCGCCGTGCCACCTCCGGCCGCCGCGCGACCCCCTCTCCCCCTGTTTCTCTCTTCCCCGACGCCTTCCCCAGTTTCGGCTCCCAGCTTCGCCGCCGCCGCGTGCCGTCGTTCCGGCCGCCGCCGCTCGGCCTCCGCCACCCAGCCTTCCCCCCCCCAGCCACTTCCGCCGATCTGCCGCTCCCCCCTTGGCCGCCACCACCTTTCTTCCTCTGTTGTTCTTCCTCCCCGACGCCTTCCCTGTTTTGGGCTCTCCTCGGCGCCGCCTCGACTAGCCGCCGCGCATCGCCGTACCGGCCGCCGTCGCTGCCCCGTCTACCACCACCTAGCCCCGGCGACCCTGCCCAGCCAGCCCGAGCGTGCCCCGGGCCGTGGCCGAGCCCGCGCCCTTACTCGTACGGTTCAGCCGAGGGGGGGCCGTCACTGTTCATCCGGGCCCATTACTGTTCATCCGGGCCCATACTGTTCATTCAGAATACTGTTCATCCGGGGCCATTACTGTTCATTCCGAACACTGTTCATCAGGGGCCCGTTACTGTTCATTCGACACTGTTCATCCGGGCCGTTTTTGAGCCAGTGCGGGTTTTTCCCGAGCCAAATTGAAGTAAGTGACTTCCTAAACCCTACCTAGTATTTTGGGTACTTTATTGACTTGTCTCGGGTTTAGAATGGCTAGGGGGTGTTTTAATTAAATTATATTATGATATAATTGTGCTAATTGGATTGGATAAAATAATGTGCATGATTTGGGTGATCATACGTGGCCGACTTGAACGTCGGGTTTGTGGATTGACGTGGCGAATTGGGAATATGGATCCTTTGATGCAATTGGCGTGAAATTGATTGAATTGAATGGCATGTGCATGCCTGTCGATTTTAAGCCCGGATTGATCGGAGGGCTACGGACTTGGGACGTGTTGACGGCGGTCCGTGTGAAGGCATGAATGGTCGATGTGCCAAATGGATTCGGGCTTGAGACGTGTTGACGGTGGCCCGTTAAAGGTGTGTTGTACCGGGACGTGTTTACGTCGATCATTGGAAATTGATTGAATAATGTGGCTTGGGACGTGTTAACGGCGGCCACTGGAAATTGATTGAATAGTGTGGCTTGGGACGTGTTGACGGCGGCCACTGGAAATTGATTCAATAGTGTGGCTTGGGACGTGTTGACGGCGGCCACTGGATTTGATTGAATGGTATGGCTTGGGACGTGTTGACGGCGGCCATTGGAATTGATCGAATTGTGTGGCTTGTGTGCCTGTGAGACCGGACTTGAGACGTGTTGACGGTGGTCCGTGAGAGGAAAGTTGGTTGGACACGTGTGTGCGATGTGACTGATTGGTTTGGCGGATTGCGAGTGGGAGTGTGTGCCGAGTGATTGTGATATGGTGGTGAACTATTGTTGCGTTATCATGTTTGGACTAATATGCAGGGTTGGCACGTGATTCGAGGCGAGGTAAGCTTGTCGTGTGAAATTGGTTGTGTTGTTTGGCTATTCGCATGTTAGACTTGTCTGGGTACGCATTGGCCTACGTGGGGTATAGGGGGTTGCTTATTGAGACTCGTTCTCACGGTTATTATATAACCATTTCAGATCCGCGATCGTGATCGATTCGGAGATGCCGCCAGAGCTCCACAGGGATTGAAAGATAGATCATTTACCCTGTCTTTTGAGTACCTTTTGTAGAGGAGATAAGTTTGTCAACCACCGCCCCCTTTTTGAAAATTGTGGCTTTAAATTTGGTAGACTGGGTTATTGTTTTGTAATAGTGACTGCTTTATGATGTATGCAATTACTGTTGCGTGTTATCCCTTTGTTATTGTTTATTGTCTGGGTTAATTAATTTCGCTTCTGTTTGCCTTTATTGTTGGGTGTTTCGTTTGGGTCGGCGACGCGTCCTGGGACGTCGCGTTCAATACGACCGTGGAAGGGGTGTCGCGAGCCCGTTGGGGTTCGGGGCGTGACATCGCCAGCGGCCGGCGGGGCCGACCTCGCCGGCCCCCGCCTCTGGCTGGTCGCCGGTCCGGCGACCGGCCAGAAGGTGAAACAAAAAAAAAAAGAAAAGGAAAGGAAAAAGAAAAGAAAAGAAAAAATAAAAAAAATTCGAAAAAATAAAAAATAATATTAAAAAATTGGACGAAAAGTGAATTGGGTAGATTTGGGACAAAAGTAAAAGTTTGAGGTTTTTTATAAGACAAAAAAAAGTTTGGGATATAATTGAGATAAAGGGTAAAGTTGGGGGTTTTTTAGGGAATTTGGCCTCGTTGAGAGTAACAAAACCTGCCCTCTTGCCCACATCCACAAAATGTTGAAACGTGCAGCCGTGGTCTAATCCGTGGCCCTCTGGGAACACGGACAACCCGCGCACTGCCGATCGGCCTGAATAGGCCGGCGAGCGAAGTCCTAGCCAATTGGCCACAACAGAGTGCACGCCGTCGCATCCCACAACAGCCTACACGCACAAATAATCAAGGTTCCGATAAGTTCAAAGTCAGCATGTTACCGCAACTTATTTCGATTCAAAAGAAGGTACTCGAGGACTGTAGAGACCTTGGACTTTATGATGGTCCCATCATCAAGCGTGACAACACAAATGGATGAGCCTTGTTCTACTTGGGTTTCGATAAAAGTTATCTTGGAAGAGAATCGAATGGTATTCGGAGGAAGCTCCTCTGCCAGGACTTCCAACAGGACCCTTCGATGAACCGCTCTTGGTGGGCCTCCAATCCTGCTTTAATGCACGAGGCATGGTTCTCTATCATCAGCATTTGAAGAACACATGCATAAAATTTATTGAATAAGATTATCCAATTTTATCTAACAAAAAGAGCTTTAAATAATCAAACTTAACTAATTGGCGATCTTCTTCGAAAATGAGCTGTAAAAATAGGGCTTATTTGTGAGAGTCATTTGTATCCTTTTGAGCCAATGAAGTATAATTAGTAGAAGATTACAAGAAATTGATAGATCCAAAACATTAAACAGTAAATTAAGGAAACAAGCGACGATGAAAAGGTAGGTAGAAAACATGAGATGAGTTTGAGATTCACCGGTTATTTGGAGCATAATGCACTTCTCGGATCGATTTAGTCTGGACATCAGTTATGTATCCCCTGATAGACAAGTACCAAAAAAATCAGAATATCAACGAGTAAAATTATTAATTCTAGTAACTGAGAAATTGTCCAATAGATTCAAGGTCAAGCATCCCAGATCTTTAATTTTTTTTTTTTTAAAGAACCATTTACGAAGTTCCCCACACCTAGAATTGATTTAACCAAGTACAAAATCAATGTAGAACTTATCTTTTCACTCTGTGTATCTTTGCTTGGACAACCCATTGTTCTTTCTCACTGATATAACACTTTTCTCCCTTGATTTGATGGATATCAAGGTATTTAGTTGCACTATTATGAGAATGAATCCCATCAGTAACTCCAATAGGTAAATTTCACAAGGTCGCCACTAGGCATGCAACTCTCTTGGTAAAGGGATTAATGGGTGGGGCCGGAGAATACTAAGTCCAGGATTCGATCACCGTGAATACCATACACACATGTACATAAAAGATAAGAGTAAGACCACAAAAAAATTTCACGAGGTCATTGGAATTCATTGCATTTTACATATATGAGATGGGGAGCTTTTCACCTCTTCTAAGAGATGCTTACACTAATTCATCATCCATCAAAATCGAAACGCCCGAAATTATGTCTACCATTTCCGGTATTAGCAGAAAAATCACTCATAAAAGTCCCGATTTGTGATTGTTGAAGTAAGATTCGATTGGCTTTTAATACTCTCAAATGATTCCTCACCTCATTCCCGTAAATCCACAATAATCAGACGTTTGTGTTAATGTATAAAGAGCAAACAAGGGCCTTACTTGTGGAAAGGATCATAGAGGGGCGCGAGCTTGTCCGAAACCCCGAGTGCGTCGAGCGCAAGCCACGCATTAGGGTGGAGACCAAGAGCCGCGCCAGTCACTCGCAGCTCCTTCGATCTCTCGAGGACGAGCACTCGGATGCCGACCTTCTTCAGGGCCACCGCCGTCGCCAACCCCGCGATGCCGGCGCCCACTATCACCACCTCCTCCATATATCGGTCGTCTTCGAATTTTCAAGCTCGTGAGAGCGCACGCGCCCGCGTTGTTGTTCTGAATTGGGATGAGGAGTCACTTGTACTAGGGTCGCTATTTATCGTGCGGGAAGGTTTGCTGTCCTTGCGATAGCTACGTACCTCCTTACGTATGCTATTGAAACAACACTGAATGAATATTACAGCTGCAGAACAAATTTTCAAATGTCTAGAATTTTGCTAAACTATGAGCGTGAAAGGTCTAAAAGCACGTGTTTTTACTTCTAGATGTAAAATACGCCATCAACACAAAATGATCCTTTTCAAATTCCTTGCCTTGTCTTATAACTTGCGCAAGCAAATGCGCAAGGATGGACCTTGTCTTGTTTGGATTCTTATCCAACAGTGTCTTGGAGAGAGCTAGATTACAATTGGTCTGAGCTAACGAACGGTCGAACATAGGACGTTTAGTCAATCTGCGAATTTGACCCAAATATTGACTTTGTTGCTGGAATTTTGAATGAAAAAAGATATCAAAAATACCAATTCTTAACAACTCAAGCAGGTCTAGTGAAGTTTAAAGTACCTAGAGTGCACTCGTACTTTAATTTCCAAATGAATGCCAAACCCCTCGAGAAAGACTCCTTAATGAAGACCAAGCTTGAAATTGGCAAATAAGGAAAAAAAAATGGAAGTACTTGTAATTAAGCTTAATAGGATAAGGAATCTCTTATCTTCTGGTAGCTATTTTTTTTTAGTGGCAAATTTGTTGCCTTTTGATAGCTAGATGCCTCCTTACGTATGCTCAACTTATTAGGAACGAGAAATAAGAGAAAAAAATCAGAAAAAAAAGACATGAATTATTTACATGTAAAACCATTCAACATCATAAAGTGAAAAAGGTGCTCCACTAGGTTACCTTTACATTATCAATATCTTGTAATATCACCTTAATAAATAACAAGAGTTTAGGGCTTAGAAAGTTACGGTATAAATTAAATGGATACCCTTTTACAAAATTCGCCACCTTACGAGCGAGGGCAGCACCTCCCGCCAACTCACAACAAAAGTTGGATCCGCAAGTTTTGGGTTTCGGTTTTTACAGTATTTTCTTCTATTGGACTCCACAACTCCATCAATCTCCTGTTTGGAGGCAGATCTTCAAAATGTCAATAGTTTCTCATAGTCTTCACTAGATTTTGTATGCCAAATCGTCCTAGTGTGGCGACACCTCTTCATGGTTAACCCTGGACGCCAACTGAGGCAATGCATAGTCTCAGTTTCTCAGTGGAAGCATTTTCGATTAACATATTCGCTCAATTCTTCACATGAAGGATTTTCTTTGGTGACAATGTCCCATCATCTATCAACTCACGAACATAGTTATACTTCAACTAAATGTGCTTTCTCCTTGAATGAAATGTCGGATTCTTTGCAAGACACATAGTAGTTGATTGTCACTGAAAAGTATACTACTATCCTGCTCATTGCCTATTTTCTTCAGAAAAATTTTCAACCAAATCATTTCCTTACTAGCTTCAAATATAACAACATCATCCGCTTTAGTAGTTGAGAGGGACACACTTTTGAAGTCTAGACATCTAATTGACTGCAGTGCGACCTAAGGTAGAAACATAACTTGATGTGCTTTTCCTTTTGTCCATGTCATCACCAAAACTTGCATTGACAAAGGCTTGTAAAGTAATATTGTATCTCATTAAACAAAGTGCCATACATGAAGTGCCTCTTGGGTATCTTAGTAGCCACTCTAGCTTCCCAATACTTCATTCCTAGATCGGCCATATATCTGCTCACAACTTGCATTACATGAGCTATGTTTCGTCTAGGACACACCATAGTAGAGGTGAAAAGTCATGTACATTTTCAATATTTTCTCGAATAAAAAAGGTATGGCATCAACATTTTATGTGATGCATCCATTTGTAGCGCACTGTCATCCAGGCCCAATTTATATTGATTCATCAGATAAGCTAAATTGATGAATAAGACCATGTCTACTTAAGATTAAGCATCACCTGTAAAATGTATAGTTAAAAACTTTGCATGCGCAATGAGCTAGTGTAATTAAACTTAAGCATTCCATAACAGGTACGAGACACGTATGATAACGTCCGGAGAAAGTCGATGCCGGTCGTCCTTATCCACCCTTTGCTAATTTTCAAAGTGGAAAAGGAAACTTACATTAACTCTGCCTGTTTTCTTGGGCCGAACCGACTCACGATGCTCATAAAAAAACTTTAGGAAACCCAATAACCAAACTTCATGCTTGCTATTTGCCTTTCCTTTCGCTTTGGTTTGGGCTTGCTCCCGGGCTTTGCTATATGTCATTCATTGTCAATAAATTTATCAATCATGTTCTGCAAAACTCACTCTTTAACTTTGATATAATCTGATATATCTCTAAACCTTGCAAATTATTCAGACATCAACAGATAGAATCGGATATGACTTTTTACGAATTTTGCAGATTCACATAATGTCTTTTATTTTCAGAATTTAGAAGGAAAGTCGTAGGTAGAATTCAAAAGTAGCTTATAGAAACAGGCGAGCGCTATCGGAAATTCTACGAGTTAACCGATTCTCAAATGAATTTCCACTAATTGACTTCTTGATTTAGTTGTACCGACCCCGAAAAATACTTGCAAGAGTAGCAAACTATCGGTAAGAATGCAATCTTGATCTTGCTAAACCTGATTCTGCCAAGTGCTAGTTGTGAACTCGACCATGCTTTGCAAGTTGACATGTTGAGCTTTATACGCTCTTTACTTCTATGTCTCTGAATATATTATAAGGGAAGAAGACAATAGGAACTTCATAAGTTGCGTAATATTGGAGCTATAACAGTGTTTTACAGTTCCTGGGTTCTTTCTTTCCCAGACATCATGCAGTTCTTCCGGACCTAAGGCAAGCAACTGGCTTGTCCTAAAGTCAAAACGAGATTTTTTTTTACCTTTTCAATCGAAAGATAATTGAGCAGAAACCTTGTTTGCATTAAAACAACTGATTAACAGACTCGAGACCTTGGAGTATTTTTCCAGAGAAAAAATTGGAAGAAGACCGTCACCCTACCAAGAAACTTTGCCTAGTAACAATCTCAGAACACAGTGAACCCTCTTGAACGGCCAGCGTCAACGGCAAAAGGTTTGAGAAATTTGTGGGGAAAAGTTGAAACTTTTCAAGGAAAACCCCCATCTCCTACACAGATGGCTAAGGACAAACTTCATAAGAAAGCCACAGTGCAAACTGCAAATTATACTTTCTTAAATCAGAGTTTCGGGTTTTTCGGTCCTCAAATAGGGAAGAAATATGAGGAAAATGTTGTCATTTATAGGGCCCAAAAATAGTTTTTTAAGGAAGAAAGGGGTTTCGGATTTCCCAGTTCCAGCAAAAAGCTTCTCTCAGCTTGTATTGTTGTTTCTGTGATGTCTGCCATTCATATCACCAGTGCTTCCCCTGAGAACCACCAGCTTTGTTCTTTCCAAAGAAGGCATTCTTGGGTTTTGGTATCTCATGAATGTCCATCACTTGAATCGTTCTTTGCTTTTTAGCTTCACAAAGAACATACAGCAATAGGCAAGCAGAACGAATCAGTACCGAGTCCGATTAAACGAGAAAAGATCGACGCAGAAAAACTCATATTGCTCCAAGTAAAACCCAACCATTTTCAGCTTCTTTATAATTTGCTTGAAGCCTTTTTCTAGCTGAAGCCAGCCTCTCAGCATCAAAGCTGCTCTCCTTCTGTTCCTTCTGCCTCTGTAAATTCCAAGAAAATGATCAATATCACAATACAATATTAATAGAGAAAATTTCTATGGAGCCCATATACCATATGCCCACGAGTTCTCTGTACTAAAGCAGCTTGTCTTTTAAAACATGCAATTACTTTGTTCAAACCTAATTGGCTTGCCACAACACATCAAGATATCGTAAGAGCCTCTCGTTTGAACAGCTCGATATGAATTTATTCACAGGTTGCATCTCTCGGAAGGCGGACATGCCAACATGTTAGGAAGTGTAATTCGGCAAGAGAACTGGATCATTACATTTTGTGCAGAAGCAGATGCTGAAACTGGTGGGTGTGGTTTAGACGGAGTTTCCTTGCGCACTACCATCTTGGCCTTGGCTTCTGGCTCTGAATAGTTTCTCTCCGAGCCAGAACTTCCATCTGTGTTCAGCCAACGGAGAACACAAGTATCAGACAAGATAATTTCATCTTGACGATCACTATAGAGTTAGAATGAACTGAATGGTCTCTGAATCAGATTCCAAAGCCCGAACTCACTTTGCGGATTTGGAGAGTGTCCAAATTCAGGAACCTAGGCAAAAAAAAAACGAAGAATTAGAACGAAAACGAAAACTGAGTTTCAACAATTTTCACAAAGGAAGGACCAAAATAATAATTGGAAACACTTCTTTCACCTTGGAGTAACCGTTCTGTGGAACTTTCTGCTGGGGCGAGTCTCCATCAGCTGCCAGAATGTCAAATTACAATTTTCAACTAGCTTGTGGTATAGCATCATCAGAGTTGTATTCAGTTGCTCTTTGCAATAAAGGAAGATAAATTGTTTCCTTTCTCAAACAGATAATAATCTTTTACCTCCCAAGAGTGCGGAGGAGGCAACTTCTCCAGGCTGATTCACAGTTACCCATTCGTCCACAATTGCTTTCCATTTCCTGCAATACAAAAACCAAATTTAACATCCCAACATGCCCAGAACTTGCTCGAAACAATCATTCCATCTCGGCCTAAAGGCCGATAAAGTTTTTGGTCAAAAACATCAAAAGTTACAAACTACTGGTTTCCCAACCTAATGAGATGCTTCACAAGTCGCCGAACATCATTTGAGGGATGCTTCCGGAACTGGTTTACATGCCTTCCGATATCAGTTTCCTACCAACCACAACAAGCAGGAAATTTACTCCTACCAAACTGAAAGATTATAAAAGTTGTCCCTTTTTTCTTCCTTCGGGATACCAATAAGCATTCCACAATAATCACCTCCAGAGCTTGGAATGTAATGTCCATATCTGCTAGACTCTGAAGCAACTCAACCAGGGAATCTTCAGACTGCTAAACAGATGCCAACCAAACGCCATAGAAATTAATTAAACCCTCTGCTTCAAAGACAGAAAAAAGCAACTAACCACAATGAAGATATGAAATTTATCCAGACAACACGAAACAAGACCTGATCAGGGTCCTCAAGATGCCTCTTAATTTCGAGGATCTTTTTCTGCTCATCATCGAACAAACCCCCGAACGGGTCCAACTCGTCGTTCGTGTCCGCTGATTGCGGCGTGGAGGGCGAATTCGCCTTCCCTTCCCGACCCTTGGCCTTCTCTTCTTGCACCGAACTCCTGATCATGTGCCCATTAGGCCTATCCGCCGCACCATCAGTTTGACAGTTCCCACACTTCGAAGACAAAGTGGCCGCATATAACCGCTCCACAATCCCATCCCTCCTCCTCTTCAGCTCATTGAAACTGTCCAACGAAGCCACCGTTATCGCCGTGTCGATGAACGTCCAGACATCAACACCCGAACTCTCCAACACCGTCCTGAAGTCATCCAAATCCATGCTACAACCCCCTAAACGATCGGAACAACCAAAACCCACCTCCCAATTCTTGCCAACCCGCCTGCTCTCTCAACAACAAGAAGATCCGCAGCTCCCCGACGTCGAATTATTTCAAGAACCCCGCGTTCCCAGACTACGACGACCCATCCCCAGATCTGCCATGCTCGACAGAACAAGAACAAACAGAAGCAGAACCCAACTCCGAATCAACAAAGGGTGTGCTCACAAACAGGGGTACCCTCCAGATTCCCGGAGCTGAAAATTGCTGCAAACCCAAGAACGATCAAGAGCCGCAACGATCAGAAGAGCACCCCCCCTCCCCAAATCGTCAAAGATCTAGATCTGACTCCGCGTTGACCAACGACCCCGACCGCTCCCCTGGAACTATCGTTCGAGAGTCGAAGTGAGCGAAGCAATCAGAGGAGACGAGGAAACGCTGGACTGGGAAACTGTCGGGAAATGGGTACGATGCATCGTCAGCTTTTTGCCGTTTCGGCTTCTTGATCTGGGGAATAATGGCGTCGACTTCTTCTTCTTCTTTTCTTTTTTTTTTCCCCTTTTCACAAGATTGGGACAAAAAACGGTATATTCTTAAAAAAAAAGAAGGGCTTTTTAATAGCAAAAATTTCATTGGTTAAGCATATCACATCATACATTTTCCAATTAAGGTGGAATAAATTTAAGAAAAGTTTAGGAAAAAATCGTATATTACGAGTAATACCATGAAACTCGCGAAATGCGATAGAATTAGAAATTTCAGACGAGTTCGGGAGAAGCCTGATCGTGAGTATTTTCAGACACCGATTAAACATAGCTAGCATCGATTTTCAGAATATTAGATACACGAATTGCGATAAGAAAAGGGAGTATTTGAATTGACTATTATGTGCTCGAGGAATAAATTGGTATTCCAAATATAATAATATATTTTCTCTGGGTGGAACATATAGAATAGATAAATAAAGATTAGGGGAGTCCACGTGGCCCCAGCAGCAGATTTTTTGGTTTGTTGTGGCTTAGGAGATCAATGGACAAAGAGTAAAGGAGGAGAGAGGAGAACTTGGTCAATGATGGGGGCTTGGGGTTTTCACACTTTAGAATCATGTGAGACAACTAAGATTTGGTTTCGGAGAACATAATAGAAATTAGTCTTTTTATGTTGGAATATTGTCTTGTTTTGATCATTTGTTTTTTCAAGGGCATTATTCTTCTCTTTATAGTTTTTGTGGGCAGTGCATGAATATCTTATCCTCCGTTTTTTTTTTGGGTGCAATGTAATGGAATATTGGGTTGTAGTGGGTTTGATTTGAAGGTGTCTTTTTATATCCTTACCGACACCGGCACCACCACTGGCACCAGTACCAACCCCAACCATGGACCATTTGCTTTTTCCCACTGTCCATTGGGTTGGGTTGAGGGATGAGCATGAACCATGCCCGCGGTGATCTTATGGATTCATCACCAGTTCTCTGTCCCTCTCCAATTTGACCTTAAGATTGAGATTAGCAAGGATACAGTGCTTAAGCTTGAGCAGCTGAGCCGCTTCAATTTGAAAACCGAATCGAACCGGCCTTACCCAATCGGTTCCAAGTCAGTTCACATGCGGACCGGTAAGTGCTTGATAAAAAGAATGGACGAACCTGATCGATCCAATGTTCCTGTTTTATGTTGTGAATCGTCGGCTTTATTCGAGTACTTTGAACCGGTTCTAAACTTTGTTTAGAAAGGTAGAATGGCCCTCGGAGAATGCTCAACGTAGAGGGAGGATTAATGCTTCCTTTTCATTTCACAAACTAAAGATAATAATAATTGACGGAAATGACTAGATAGCGTGAGAATAAATTAAAGTAAGCCTCTATTTATTTCGTAAAAAATGAATATTTTGGAAAATTATTTTGTTATTTTTCAAAATATCAACTTATATCACTTGAAATAATTAGTCGGTGAGAAATATATTTATCACCAACAACAATTTATATATAATCATTTTCGTGAATGGTGAAAATATTTTATTTTATCATTCATTTTTCGCAAAACAAACAGATCGTTTGGACTCCGGATACCGTCACGAGTTGCGAGGGAAATAGTGAACAAATTTAATAAAGTGGCACACAATGCTACATAGTTTATAATGTATAATAAAGCATGTGACTTGACAAATTTGGTTTTAAAATCCATATATTCAAACAGGAATAGCGACGTGGTCTACTTGTGGCCTCGTAATTGAAATACTTATCTTGATCACTTAGGGTGCATTTGTTTCGTAAAAAATAAATGATTTGAAAAATATTTCCTAAAAACTGATCACTTATATCACTTACAAAAATAAACAATTAAAAACTATTTTCATCGTCCATGAAAATATCAAAATATAAATTATTGTCGATAATGAAAACACTTTTCATTAACTAATTATTTCAAACATCCAAATCATTCGTTTATTTTTTGACGAAACAAACAGAGCCTCAACTAACTAACTTCAATGCCACATTGTATTTAGCAGGCCTCATAAGCAAGCAGGACAAGTAACATTTGCGAGGCACTTGCAGGCAGAAGAGGATGATACCAGATAAGTTTCATACAGTACAGTATTGTCATGATTAGAACCAGGTCCCTCGAAAAACCCAACTCGAAAAACCCAAATTCGGACAAAGCGTCTGTGATTAATTCAGTCCAGAACAAAACGCTATCCGCAGCCAATCGATACGGGGAGCTTATATTTTTACACCATATCCTTTTTTTTAATTTAAAACCATAGCCTAAACAATCAAATATGATTCGGATAGAAAGCAATGTGATTGTGTTCATTGCTCCAAAGATGGTTCCACAAAGTGATTTGTCCATCGGAGCATCTAAAATGTCAAAAGGTAACTTTCTCATTTCCTTGCCAAACTTCAAAGATTTTTTCGAAAATTTGAAAAGAATTTCTGAATATTTCAAGCGTTAATACTCGAAAGTATGTACACCGCAAGGTTTGGAAAAATAAAAGGTAAATTTAGCAAGTCGCCACGAACAGAATTGCTAGAGACTATTCAGACCATAAAATAAAAAATAAAATGGCCCGACCGGCCGAAAATTAATAAAGGTTATATAACAATAACTCATGAAGGTGAGACATGATATTTTCAGGAAACTCTAAGTTGTAATGTGTGAAAAAAAGTCGTAATGAGTAGACCATGTATAGTCCTCCATTGCCTCGTGAGCGAGCTCATCCAGAACAAAACCAATGTGTATGATGGTCGACGGTTGACCGACGGAGACTCGTCATCGGCCAAAGGCCGTTGCCTGATTTGTTCCGAGTCGATCCCCCAAAGAGAGTAACCTAAAAAACTCAGAGATGCAAAGACCGTTTTAAAGTATCCAAGACCTCTTTCAGCCATGCATTCTTGACTCGTTTGACTTATCTAAGCTATCCAAAATGCCATAAAATGGCCTGCTTTCAAGCTTCCTATCCGGGTCTGCAACAAAACTATAGCTCTTTCCAAGCCTTCTCTTCCCATTGCTACATTGAAAGGAAGCCTCACCTTGCGTGCCTCCTGATGGATCAGTTGGTTGCGCTATATCAGAGGAAGAATCAGACATGCCATCCGTACTAGTCGACTTGTCCCTCTCACTATCGGTTTTCTTGCCGGTGTAATACGAATTGATCACTTCTTCGAATGGTGAGGAGTGCACCGTGTCCTCCTTCTGCATTCCACCCGCTTCTTCTCCAGATGCATTAACCTCATCTTCTAATTCTAAAAAGTCACTATCTGAGAGGTCAGGATTGTAATCAACATCAACAGCATCTCCTTTAGTAAAATGTCCCGGTTTAAGGTCATTTCCGCTGAAAACTCCATCAGCAACGGGCCCCAATTCCTCCCATGGAGAGTCAACACAATCGTCCTTCTTTGATGAATTGCACGATTCAATATCCAAACTACCCACTGAGCCACAGGGATCGCTTGAATGACTATTGGGGTTGGCACTTTCCATCTTTCGACATTTTAAGGCTTTGCCAGAAGGATAAATATGAGTAGATTCAACCGTCACTCCAGCCATCATCTCTAAAACGGATGTCAGTTCTTCACAGCCAAGTCTCTGTGGATCAAGAGGATAACCATGCTTCTCAAGGAACAGCTTTTTGAAAGGGCGAATATCATATCCTCCAGGATACTGCTTCAGTATCTCATTTACAAGTTTCTGACAGTCGGCTAAGATCTTATTTCTCGACTGGTCAATGGGTCTCTTATTAAGAACGTGGGGAGAAACTCCACCGTCAGTATTCTGATTTTTTTTCTCTCCATTATGCTCAAACGGCCTCTGTAACTCCGTGTGCAATGATGGATTCCCCTTAAAGAAAGAGCTCAGCCGACTTGAAGCATGGGAACAATGTTCAGAAGGTTTAAAAAGCAGCTTTTGAGATGGGTCTTCTTCAACCGATTTCTGCCCCACTTTCAACAGATCGACAAAATGGAGGAGATCACTTTCGCTGAGAGATTTTGCTGCTGGCAGTCTGTCCTTTTGCAGATTTTGCACCATTTCTCTTCAGGCATTAAAAATGAACAGTGTGAGAGTCTGACTAACAATTTTTCTTGCAAGTTTAAATGTTAAGATGAGATATGAGTTTTGAAAGCAAACAATTTTATACTGAGAAAAATCATAGAAAAGACCACTGAAAAGACAATGACAGGATTCTCCTTTCCTCATCATTCCGCAATCCAATTTCATGATAGAAAGCCATATAAAAACCATCCCTAAATCTTGAATCAGTCAAACAAATTATGTGTTTTTATCCAAGATGATTCAAGTTCAAAACCAGAATGGATTAACCACAGATAAAACAAAAGAGATCACACAAATCACGCTGTTCTTCTTAGAAAGGACATGTTATTGCTACTCCTGGGCTGGAAGTTATCAGCCTCATTAGTTCAATTATCTGATCTAATATGATATCTGATAGCATTAAGTCAGGGGGACAAAAGGCCCTTTGAAAGACCTGTTTGCTAAACATCTCAAAATCCTAAAAGAAACTGACAAGAAAATAAAAATAAGAACATAATATGGCAGAAAGTTGCAATTCATATAGATGGAGAGTTAATGTTTCCGCTCATCTACAATCCAATACTGCTTATAGCAATACGAGGATCCAAGAAACTAATTGGACAGGTAAATATGCAGGCTAACAGAGCGTCATCACGATGAGGCAGCTTAATAATTATAGATCAGTAAATGCATTCACCTGGTCCTAGACTTGCCGACAGTAGCCGATCCTTTGGCTGAACTCGGAGATGATTTATCATCACTCCAAAGTGTATCAATGTTGCCCTTTGTTGAGTGGTTATTGCCCTTTGCTGACTGATTGCTGGTTGACGCTGATGATGGTGGACAATTTGGCTCTGCAACCTGGGTTGGACATTTCTCTTCATCTTTCACCTCACCTGAATCATCGCTGGGAGTAGAACATTCTTCACGTGCACCATTACTCATTTCCTTGGAGCAATGGGAAGCAGTGCAGTCTGACATTTTGACATTATTCTTAGTTGAACTGCTATCTTCGACACCAAACCATCTTTTCCAAAACCTTTTGAAAAGACCAGCTACAGATGTAGAGTCTCGCTGAGATGCAAATGCCACACGTTCATCAGGAGAAGGCCCCTGTTGTGCCTCATCTGAAGTCACATCTGTATTAGGTGCAGGTGGTGGTGATTTCTCGATAGCAGCTCTTTTGGCCTGCATTAACTCCTCATTTGCATCTGAATTTGTGACTTCAGATAATGCAGCATGTCTAGTCGGCATCTCAAGGTCCTTCTTATCAATTAAATGTTGCTCACCGACATTTTTAGAAGGTACTGCCACATGTGCATCAGGAGAAGTCCGATGTGGTTCCTTATCTGAAGTCAGATCCTTATTCAGCTCAGATGGTGGTAATTTCTGAACAGCAGCTCTTTTGGCATGCATTAACTCATCATCCGCATCTGAACTTGTCCATCCCTCCTCTCCACTTTCAGTTATGGACCTTGTAGATGGATCCACAATGGAGTTTAATGATGATTGAGGTTTCTTGGTAACTGCCTGCACCAAGAATTGCCCATCACCTTGGTGGTGAAGCTTTATGATGTGCGGCATAGACATAAGGAATTGTGAGAACTTTTTGTAGCCATACAAGTCCTTGTCTAAATGTAGATTACTTCTTCCCAGCTCTGCACGCAGTTCTGTAATTGGAATGCCTTTCGGACTTGACCTTACTAATCTCCAAATTTGCCTCATGACTGCCTGAGGAACTGCGCGAGGCAAGATCTCACTCCCCAAGCGAGGCTGTTCAGTAACCGCAAATGGGTCTTCAAGAGGAAGCTTGCAGTGACCATACCAAGAACCGTATGGACCATCAGGAGGCTGATTAAAATGCTTTCCCGTAAGGTTTTCCCCTTTGACCAAAGAATTCCAATGCCACATAATACTAGCAGCGCTGCAGAGAACAGGGGGGGCACTTTCTGGACTCGCAAGAAGTATGTTGTAGTTGCTCATTCTTAACTTGTGCAAAATGCTGGCAAAATCCCTATCACCCGATATCAAAAACAGATGTGCTGGTGGAGGATTCTGTGATACCCAATACATGAGATCGGTAAGGAGAGACCTATCAGCACTGTTCTTTCCACCTGCAAGTCCAAATGGTTACAGAGTGGATGAATTCAGATCAATTCTTGACACACAATCTACCGAATGTTGTCCTAGTAGGATTAACACCAGTGATGAAGTTACAAAAGCCAACATTCCCATTCATCACAAGCCAACTAGTACCAATCAACCTTGTTGCGCAATAATTTACAGGACCCACGAACTGGCAGATAGCACATTCATCAATAAACATATGAAAAGCCTTGCCACTCTAGTGGTTACTAAAATTTAGCACCATAATCATACAACTGAAGTTTCAGTGAACTAGACAGCTCGAGTGGTGTAGACAATGTCCGAAACCTAATATCGAGAAAGGAACAGGTAAAACAAACCGTGAGGCACATGGGTCATGTTGATTCCGGTGGCCGAGAGAGCCTCCTGCCTCGACCGCGAGAGCTGCAGGACGTCGCCGAACGCCGTGATCTGAATCGGGCCCCTGATCGCGCTCGCCCTGACTGCGGCGGCGATCGAGGCCGCCACCCTGAACACGTTGGCGCCGGCCGGCAAGTTGCAGTTCTCGAAGTCCCACCACACCGATACCCTCACGCCGCGCGACCTGTCGTCGTCCCGCCTCGACGACGACGCCGGGCTCTGCCCGAAATGCGAATGCTGCGGGCCATAGCTCGAAGAAGATGCCAAGAAACGGGAGATTCTCAGGAACAGGGGAGGCGAACTTGGAGGCGGGGGCAGGGTTCTGGGGCGGAGGGAATTCATGGCGGGGCTTGAGGAGCGGCGAAGGACTGAAGATTCTTGCGGTGGGATGAAGAACAGGGGCTTGTGAAGTTTCTTGGAGGTTCTAGCTCCATGGGAAGGAGGAATTGCGCTTGGGTTTCAACCATTTCTTGGCTTATACCCTGGAAGAAGAAGAGACGAGGAGGAGGGATTCGGCTTAAACCCTCGCTAAAGTGCCCCCAGCTCACGTGAGGTGCACGTGCACCCATATGGTGTATATGTTTGAGTACAAATTTTTTTTTAGAAAAGCAGGTAATTTGAATTATTCTTGGAAGGGAAAATGACAAAAATGGTCCATGAACTTTGGCCCAATGTGTAATGCAATCTCTGAACTTTTAATTTATTCAACGTGATCTCCAAAATTTTAGCCTAATATGCAATGCGGTCTCTGAATTTTCAGTACCTGTTCAAAATATATGGACTGCATGAATTTAATAATCAAGGATTAGATGATATATTTACAAAAATTTCAAGGATCATATCGAACGAATTAAAAGTGCAAGGATCATATTGTACATTATGTTAAAGTTTAGGGATCACATTGAATAAATTAAAAGTTCATGGACCACATTGCACATTTGATCGAAGTTCGGGGACCGTTTGTGTAATTATGCCTTTTAGGAAACATATTCAAAATCATAATGTTTGAGAAATACCATATCCCCCTTATAATTAATGAAAATATATGTCACAAATTGGCTCCATCCTAAAAAAAACAAAAAAATGGTTCCGTTGCTTGGACTCCATTCAATATGGATTTGAATGATTTTTAGCAAAGAGTATGTATAATGAATTTCAAACATAAAGACATATGCTCACAAAAATAGGAAATTTGTTAATTAACAGTCCAAAAATATCCAAATTTAATAATTAATGATCGGACGATGTTCTGAATATAGAATGTTCTGGTCATATGAAAAGTAGACACCAAATGTGAAAGTTGACTTTATATAGTATAGAAATAGGGATCCGTTATCCTTTATATAATAATAAGGGGAAAATTGTCCAAAACATTCTAAACAATTTATGCGGTGACCAATTCAATTTTAAGGCTTATAAATTTGTCAATTTAGTTTTAAATCTTTTTATGATTTGCTAATTTAATCATCAACATTTTAACGATTTGTCAATTTAATCATTCCGATCAATTTTGGTTGGAAATCGTTGATATGACAGTCTAGTCAACGCTAGTCATCCCACGTGACATGACTGGCGTTGACATAGATAATTTTTTTACTTTTTATAAATTTTTCTGAATTTTTTATAATTTTTTCATTTTTTTTTCTTACTTTCTTCCTTCAGCCGATCGGGCCTCAGTGATGGCCAACGACTAGCCAGTGGTAAGGGCCAAGGAGGTTGACCTCGCCTGCCCTTATAATGCCAAAAATAACCTTAGAAAATTAACAAATTTTTTATAGCTATTTCTCTGCTGAAATAGGCTTGAGAAATTTGGTACTTCTCTTTAGGCCATTATTATCGGAATGTCATGATTTTCCAAAATGTTTTCAAAAGTTACAGTTTTTTGCTCTTAAAAATATTTTTACTTTTCATAACATTTATAATATATGACAAAAATGACAAAAATACTAGTATCTAAGTAGGCCAATAAATAATATGGCTTCGCTCATTTCAAAACTAAGCATGCAGCATAAACTAGGACGTCATCTAGTCAATAGCACAAATATCCACAGCACACGAAGTCATGCCAAGGCGTAAAATCGAGGATTGCATTCAATTTTAGGAAATTATTTTATAATTGCATTCGAATAACTTAATTAAATAACATGGTACCTAAAGGGCGTTGTGGAGACACTAACCCCTCCCAGCATGTACTGAACCCCCGAATTGTGATTTCGAGCTTTCACAAATGATCAATGCTTTCACACATGGTCCTAAGTATCTAATCAGCATAGCTTATTATTATTATTATTTTTTAAATTGACTGATGGTGATCCATCCCAATTTTTGAAAACCCCGAGTTTTCCCAAAAATTATAAAAATCCTTTTCCATAGCATCAACCTACTCCGGCCTCTCAGGACCCTTGATCCTTGGGAGGGCACTGCATATCAATATTTAATTTAGTTTTTAAACCATATAAAAATATTTGATATTATTCCTAAATTTGAATTAATTGAAAGATAACGTTGGATATTTTCCATATAACCTAGAGACTAGATTGGACATTTGTCAAAAGTTCAGATATCATATTGAATAAATTAAAAGTTTAGGGACGACATTTCACGTTGGGTCAAAGTTCATTAACTGTTTACATTATTATTTCCTTTCACAACAGGTGCATCTATGTATTTATTCGTTCTCGCTTTTTTTTAATAATTGATTGGCGGCAACTCCATCTCATAATTTTCAGAACCTCGAGTTTTTCCAAAAAGCTTTCGTTGACTTCATCGGGCCTTTTACTCTTTGGGATTTTAGTTTGCGATTTGGTCATGTTTACTCTTCGTTCTGCTTTTGCTCTTGGCATTTCCCAGAATGCTTGAAATAAACCTTGGTTGTGCTCATTCCCAAAACTGGACAACTTTATCTCCTCCTTACAAGCTAGTTTTGTACCGGACAGAAGAGGTACCGATAACTGTCATCATTGTCCAAGAAAATCGTCCACTCTAGAGCTGAAAAACTGGCAAGACTGGTATAGTGCTCATTAAGGTAGATCCTGCTAAAAAGCTTACGATAGATTGGAATGGGATTCTTTTCACAAGAGAAGTACTAACTTCAATTTCCTGGACTCCCTGGATGGGTTTAATAATGTTTCGTGTTCCCTCTTCTTCTATTACTGTCTTGTTTAACAAAGATTGTTTGGATGAAATCCAACCTACTAGAGATATTCCTCAAGGTGATCTGCTCTGGCTTATTTCTCTATCTTGTGTATGGATCTTGGTCGACGTATTATGGATGCCTGTGAGCACGTTACGGATACAGTAGAATTATTTGAAGTCTGTATGATAGTAATCAGCAGGATTATTATATTTTCCCCTATCCCTGGTCGGAAAGGAACTTTTTTTTGAACCGTACCTTTAAATGGCAGTTACAAGTTATGGACATCAACCATATTTACATTTGCCTTAGTGTTGCGTGGGCGATATCCATAAATTGCAACCCAGAGGTATAATTGCAGGAAATTTCCTGCAACCAGAAAAGAAGGCCCTAGTCAGAATTTTCTGCTTTTGAAAAAGGAAACTCACGTCAGAAAGCACATACCAAAGAGAAGACTCACTAACTTATCCACTCACTGACTTTGCATTTCCTTGACTCATAGATAAAAAGGTAGCAAATGTTAAATTTTCTGCAAAGCCGGATAAGCATGCGAATCTTACAGATTTTGGCTTTGAATTCCTAATCTGAGGCGACTGTACCGAGAGGAAAGAGCAAAATGGGACTGAAGAATCCATACTTGTTCGCTATCTTGGTCCAGGTTATACAGGTAGGCATGACCTTGTTCACCAAGGCTGTGCATTCATTGGAGGAATGAAGAGCTTCATCTTCGTCTTCTACCGGCAACTGGCCGGAACCATTTTCTTACTCCTGTTAGCTGTGATGTTCGAAAGGAGATCCGCAACTCCGCTCACATTCCTTGTCTTCTTTAAGATATCTGCGCTTGCTTTCCTGGGGTGAGTTACAGAACGTTCCCTGGAATCTTGAGTTTTATACCCCAATCAGAGAATTTGGTGATTATGTAACTTAACATTCAAAAGCTTATTCCTTTTTCTAAAAGTTTTGATGAGATGATAATACATGTGTATTGTAGTCTCACGCTAGCTACAAATCTCTATGGGATTGCGCTCCTCTATACTTCAGCTTCGCTCGTGTCTGCAACTGCTAATTGCCTACCTGTCACAACCTTTTTCTTCGCTGTTCTTCTCAGGTTGTCCTCTTCCTGGCGATTTGATATATATATTCTCTCCACTCTTTAAATCAATTTCGTTACTCTCATTAGAATTTTTTAGCAAAAATCGAATCATCTTTGTTGCATACATTGTCGATGTGACTATTTGATCTAGACTTGTTAGTAAGTCTGATACAAGTGTTGGGTAGTCTTGAGTCTCTCTTATCCCAAAAGCTAGCTCAAAGAGTAAGACTTCTCCTCACACTTATAAACTAACCACCTACTACTTCCACAACCGATATGGGATAACACCAATAGTAAAACTCTATCATGGTTTATTAGATTACCCAAACTTCTAGTGCAAAGCCATCATTTCCCACATTCATTACAATATACATGCGATGCATCAATTGAGTAGTGAAAAAGAGAAAAAAATTATTATTTTGTACAATACCAAACTAAGAGTATACGAGTCTATTTATAAGTTATGCAAGATGACTATCTAAAGTAGCAAAATATCAAGTAAAATTAATCAGGATCAATAAGGGGAAATATACATAATCTCCCAAATATATCTCGAACGGTATCAAATTTGTCAAATGTTTACGTACTCTACCGAGTGAATACCCAAATTTCCTCTTTAGTGGACTCATGATTTCATTATAGCCAAAACTTCATCTCCTAATGCTTTGTAACTCTTGGCAACTACTTTGGCAGGAAGGAGAAGTTGAATGTGACGAAAATAGCGGGAGTTGCAAAGCTTGGAGGAATAACATTTTGCATGGGAGGAGTGGCCACCCTTGCGTTTTTCAAGGGACCAATTCTACATCCTCCTTTTGCTCTCCACAATGCCCAACACCAACGCCAACACCACATTTCATCATCTGGAAGCACAACATGGATCGTAGGTTGCTTCCTCTCTTTCATTTCAGTCTCCTCCTGGGGCTTATGGTATGTTCTCCAGGTACCCCCAACTTCTCATAAAGGATTTTGATCTTTTCAAGAATTTAATTCTATTTAGACTCTCCATATACCACGGCAGATATTGCCAAAGAGAATTAATAGGTTTATTTAAAATGATTCATGACAATGATTGGCTAAGAGACTTGTCGGACTATTATCGACTTTGACTATAGCTCAATTGTAGTTTGACACATCATTTAACAAACCGCTTTCCAAAATCAATATTAGTAAGCTCAGAGTATTGCTCATCATGAAATGCATTTACGTAAAATATTTCGTGATCTCTCGAACGGCTAACTTTACATATATGCACTCTCCCCTCAAAGCGACAATTTGGGTTTCAATTCTATTAGCGTATCAAGGTACTAATTTCGCTTATTGCTACAAGACGCTATTATTTCATTATAGAGTAAACGGTAGAAAAATAAATCAACACAAAGAATTTGATGGGGTTAGATCGATGCGATGTATGTCCATAGGTAGGGCGGCATTGATAAATACATTAGGGATAAACAAGGATTAGAAAACACGATTTATGTCACTCGATCCCAGCACCTAAAGCTCTGCTTCTATTTATCTCACAATTTCTTAGGGAATTTACACTCAAAAACTCTCAATGAAATTTATGTAATATAATAATGATATTCATAAGGTCCACTGTCAATGTAGGAAATGATTTACACACTCACTAGATGGTGGACATGTAGAAGGATTTAGTTATACACACCCGCTAGATGGTAGAAATGTAGAAGGATTTAGTTATAAAACAAACTTCAAACACACATATTAACTATTCAATTTTGAATGTGTAAGATTTCATTTGTACCGGTTGTACACCTCACAATATGGCATATGATTAAATCCATTAGAAAAAAAAGAAGAACAGGGTATGGTTTATGAAATTTTATATATGGCGTGCTGCGCACGACAAAAGTAGAACGATGGTAGAAATCCAAAACATTCTAACTACAGTCAGATGTTGGTTAAAGATGGTTCTACTTTTGTTTTTTTTTTTTGGGTAAGGAGGTTCTACTTTTGTTAATAGCCACTTAACTCAACATTCTTATAAGCATAATTAGGTTTATGGGCTTAATTAATAGCTTAAGCTTTTCCAATGTACTTTCTAACACGAGTATGTTAGATGAAACACTAACTTTAAACCTTTAGGTTATAGGAGTTTTAAATATTATAAATTACAGTTGTAAACAACAATTGTGGAATCCACGTCCTCCGCATCTTTTAACTTTGCGTGCATACCTCTTGGATGTTGATTCTTGATTGATTTGATGATGTTAACCGGCCTCTGAATAATTGCACTTCCTAACACAAGTAAATTAGATCATAAAATCACAGCTAACAATTGTGGAATCCACGTCTTTCTCATCGCTTCTTTAAATCATGCGTCTGTACCTTTTGGATGTTGAATCTTGATTGGATATGCTTTTGCCAAGTCATATTTTACATGATGTTAACCTTTACTGTTTCTGGTGCACTGAAACCATTCTTTGTTTCTTTTACCTTTTCAAGAGAAGAGTCATATAAATTCAAGTTCTTTATCTTCGTATAATCAGGCTGGAGTATTGAAAACCTATCCATCGAAGCTTCACTTCACAAGTCTTCAGTGTTTATCAGGCACGGTCCAGTCGTTTCTTGTGGCGATTGCTGCGGAAAGAGACCTCTCCGAGTGGAAGTTGGCTTGGAATGTTAGACTACTTGCGGTCCTTTATTGCGTAAGAGAACAACAGTCCCCCTGTTCTAAATTTAGAAATTGAGCATGCTTAAAGTGGGATAAATTCTAAATGACTTGGAAAAGTATTGGTTAGGTAATGATCAAAGGGAAAGTCATAGCGAATGAGTTACGTTAAGTCCTGTCTTTTTTCTTTCTGTAGTTGTCAAAACTAAAGTAATCATAAAGTTGGAAAAGTTGCTTCCTTTTTGGGGAAAGTTACAAAAACCATTTTCAACTTGATTTTCTATATCAAACACCCTCTTCATATTTCAAAACTCACAATTATTATCCTCACTTTCTACAAAAGATTTTAAGTTGCATCTCTCACCCATACATAATTTACCAAATTGCTATTTTACTTCTCAAAACTACCCGATCTCCATAACACCCAACACTCGTTGCTCATGCCGACACACCCACCACCAAATCTCCCTCTCTTCATCGCAAGCAAAATGTTGCTTCTTCGAAGGCATCACCGACGTTAGATCCGAGACCAACGGCCGTCGCAATGCCAACTCAAGGATAGATCGAGGTTGAGTGATGCCATGGCTAAGCTCTGTCATAGAGCTTGCTCGGCTTGCAAGCCTGTTTTAGAGGCTTGTGGCTGGCCATGGCCCTTGTGATCTCAAGGGCAACCTCGCATGGCCTTGGGAACCACGAAATGTAGGTTTTGAAATGTGATTGGGGTATTTGATATGGAGAGTGATCTTGAGGACGACTTCTTAAATTGCCCCTTTTCTTTTTTTACCCAAAAGCAAGTACAAGAAATTTGGCAGTACCAACCCGCTCTCCAGATTTGCAAAAATTGAGATATGGAACATATGGAACCACGAATTGAAAAATCAGCACACCAAGCAGAAGGGTTGTCCTTGGTGTGCGATACTAATTTTCATTGTTAGTAGCAACAGAAACTATATACCGACTTTTAATTTATTGAGTGATATTATAAGATCACAATAGATTTTTTTAAGCCAATCAAATTGCGTGCAAATTATATACTTTCAATACAACATTATAGTATTTGCAATTATGTGTGACCAGGGAATCGTGGTCACGGGAGTGGCGCATTATCTACAATCTTGGGTGATTGCAATGAAGGGACCAGTATTCCTAGGCATGTCAACACCCTTGAATTCAATCCTAACAACAATCGGTTCCATGTTTCTCTTGGGTGAGAGCATAAACGTTGGCAGGTAAACTTTATCATATTTCTCATGGCATCACCTCCAATAGTTAATATGAATGATTGTACAGGGATACACACATTGAGAGAGAGAGACAAAGAGAAACAATATAGGAGAAAAAAGGGTTTGCTTGTTTTGTGAAAAATAAAAAAATTGAAAAATATTTTCTTAAAAATAATCGCTTGAATTGTTTACAAAAATGAATGAACAAAATTTTTTTCATTATCTATGAAAATATTTCAATTTAAATTATTGTCAAAAGTGAAAATATTTTTAATTGATTAATTATTTTAATCGATACAGGTGATCAATTTTTGAAAAATATTTTTCAAATTATTCATTTTTCGCAAGACAATCAAAGCCTAAAATGAGAATGTGTTGACCAATCCCCTAATACGTGCATCGTCCAATCCTATGGGGACTCATGAAACCCACACATTTCATAGTTTAGAAACTAGATGAGGCCAAATATATTGCCCTATACGAGGGCCGAGGCGGGGATGGATTAAGTCATATGCAGTTCATGTTCGTCCCTTCCCGGTACACCATACTCAAACGTTTTTCATTCACTAAACTTATTATTCACCGATAAATTCTAACTATGGTGATCCTTAATGTGATCTTTAAAATTTAGATGAATGTGTGGAGGACAAAAACTAGGAGGCGAAAGCCGGGCAATAAGGGATATCCTGTCACGTGGCAATCGTGAGGAGGACGAGAACCAACATACTAAAGATGTTATGCAACACTATCTTAGCATCAGCAATTTTATGCAGCAATATAAGTATTGCCCACTGCAAAATTATAACCCTCAAAAACAGTAAGGATCAAAGAATTTACTGAAGTTCAGCCTTCCACCACACCAATGTCCCATCTTCCGTTACTAGAAACCTCAAACCAAGGCTGACAACCTTCCTCTTGCGCAGCATTTCCACTTTGTGCTTATTTGAACGAAAACTCTCCTTGAATGCAATTTAGAAATTCTCTAAAAAAATCAAAACTTAGGTACAAGATTAACGACGATGAGCGACAGAATCAAGCTTTCGGTATTCTTCAACTCTTATGGTATGCTTCTTTTGAGAGAAAAGAGTAAAAAAAGTCATAAACCGTTTGTATTTATGCCAATTTAGTCCTAAACCTTTTTTTTTTGTGCCAATTCAGTCCTAAACCTTTTGCACTGGTGCCAATTCAATTCTAAATTTTTGCATTGGTGCCAATTCAGTCCTTCTAGCTAATAGCTATTCACGTGTCGAAGGACTAAATTGGCACTAATACAAAAGGTTTAGGACTAAATTGGCATCAATGCAAAAGGTTTAGGACTGAATTGGCATAAAAAAAGGTTTAGGACTAAATTGGCATCAATGCAAAGGTTTAAGACTGAATTGGCACAAAAAAAAATGTTTATGACTCAATTGACATCAATGCAAAAGGTTTAGGACTGAATTGGCACAAAAAAAAGGTTTAAGACTAAATTGGCACTAATACAAAAGGTTTAGGACTTTTTTGGACACTTTTCCCCTTCTTTTGATCGATTAGGAATTCTTAAGCTAATATAGATTCTTATCACAAACATGAGCTCTAACCACTAGTTTGGTTTGATTGTGACTAATATGAACTCATGTTTGGTTTCTTTATCAGCATTGTTGGTGAGATAATGTTAGTGGTAGGCCTTTACAGTGTCTTATGGGGACAAACGCAGGAGCAAAATCTAGCCACCGAAAGTTCATTACCAGTTCAAGCTGAGAAGAAATGTATAAATGCAGAAAATCAGGAACCTAAAAATGCCGAAACTCGTGATTTAGCAAAATGAAATTTGATTTTTCATATTGTTGGTCGTTTTCTTGAACATGTAATGATTTTTATCTAGTACATAGTATGTGACCAACCACACATGATGTGTACTTTTCATTATGCTATGTTATACCGGATGTCATTGATTGACGATTAATCTCTACTGATATACCCAATCCTTGACGAGCTTCTCTTCTTTTTAAATAAGTCGTTACCACAATTTTGGCTGTCTTGACCTTGATTGATGCTAAAAAAAAACCAATCCAATTTACCAATTTCCATTAAATGGAAAGCCTTGTTAATGAGTGATTAGGAGGCCCAAAAGTTGAAAATTGGAGTGTTAGGCCCCGCACACCACATATTCTTACCTACTTGGTTGTGCTCACATTCCCATTTTAAATGCCATGGTCCTCGTTCTTGGCTCTGCCATCCTCTATTTGCCTCCTCTATTTCATATATCCAAGCTTTAGTCTTAGGCAAAAATCCAACTTTCGCCTGAAAAGGAATTAAATTTTTTAAACAATAATCCATGTCTTCATCTAAAAATGTAAGTTTTGACAGCAAACGAATGTGGTTACATAAGATTTTCATGGCAATCACGCCTTCTTCTATTTTTTTTTGTTGGGTAAGACAACAACCTGAATGCAGAAGCTATCGGGATTTTGCAATTTAAGTCAATGCAAAAGCATCAAAGAAATAAACGAGGAACAATAAGAGACCCCAAAGATTTATGTGATTCGGTCCAATTTTTAGATACCTACATCCACGAAGCGAGCCAGCATCAAATAATCCACTAATAATTGGAGAATCAAAGTTTATAATCTCTTGCATGCTCGAGTGTTTCCCACACCTAAATTAAATCCAAGCCCAAAATGTTTACAAATAAACAACTCACTTGGATGTAAGTTCAAGCACTAAATTCATTGTATATAGAATTCCTCTGTGCATGACTAAAAATGAGCGTCATTGTGTGTTGGGTGGTCCCGGGATGAAACTTTCCCTCACACCAGCTAACCTTAACAATCTTCTCCTCACACATCAGTCCTTAGATTGGAGCCACAAGAATCTGTATCTCTCCTGTGTGACTATTGAATCAAGACTAATTAGCAACTTGATTTTTGATATCAATATTGAGTAGTCTTTAACCTTTTTCATCTTAAAAGCTAATTTAAAGGGTAAAATTTTCTTTCGTGCTTTATAAACCGATCACTTGTCCCTTCAATCTCAACAGTGTTGTCGCTTCGTCCTTCGCGTCCGTCCTCCTATGGAGTCTACTGTGCGGCTACTAGTCTGGCCGAAGGAACCACTCAACCTTAATTGTGCGGCTACTGTGCTTCAAGGAAAGGGACGACCTAGTAGTGCATAGGGTTCTCTTTTTCTTTCCGCTCACTACACCTCGGGCGCCACAAGCAAATAAAACTATATAAAATATAATGCGTGCCCCAATTTTTTGTCATTAGTGCATGGGAATCTCCTTTTTCATCTTTGTTTTCACCGTACAAGAGGCTCCCGTCATTGAATCCATTTATTTGTCAAACTTGGATATTCATCTAATTTGATCAAATTATGTAACGATTTGTCGCGACCTAACAAAAATCAATCGGGTTTCGATCTTAGGCTAATGGATTACTAGGTCAATTAAATTAACTAACCTAACTCGAGTTCTCCCAAACTCTACCAAATCGCAACTTAGGTCCAATTGTGAGCATGCAAATATTTTCAATGGGAGTCGCCACTAATCATTTAAGGTAGATTGATTAGAAACCTAAATAAAATAGCGGGAGTACTATTTTATTTCTGCGAACCAGAAATTATGGATTCGGGGACTTGGTTACGCTAAATTCCTTAACGCCCTTTCGGTACCAATTTCAGGAAAAATATTCAATTTAACAATTTTGAAAAGATTCTGACTTAAAGTTCAAAGGTGCAGAAATCTCTTTTTGATTTTCTTTTATTTAAATGGAAGCTAACCTATATGTAATGACGTGCAAAAAATTGACATGCGTTAATGCAACCTATCATGCAAACTATATGTCATGCGACGACGTGACCTATTTCTAATGACGGGCATATTATCTTTTGTTTTTTTCTTTAATGAAATTCGGAATTAAAATGTCAATTATCTAAACATGCAATTTTAAACTAAAGAAATTAACCTATTCTAGAGTAATATTTTTGGTATTTTTTTTTATCGAAATTCGAAATTAAAATCAAGTAAAAAACATATAACCGCTAAATCTTTCGAATTAAGTTTCGATCTGAAGCCTGACAGATCGATCCTAAAATTCGAAATACCCGCTATGGAAATAACTCTATCTAAAGCCTGATAGATAGATTTATTTCCACGTGTGCGGTTGCGGATTAGGAAATTTTCCTAATCGATCACATCTTGAAAAAATTTAGATATCTCAAATATCTTGGATATATTCAAAAAATTTTGAAAATTCTAAATTCTGTCCAAATTTGAAAAATAATAGATATCCAATATTTCAAAAAAGGAAATAAAATCCTAATTGAAATAATGCTTATTATCCAAATACGCAAAATTAGATATCAATAAGCACAAATTAGGCAACCAAATATTCGAATCAAATCGGGATATGATAATTACCTGATTTGCAGATTTCTTTCCTAATTTGAATCTGTAGAAGATCGGGATTGCAGATCGGCGGTGCGTCGGGAGCGGCGGCGTGACGTCGGGAACAGTGGCGGCTAGCGACGGTGACACGACGGGAACGGCGGCGCGGCGGACTTCTCCGGGCAGCGGCCAACAGGCGGGGACGGGCGACTTTCCGGCGGTGACCAGACTTGGCGTTGAGCTTACGATGGGTCACGGTTTTCACTTGCACCTCTCTCGGTTGGATGCCTATCTCTTTGACCACTGAATGACTTTGAGTTGGGTTGGACTTCAGCGAGCAATGCCGATCGTCGTGGGAATTCGTCGGGAAACAGCAAGCGCGTCAGAGGAAAATCGTTGGCGTCGATGGAATTGGCTCGTCTCCAATAATGGAATGCCTCGTTGTTGAGGCTTGAGTCAAATTGAACTTCGTCGAAGGGGCTCCAACTGGACGTGCTGCTCGTCACCACGTGGGAAGCAGTAACAGCAATACAGGCACGGTGGCCATCGTGGAGCTTCATGGCTGTATATTCAATGTTGTGTGTCCCCACGTTGCAGAACAAGAAGAAGAATTGTCACGGCTGCAGAACAAGTCACGGCTGCAGTGATCTTGACTTCTTTTTTCTCAGTGTTCTGTACCCATGACACCAGAACGTCATTCCAAATACATGTCCCCACGTTGACCGATAGTGTGGAGCAGCGACCGACGCAAGGAGCAGCGGCCGTGATGGAAATCTCAGCCGCTTCCCTCGCCTTTAGTTCTCTTTCTCAAGTGTTTTTCTCTCGTGTGTTCTCCGAAAATTCTGAACCGAAAATTCTGAGACCCCCCCTTTAATTATGACACATAACGATATATTTATAATGTAAACCTAGGTCAATTAGCCGGGCTTTCTAGTCCTAATGGGCTTAGGCTTTAATTATCATTTAATTTCAAGTGGACTGAATTAATGTGGGCTTTTATTTAATTAAGCATAATGGGCTAATTTAAGCTCAAATTAAGACAACCAAGCCCTTCTGACTTGTAATTTTCGGCCCTTGCCTTCCGAGTGAGCCGAGTCTCGTTCGATGTCCGAGCTCAATTTACATGACGAATTCTAAGCTCGCTTGCCACCGCCAATCCGATGCGGAATGCAATTAATCTATATGAACCTAAACTATATGCTATGCAATTTTAATATTTTTGTTTATGGGTTAAAATTTAATCCCTAATTTTCTATGCAATTAACCACTAAATGATGCGCCGAAATTTAGGTGTCAACAGCTGCCCCTCTTTGAGTGGAAGCTCGCAGAGGTTTCGCTCAAAGACTGAGACCTAAATTTAAACTATGCAAAATGATGAATGAATTTTTTTTTTTAAATGTAATGATGCATGATATGCAAACAATAAGGAAGGTATGCTAAGGCTTCTCACTTCGTGCGGAGCGATGAGAGAGCCTTAGATACGGATCGCACAAAAAGCGTCCGAGTGACGGAATGCTTTATAATGCTTTCAATTCCCTTGATCTCCAAACTTCTAGTCAACTGGAAGTAAGGTTTTCGAGGTACTGGATTGCCTATCTGTTACCTGTAGTTTCTTACAGATGCGAAATAACGCATGATATGAAGAAAGAATGGGGTGTGTTGCCTATACCACTGGGCAATCACGAAAAGGGTCATGAAATAGGGTGTGCTTAGTACTCTGCTTAGCAACACCAAATGAGAAACCGTGCCGCCGCGTACTCCACTTGGCAACATCAAATGAGAAATTATGCCGCCGCGTACTCCACTTGGCGAACATGAAATGGGGTGTGCCGCGTACTCCACTTGGCAACACCAAATGAGAAATTATGCCGCCGCATACTCCACTTGGCGAACATGAAATGGGGTGTGTCGCGTACTCCACTTGGCAACACCAAATGAGAAATTATGCTACCGCGTACTCCACTTGGCAACATAAAATGGGGTGTGCCGCGTACTCCACTTGGCAACACCAAGAGATGGGGTGTGCTTCGTACTCCACTTAGCAACACCAAGAGATGGGGTGTGCTTCGTACTCCACTTAGCAACACCAAGAGATATGTCACCTGAATTTTTCTTGTGACGGAGCCAATGGCATCGCTCCTGTTTTTACCTGAGAAAAGGTTAAAATAACACATGCGCAGAGGCAGAGAAAACATAATTCATGAATCTACTTGCATTACCAAGCTTCACCGGGGGATTTATCAATAAGAACAACCATCTCGTCCTTTTGACAATTTGATTACATTAGCATTACTAAGCTTCACTGGGGAGTTTATCAATAAGAACATCAATTTCGTCCTTTTGACAATTTGATCACATTAAATGAGAGATCTTTAATCAGAAAGGACTTTCCACTCACTCTCAATGAAAGGCTTTTGACCCGACCTTTGATGCGGGTATAAGAATCACTCAAACTCTCTTCATCGTGCTTGACAAGGGTTTGGATATTCTCAAAATCAGTATAACTTAGCCAATCTGAAAGGTCTTTATAAGGACTGAAACGTGGGTTTGGTCAATGGCTTAACAAAAGGGACTCTTCGAGTCGAGGCTATTGAAAGAATTGATATCACCAGCTGCTCCGGGTTTACAAGTCAGGAATGCTGCAAAAATGAGATAGAAAAATCTTGCTCGCACTTCTTCGAGCAACATTTATAAGCATTTGAAACTCTACGTTAACTCAAGTGCCCTATTCTGAAGAGACTTCGGTAAGGGTTGTAACGTAGGTTCGGGTAGGCTTGAAATGAATGGCTTATTTTATCAAAGGGGAGTATTATGAACATGGAGATTGGTGATCATCCAATTATGCTACTGGTACCATTGATCTATCTCTAGCAATTGCTCCACAAATGAACCTTCAAACGGTCTTTTCCTTGAAGACTGATCTTGTATGTCAACTCAGTTTTTGCTGAAGCTTTTCTTTCTCTCCTTTTTCTCTCTCTTTTTTTTTTTTCTCGAGAGAGATTTTCTTTTCGAGAGATTTTTCCGAGAGAGAGAACTTCGATTTAATGGAGTCCTTTTGCGTCCTTTCTGACGAATTTTCTTTCGAGCTCCCATTTGCCTTGAACTTGCTTTGAGATGATTTCATTTGTTTATCACAAGGATGATCACCAATCGGGTTGAAATGAATTCACCGCTCAAACTGGGTATGCAAAGGGTATAATATGTAAGGATATAGAAAGAAATGCTCTTCGTCATATCTAAGGCACTCGAGCTAACACAGAACTTGCATGCAATAAATATACTTGAAGATTGATGCAAGTGAAAGCAAGAAAATTCTAACCATTTTGAACTTTCTAAGAAATTGCCCCGGTATGGGGTTGTTCCCGATAGGGGTAAGAAATGAAACTCCGTTCAAAGGGGTTAAGCAAATGATAACCTGTAGTGTTTAGATAGAGGAAATGAATGCCTCTCATCATTTCGGTCGTCATACTTTTCGTGAGATAATCCTTTACCTTGTCAGCACGGAATTTCCACTCAACTCGCACTAGGGATTATTATTCAGGACGTATATGGACATGACTTGCCTTTCGTCATCTTGAAGTCTCTCATGCAATATGATCGCTTCATTAGGACAGAAACAGATTGCCAAATCAAAAAGCCTTCCTCAAACAAAGCTTAGTAACATCAATTGATTCATGAAATTCAATTTGAAACTTGATAGAAACAAAGTCAGAATGAATACAAATCAAGTGTAATACTTCTTCATAGAATCAGAATTAACTGGACTGGAAAAAACACAATCATCCATCTCGGCCAAAATCAAAGCACCTCCTGGAAGGACTTTCTTCACAATGTACGGGCCGCCATAATTTGGGGCAAATTTTCCTCCTGCAAGAGGAACTATCGGCAATAACTTCCGTAGGACAAGGTTGCCTACCTGAAAATGTCGAGGCTTGACTTTCTTGTTGAAAGATTTAGCAACTCGTTGTTGGTAGCATTGGCCATGACATAGAGCTTTAAGCCTTATCTCATCAATCATGTTCAACTGGTCCAATCTCTGTTGGATCCAATCTGCTTCTGACAATTGTACCTGTGAAAGAATACGTAATGAAGGAATTTCAACCTCAACAGGTAGAACTGCTTCCATACCGTACACAAGAGAATATGGAGTTGCCCCTGTAGATGTCCGAATAGAAGTCCGATGTGCCATAAGTGCAAAAGGTAATCTCTCATGCCAATCACATATATGAGGGTCCACGATTCTCATCCCTTCGCATGCCTCGAGATTAGTCCTGAAACATGAAAGAAAGGGATAAAAAAGACAAGACGGGGCTTAACTACATGCAATTTTTGAAAATTGTTCTTTTGTTTTTTTTTTAAATTCATTTTGCTTTCGAAGACCTCGAAACGAGAATTCTTGAGAAGCCCAACCCTCAGTTCTTACCGTAGATGACAAATTTTTCAATCGTTGGTTATCGTCATCGGGTTGGTTTGGGACACTTCAACAAGATTCAAAATGCTAAAAAACGCTGTAATTTTATTGATATTGAACCAATGAATTACATCTTATTGGATTGAAAAACCTAAGTGCAACATGAATAGGAATGACAATCGAAAAAAGCAATAAAGATTCCCACGCAGGGAAGATACGAAAACTAGAAATGATTACTCTTGAGGGCTAACGCCCATCCCTTCAAGTGGTCCTTCAGTGATTGTACCAATGGAGGTCTCAGCAAACCAACCGGTGAGGTAAGGTATACCATCATCAAAGTCCACCACCCTCGACTCCGGCTTCTTGAAAATACAGGGTGGCTGGTCATCCTCAGAATCGTCAGACAAACTGACCAGAATCGCTTTACCGTGCTTCTTAGGTGAGTCAATTAGGGCTTGTGGTGACTCAGGAAATATAAGCCCAAGATCATCCTCAGTTGGGCTCAGATTTAAATGCTCATATCCTCCCACAACTCCAACCGAGTGAAATGTGTCGTTGATGGAAGGTGGTAAGGGACTTTGACCTGCTCCTGTTCGGCTTCTGCAACAATCGTTGCTTTGTTCGCGGCTTCCCTGCCCATGATATCCCAAACCAGCTTTGTGGGATTGTCCATTTGTCTCGATCGGGGCATGAATGCCTTGGCCTTCCTTCCCAAGACCCTGACCTGGCTTAAAACCATTACCGACCATGACCTTAGCCACCATGAGAGCTGCTTTAGAAACTTCAGGAACGGGCAACGGCATATCAGAGGAAGCTTGAACAACTTGAACTATCTCAAATGAATGATAGCTATCTTCCTCAACATGATTGGGTTCTATGTATGGGATCGATGTTGCATTGAAGATTCGGTGATCTTCCTCTCCATAAATTGTAACCAACTTTGCTTCAGCCACAAACTTGATCTTTTGATGCAAACTGGAGGGTACCGCGCCTGCCTTGTGAATCCATGGCCGTCCCAGCAAGAAATTGAAAGCAGAGGGGATATCCAGCACTTGAAAAAGAATATCAAACACTGAAGGTCCGATCAGCAGCTTTAAGTTAATCTGGCCTATGACATCCTTCTTTACTCCATCAAAGGCTCGAACAGAAGTCTTGGCTGCTTGCATGGTAGATGGAGGAATGCCCAGCCTTTTCAAAGTAGCCAACGGGCATAAATTCAGAGCCGACCCGTTATCAACAAGCACCCTAGCCATGTGAGTCTCCTTGTACTTCACCGATATGTGAAGCGCCTTATTATGACCACGTCCTTCAACTGGGATTTCCTCATCAGAAAATGCTACTTGATCTTTGAGGAGGATCGTCCCGACAAACCCTTCTAGCTTATCTTCTTCAATAGTCTCGGGCACATGAATCTCACTCAACACTTTCATTAGAGCACTCCGATGCTTATCTGATGTTTGGAGAAGTTCCAACAACGAGACTTGTGCAGGTAACTTCCTCAGCTGATCAACCACGTTATATTCACTAGCCTTAATTACAGCTAGGAATTCCTTCGCTTCTTTCTCAGCCACTGGCTTGGCCGGTTGATTATCAGGATAAGTTCGCCCTGACCTCGTTATCAGATCAATGTCGTACGACCATGGAACCATCTTGTCACTCTCATAAGCGTAGGGCTGAGGTGATGCCGGGACCAATACTTCCGGAGTGTCGAGTATAATGATCCCGAGGTCATCGTCAGAGGCGTCCTCGAGAGCGGGCATGTCAGGATCCAACTTCACTTGTTCATCGGTCATCCTTGCGAGTTCTTCATTCCAATCAATGATGACTTGGGATATAGCGGCCACTACCCCGAATTCATCTGCTGTGCCAATCATCCCCTCTCTCACCAACTCATCCACTTTCTTTCTTATGTCACCGAGTGACACCACCTCACCGGTCGAAACATAACCAGCTCGGACTAAAGCATTGAACATATCTTCGAGAGGGACCCTGAAGCCTCGAACCTGCTTGACTCCCGGGCCAAGGACAACATTTGTACTGCTCGAATGATCAGGGAGTGGATTGTTCTGCACATTGGGCTTACCGGCTGGCTGTAGTGCAAACGCTCCAGTCTCGAGTAGATCCTGCACTCGATGTTTGAGCACTTGGCAATCATCTGTCGAATGCCCAACCTCACCTCTATGATAATCGCATTTCTTTGACGGATCATACTTTGCATAGCCGGCAACGTTAGATCTTTGTGGCTCTGAATTCAGCAAGTTATTCTTCCTTAGCACCGCCAGTACCTGAGATAACGTCCCGGGAAGTGGAGTAAACTGGCGGGATTTGCGCTGTTGGCGTGGGTCTTGCTGGCCTTGTCGTCCATAAGAGGTTGTCTGCTGGGTGCTAAATTGTAGCTTCGGGGCCTGAGCTGGGGTCTTCTGCACATAGGTCATGTTGACTTCGGGGACATGCTCTTTGTCATTCTTACTAGTAAATCTCTTGCTTGATGAACCTGACTCACTGTACCATCCTTTCTTGAGCCCGGTCTCAATCTCCTCACCCATGGCTATCAGCTGGCCAAAAGATTGGGCGGTCGTTACTAACATTCGTGAACGAACCGGCTGCGGTAGAGTGGACACAAACAACTTCATTAAGTCACGTTCTGAGGGTTCAGGCATGATTTGCCCTGCCATGTTCCTCCAACGAGTGGCATACTCCTTCAGAGTCTCGCCCTTTTTCTGCTCAGCTCTCTCCAGGTCTTCCCTTGTAATAGTGACGTCGAGATTGAACTTGAAGTGCTTGACGAAAAGGTTTGCCACCTCTTCCCACGAGTCTTTCCGGTTGATCTGGTGGTTGGTATACTACCTCATTGCAGCATCCTTCAAGCTTGCTTGGAGGGTTTGGATCATTAGGGGTCCGTTAGACACATATCTATTCATGAGCCCCTGGTACATATCGATGTGCTGAATTGGGTTCGAGGTGCCGTCGTACTTCTCAAAGGCTGGCATCTTGAATTTATCGGGCACTTGGACCAGGGTAAAAATGGACAAATCAACAGGCGGAACACTTTGAGTTCCCTCCACTTCACGTAACCTCTGGTCGAGCTTGGCCAACAACTTGGCATTCTCATCGTTGGGGGGTGAATGAGGAACAGGGACCGACGGAGAAACACTAGTGTCGATCAAAATAGCATCATCCAGCTGAAGGGTTAGATTAGTGCTTACTGCAGGAGATTTGTCAAGGCGGAGGCCTTGACGGGTTGGAGGTGGAATCTCCGATTGGGAGGCAACATTGATCTGCTGCTGCTTGGCCATGAGATCACTCATCATTTTGGACATGGCAGCCGTGATCTGCTCATTGATTGTATTCATGTGTTCTTTCAGCTTTTCGTCAATCATGGCTGCAATCTCGGCTTGATTGGCCATCCTTCTTTTAGTCACCGATCGAGTATTATGAGGATGAGGAGGATCCGTGGCAAATTACCTGCAAAAAGCAACGGTGGAATAAATACGACAAGTAAGAATAACGAGTCGGTCCATGACATCCTCTAGACCCTCAAGATGAAATTTCTTTCGAACGACCGATTCGTCCAGTAAATCTCGAAATTCCAAATTGCTTTATTCAATAAAAACCTGCACTGATTCCAAAATTTACAAATTATAGCTCAACGTTTTTCATTGAATTGCTCAAAATGGAAAATGTCTCAAAAGAATTCTTATAAAAATCGTTCAGCAACATTTATTACCAAAAAACATCAATAGCATGAAGTGCAAATGTAAGCTAACATTCCATCCTAAAAAGAAAGGAAAACTCCCTAAACCAAACTAGAAATAAGATAATCTTCCTCTTTTTAGAGGCTACGTGATCTATAGACGAATGGGCCTTCAAGGCGCGCCGTAATCGTGCATTCTCTTCAGCCAGAGCATCTGTCTTATCCTGGGCCTTCATCGCCTTTTCTTCGCTGATTTTGATTTGGGTCTGAAGAGTATTCCGTACTGTCACGACCGGGATCTTCGGGAGTATCTCAGCCGGGATGGTATGATGCTGAATATATCAGGCCGTGGCAAAGTAACTCTTCATCCTTCCGGTGGGCTCATCCGCGGGCCAAATCAGCTTCTGAGGGGAACAATTCTGCCAAGCATCAAAATGACGCCTAAGCTCGACTCTGTAGGACTCGCCCTTCTCGAACTGGACTTGAAATTCATTGGGCCTGAGTGGAGGTGGGACATCCTGCAGAACTCGAAATTGACGTGAAACCCGAAGGGGTTGATAGCAGGTTGCCCCATAAATGCCCATCAAAGGTACGGGCTTCTGATCGCCATGGTATAGTCGAGCTTCCACCTCCCGAAACCATACAGCTTGCCAAAGGAAAATCTTAGAGCTTGGATCCTTGAACAGATTGACCCATTGTGTATAGTGCAAATTCTTAGTTTGGTCTTGTATTTGTTTGAACCTTAAAATAGGGTTATCAGTCATGTTCATTTCAAATACGGTCATATTTTCCCCAAATTGAGAAAGGTGTGAGAAAAATCAGATTTGTAAAAGCTCAATTGGGGCTCGAAAAACTCTATCTTTTCCTTTCTTGAATCGTGTCAAAGACATGAAAGTCTCTGCCAGAATTGTGTTTATAAAACTAACTCCACCACATATTAGTTTTACCGTCCAAGCTATCATCGGGTCAATCGCATTTTGACGGAATGGAAAAACGATAAGCCCGAAAAAAGCTAAGATAAAAATCTTAGACCTCATGAGGACGGAGTTATTTTCAAAACATTCGATAAGAAAAGATAGCGGGCATGCTTGACAATTACCCTTTAACACTTTTTCAATTTCCTTTTTGGTCAAATTCAAAAATTCAGCAAGCACTACCACAGGATCTACCTTAATGGGTGGTTCGACTATATCCAACTCAATCGATTTCCCAATGGCAAAACTGTATTCTTCCAGAGTCGGTGTGAGCTCAAACTTACCTCCCAACACAAATGTGGTCGTCTCGGGGCACCAAAAATGAGCGAGTGCCTGCATGATCCCGCTCTGAACATCTATGTCCAGGATTGGCAGCATGAATCCAATGCGTTTGAGAACGTACTGCTGACCATCTGGCTTCAACTGGCTCCATAACTTCTTGAGCTCTAGCTTCGGAGTAGGCACGAAACGGATATCAAGGCGACCCATTCTTATATAGACCACGTGCCAAATGATTCAACCTAAATCATGGACCGACTCAAAATAAGATGAAGAAAATCAAAGATAAAGCTCGAGAAATTACCGTCTTTGGGGAGAAAATGTCAATTACAGAGACATGCACATGGATAGTGAGTTTAAACCTTAATCTATCTATCCTAAAGGCTTTGGCAAAATGAAATGATGAACGGAACGACATGTCGCAGCCTCGCGCACAATCATTATGACTAGTCGCAGCCTCGCATACAATAGTCATGACTAGTCGGGTCCAATCACTTCGGCTCGGTTCGGTCGACAAGGTTAACCTCCATGCATTGTAGCCTCACGTGCATGAGGGCGACCCTTGAGCCATTTTTTGAAAAATTTTCGGGATCCAAATGGGATAACCTTTAGCGAAGTCTTACCGCCAAGGTTAAAGAACCATTTAAATACCATCTTAAAACTATGGGTGTGACCCAGGTCCGGTCACAGGTTGTGTGTGGTGTAGTGCAAATACTGTAAATCATGCACAACAATTATAAGCAAACAACGCTTCAATAGTGCAAAAATTAAGTCACAATTCCACCAAACCTGCAAAACAATGGGTTAGCCAATCACTACTCCCCTTATAACTCTCATCCTGCAAAACCATTTAACACCTAAGAATGAGAATTCAATCAAATTTTTGTCAAATCGAGTGATTTTTCCACAAAAATTTTTGGCCTAAGTCCTCCTTAAAATTTTTTTTATAAAAAAATTCAAGTTTTCCCCAACGGAGTTGCCAAGCTGTCGCGACCTAACAAAAATTAATCGGGTTTCGATCTTAGGCTAATGGATTACTAGGTCAATTAAATTAACTAACCTAGCTCGAGTTCTCCCAAACTCTACCAAATCGTAACTTAGGTCCAATTGTGAGCATGCAAATATTTTCAATGGGAGTCGCCACTAATCATTTAAGGTAGGTTGATTAGAAACCTAAATAAAATAGCGGGAGTACTATTTTATTTCTGCGAACCAGAAATTATGGATTCGGGGACTTGGTTACGCTAAATTCCTTAACGCCCTTTCGGTACCAATTTCAGGAAAAATATTCAATTTAACAATTTTGAAAAGATTCTGACTTAAAGTTCAAAGGTGCAGAAATTTCTTTTTGATTTTCTTTTATTTAAATGGAAGCTAACCTATATGTAATGACGTGCAAAAAATTGACATGCGTTAATGCAACCTATCATGCAAACTATATGTCATGCGACGACGTGACCTATTTCTAATGACGGGCATATTATCTTTTGTTTTTTTCTTTAATGAAATTCGGAATTAAAATGTCAATTATCTAAACATGCAATTTTAAACTAAAGAAATTAACCTATTCTAGAGTAATATTTTTGGTATTTTTTTTATCGAAATTCGAAATTAAAATCAAGTAAAAAACATATAACCGCTAAATCTTTCGAATTAAGTTTCGATCTGAAGCCTGACAGATCGATCCTAAAATTCGAAATACCCGCTATGGAAATAACTCTATCTAAAGCCTGATAGATAGATTTATTTCCACGTGTGCGGTTGCGGATTAGGAAATTTTCCTAATCGATCACATCTTGAAAAAATTTAGATATCTCAAATATCTTGGATATATTCAAAAAATTTTGAAAATTCTAAATTCTGTCCAAATTTGAAAAATAATAGATATCCAATATTTCAAAAAAGGAAATAAAATCCTAATTGAAATAATGCTTATTATCCAAATATGCAAAATTAGATATCAATAAGCACAAATTAGGCAACCAAATATTCGAATCAAATCGGGATATGATAATTACCTGATTTGCAAATTTCTTTCCTAATTTGAATCTGTAGAAGATCGGGATTGCAGATCGGCGGTGCGTCGGGAGCGGCGGCGTGACGTCGGGAATAGTGGCGGCTAGCGACGGTGACACGACGGGAACGGCGGCGCGGCGGACTTCTCCGGGCAGCGGCCAACAGGCGGGGACGGGCGACTTTCCGGCGGTGACCAGACTTGGCGTTGAGCTTACGATGGGTCACGGTTTTCACTTGCACCTCTCTCGGTTGGATGCCTATCTCTTTGACCACTGAATGACTTTGAGTTGGGTTGGACTTCAGCGAGCAATGCCGATCGTCGTGGGAATTCGTCGGGAAACAGCAAGCGCGTCAGAGGAAAATCGTTGGCGTCGATGGAATTGGCTCGTCTCCAATAATGGAATGCCTCGTTGTTGAGGCTTGAGTCAAATTGAACTTCGTCGAAGGGGCTCCAACTGGACGTGCTGCTCGTCACCACGTGGGAAGCAGTAACAGCAATACAGGCACGGTGGCCATCGTGGAGCTTCATGGCTGTATATTCAATGTTGTGTGTCCCCACGTTGCAGAACAAGAAGAAGAATTGTCACGGCTGCAGAACAAGTCACGGCTGCAGTGATCTTGACTTCTTTTTTCTCAGTGTTCTGTACCCATGACACCAGAACGTCATTCCAAATACATGTCCCCACGTTGACCGATAGTGTGGAGCAGCGACCGACGCAAGGAGCAGCGGCCGTGATGGAAATCTCAGCCGCTTCCCTCGCCTTTAGTTCTCTTTCTCAAGTGTTTTTCTCTCGTGTGTTCTCCGAAAATTCTGAACCGAAAATTCTGAGACCCCCCTTTAATTATGACACATAACGATATATTTATAATGTAAACCTAGGTCAATTAGCCGGGCTTTCTAGTCCTAATGGGCTTAGGCTTTAATTATCATTTAATTTCAAGTGGACTGAATTAATGTGGGCTTTTATTTAATTAAGCATAATGGGCTAATTTAAGCTCAAATTAAGACAACCAAGCCCTTCTGACTTGTAATTTTCGGCCCTTGCCTTCCGAGTGAGCCGAGTCTCGTTCGATGTCCGAGCTCAATTTACATGACGAATTCTAAGCTCGCTTGCCACCGCCAATCCGATGCGGAATGCAATTAATCTATATGAACCTAAACTATATGCTATGCAATTTTAATATTTTTGTTTATGGGTTAAAATTTAATCCCTAATTTTCTATGCAATTAACCACTAAATGATGCGCCGAAATTTAAGTGTCAACACGATTCAAATTCGAGATATAATTTTAATAATATTTTTTATAAAAATTATATATTTTTTAATTTTGATCGCCCATCGCATCTCGAGTCAAGGATCGCAGCTTTGAAGTCACTCCTTCAAAACAAAGGAGATGTGACCTAAGCTACATTCTCTTGGTCGTTGTAATCATTCAATTTTACACTTTAATAATGTTCCTTCTCTTTTCTAGTTTTGATGTAGTAATGGTGTGTGCATTATAGTATGGTGCTGACTTTGAATCTCTATGGTTCTCACTTCCTTCTTCGCGGTTCCTTTCACAATCTTCTTCTTAATACTTTGATCAAATTTGTTCTATCCAACGCTTACCATTCTCCCGACTAACGTTACTCGACAGACTAGTTAGAAACCTGATAAAAAAAAAGCTAGTAAGTCACACAAAGAAAAATCAATAGATTCATATAAGAGTTGATAAGCTTAGGACGTTTACAAGAAACACAACTAATAATTGGTATACAATAACAAAAGCAAATAATTAATCGAAAACCAAATAAGCGTCGCTAGATAACTCAAATGAGAATCGATGACTCATGAGGAATTGATAAATCAATCGAAGAAAAGTTGGTATGCCACTCAGATAAACATCGAAACATTCATATATCGTACAGTATGTTTAAAATGTTGATAAGAAAGGCAATTAAAATTGATAAAAGGAAAAAAAAAAAGTAGGTTGTTTGCAAACTGTCAAAACGAGTTTTTAATATTCGTAAATTACCAACAAGTTATTGATAAATAAGGTAACAAGTAAATTTCTTATTAACATTTTTATGAACTCATAAAATCTTTAATAAATCTACTAGCATGAAAAAAAAATCCGTGTTTTTTAAAATGGAACAGTAGAATTGTGCGAAGTTTGCATTATGTTAATTCAAAACACTATATTTTCCTCTATGGAAAATTACCAAAATTGTTTTAAGCCTATTGTACTTGTGCCAATTTGGTCCAAAAACCCTTCAATTGTGTCAATTTAGTCTTAAACATTTTCATATTTTACCAATTGAGTCCATCCGGTCAATTTAGACCGAGAATTGCTAACATGGATGCTGGTGGTCCTATGTGGCAAGGCTAGCCGTTGGAGCTAACGTAGACCTTTTTAATAATTTTTTTTGAATTTTTAAACAATATTTTTGGTTTTTTTTAACTTACTCTTTTTTGTTTTAGACTGAGGGTCGGCAAGGGTCACCAGCCGACCCTTGGCGGCATTGAGTGAGGGTGTCGCAGCCCTTGCTTGATGCTCTTGTCGGCCACGGCGAGGGCATTATGGCTCTTGCCCATAATTGGTGAGGGTTGTGATGCCCTCGCGGCGAAAGCAAGAGCGCATGGTCCTTCACCTAGATCTGGCAAAGGTCACGACGTCCTCACCATATTTGGACTAGGAAAGGGCGCCACGGCCCTCGCTAGCCCCAAGCGATCTGGGCCCTCGCTTGTGGCCAGCGACCCCTGGTAGCCCTCTGTCCAAAAAAAAAAAAAAGAAAAGAAAAGAAAAGAAAAAACCAAAAAAATTATTTAAAAACTCAAAAAAAAAATTATTAAAAAATGTACATGTTAGTGCCAGCCGTGCCACGTCAGACGGCTGTGTCCACGTTAGCGACTTCCGGTCTAAATTGGCCGAATGGACTCAATTGGCAAAACGTGTAAATGTTTAGAGCCAAATTGACACAATTGAAAAGTTTATAATTGAATTGGCACAATTGCAATTGGTTTATGACTATTTTTGTAATTTTCCCTTTTCCTCCATCCCTGATTGAAGAAAATTTCTTCTAACTATGCGTGGGTTATAAGTTATGGACATTAGTCACATTTATATTTTGTTAAGTATAGTGTAAGTGATGCCCGTAACTTATAACCTTTCTAATGAAGGGATAGTTGCAGGAAATATACGACAACTAGAAACGAACCAAAAATCGTCCTACTCAGAATTTGGCGCCTTTAAAAAAGAAAACTCACGTCAGAAAGCACATCGAACGGAGAAGACTAACTAGCTTGCCACTGATTTACATTTCCTTATTTCATAGAAAAAGGTAGCAAATGTCAAATTTCTGTAAAGTCGGATGAGCACATGAATCTTAAAGATTTCGGCTTTTAATTCCTAATCAGAGACGAATGTACAGAGAGGAGAGAACGAAATGGGACTGAAGAATCCATACGTGTTCGCTATCTTGATCCAGTTATTACAGGCAGGCATGACCTTGTTCGCCAAGGCCACTTTCAATGGTGGCATGAACAGCTTCGTCTTCATGTTCTATCGGCAACTCGCTGGAACCGTTTTCTTGCTCCTGTTGACCGCGATCTTCGAAAGGAGATCTGCAACTCAGCTCACGTTACTCGTCTTCTTCAAGATCTTCGCACTCGCTTTCCTGGGGTGAGTTCAAAACGTTCACTGGAATCTAGAATTTTAAACTCTAGTCAGAGTATTTGGTGATTATGTAACTTAACATTCAAAAGTTTATTGCTGTTTCTAATAATTGTGATGAAATGATACGTGTATTGCAGTCTCACGCTAACTCTGAATCTCTATGGGATGGCGCTCCTCTATACTCCGGCTTCACTCGCGTCGGCAACTATCAACTGCGTACCTGTTACAACCTTTTTCTTTGCTGTTCTTCTCAGGTTCTCCTCTTCCCAGTGATTTGATATATAATTTTCTTAACTGTTTGAATTCACTGTGCTAGTCTCACTCTTCTCAGAAGGTAATGCGCTACCTAGAGTTTTCCTTATATGGCATAGGACTATAAAATGGTTCATTAGATTATTCAAAATCCTATTGCAAAACTATGATTCCCCACGTGTTAGAATACAAACGCGATGTATTAAATTTGTCGAAATGTTTACGTACTTTACCAATTCAATACTCAAATTTTCTATCTAGTGGACTCATTACTTTATAGTACCCAAAACTTTTAGCTTTACTTTTCACAATACCCACAACTTCGTTTCATAATGCTTTGTCACTCTTGGCATTATTTTGGCAGGAAGGAGAAGGTCAATGTGAGGGAAATAGCGGGAGTTGCAAAGCTAGGGGGAATAACAATTTGCATGGGAGGAGTGGCCACGCTTGCTTTCTTCAAGGGACCAATTCTAAACCCTCCTTTTGCCCTCCACAATGCCCAACACCAACACCAATACCATGTTTCATCATCTGGAAGCACAACATGGATCGTAGGTTGCTTGCTCTCGTTCATGTCAATCTCCTCGTGGGGCTTATGGTTAGTTCTCCAGGTACCCCCGACTTTTCATCGATCTTTTTAGGATTGTGATCTTCTCAAGAATTTTAATTCTGTTTAGATAATGTTGGGGCTTATGCCCAACACCAGCACCATGTTGCTGGCCCAGGCCGTGAGGTTTGAGCCCTCGCCAAATCCAGTGATGGTCAAGCCCTCGCTCAGGCCACAAGGGCAACCCTCCCCATGGCCGAAGGGAAAGAAAAAGAAAAAAAAAAGGAAAGAAAAGGGAAAAAAATGAAAAAAATGAAAAAATAATCCATGTCAATGCTGGTCATGCCATGTAGGATGGCCAACGGTAGGCTAGTGTTTATGTTAGCAATTTCCGTCCAAAATTGGTCGGTAAACTAAATTGACAAGTCGTCAAAAGGTTTATGATTAAATTGGCAAATCATTAAAATGTTTAGGACTAAATTTACACAATTAAAAGGTTTATGACTAAATCGGTAAGTTGTCAAAAGATTTAAAACTAAATGGCACAATTGAAAGGTTTAGGACTTTTTGAACGACTATTCCATTTTTCAGATTCTGACAAATATCGCGAAAGAGAAATAATAGGTTTATTAAGACTAATTTCAACATTGACTGTTAACTATATAGCGCACTTACAGTTCAACACATCATTTAATAGACTAATTATGTAGAGCGATCTTCTGAAGCTCAGAATGATACTCTTCATGAGATGCATTTATGTATAAAATTTCGTGATCTCTCAAATTTTGTCAGGAAGATTACAGGGGTAACAAAAAGAAAAGACCATCGTGTATGTTGGCTCCAACGACTCAAATAATTATAACTATATGTGTGCGTATATATATATTAATGTTGATGTGAAATGGATTATGATAGTATGCAAAATCCTTTGCAAAAGACGTTTATAATAGCCTTACATATGTGCACTCTCCCTTAAAATTTTAAGCGGCTTTTGGGTTGGACTTTTTTCTATATCCGCAAGTTTCAATTCTCTATTACCCTATTTAGGTACTAATTTCGCTTTCGTGCTACAAAATGCTATTTATTCACGATATAATAAACAATGGAAAGATAAGTTAACATAGAAAATTTGATGTGGTTAGGTCAATGTGATATATGTCCATAGGGAAGGCGGTATTGATAAATTCGTTAAGAATTAAAAAAAGGATTATGTCTCTCAATCCCAGCACCTAAAGGTCTGCTTGTGTTTATCTCACGATTTCTAGTCAAATTCACACTCAAAAACTCTAAACGAAATTTATGAAATATAATAAGGATTTTTTATTAGGTCCAATGAAAGTGTAATGAATAATTTACACAACATGTGGAAGAATTTAGTTAAAAACTAATCCAAACTTAGACATCAACCATTAAATGGTGAACTTGTGCGTTTTTTTTTTCATTTTTACACCGACATCTGAGAATAATGAGGAAAAGAAAAAATTAATATTATGTACATTGTCAAATGAAGAATACATGAACCTATTTATAGGATTTACACAATAACTATCTAAAATAGCATAATATCAATTACAATAAAGGGAAATACACAAAATCTTATAAATATATTTATAACACAGACGATGGACCTCACAATAATCCATATAATAAAAACCCCTAAATGAAAAGTAGAAAAGGGTATTTTTTTTATGAAATTCTGTATCAATAGTGCACCGAGCACAACAGATGTAGAACTATGCCATAAATCTATAACATTCTAACTACAATCAAATGTTGGTTGGATGTTGATTATGCTTTATTAATAGCTTAAACTTTCTAATATGAGTGTGTTTTAATCGTTTAGGTTATAGGAGTTTTGAACCATAATTAACAGTTGTAAACAACAATTGTGTAAACGATGTCATCTTTTAATCATGAGTGCATACCTAACATGAGTAAATTGGATCATAAATCACAGTTAACAATTGTGTAATCCAAGTCTCCCTATCGCATCTTTGAATAGCACGTCTGCTTGATTGCATATTAAGCATTATTTTTTTTCCTAAGCCATACTTAACATTATGTTAACCTTTACTATTTATGGCTTATTGAAACCATTCTTTCTCTCTTTTCCATTTTTTAAGAGAAAAGTAATATAATCCAAGTTTATCTTCATATAAACAGGCTCGAGTATTGAAAACCTATCCATCGAAGCTTCACTTCACAGGCCTTCAGTGTTTATCAAGCACGGCTCATTTGTTTTTTTGTGGCGATTGCTGTGGAAAAAGACTTCTCCCAATGGAAGTTGGGTTGGAATGTCGGACTACTTGCGGTCCTTTATTGCGTAAGAGAACAACAGTCCCTATTCTGTATACTCAGAAATTGAACATGCTAAAAGTCGGGCAAAATTTAAATCAACTTGGAAAAATATAGGTTAAGTAATGTTCATAGGGAAAGTCATAGTGAATGAGTTAGGTTAAGTCCGTCTTTTTTCTTCCGGTAATTGTCAAACCTAAAGATACCATAAAGTTTGAAAATTGCCTCTTTTCTTGGAAAAATTACGAAAATAATCTATGGATTTACTTGATATATCAAATACCGTCGTCACATTTCAAAACCTACAACTATTTCCCGAACTAAAATTCCTGCAAAACCCAACACCCACTTACACTCTCCCCTCACCCAAGAGGCTTACACAGTCTGACACACCCACCACCCTCCTCTCCACCGCCCGCCTCTGCTGCTCATTCGCAGGCCATTACTGACCTCGGATCTGAGGCCGACGGGGGTCACCGCACCAGCCCAAGGCTAGAGCGAGGTCGAGTCGGCCATGGCTAGGCTCTGCTATAGAGCTTTCGTGACTCATGAGCCTATTGTGGAGGCTCACAGTCGGCCGCAGCCCTAGTGAGTTCCATGCGGACCTCGCATCGCCTTGGCAACTGCGAGCCACGAACGATATCACCTCAGACAAAGACAGGGAAGCAGGGAGAGGGGCGTGAGCAGCGGGCAAGGGTAAGCGTGTCGTGTTGACGTCGAGGTCGGGTTGTGGCGTCGAGCGATGGCTCCATGCTGTGATGGTGGCTCTCGATCGTTGTTGTGCTGGGTTGCCATGCGTGAGGAGAGAGAAAGGTGTGGGGTGTAGATTGGGTGGCTCTCGATTGTTGCTGTGCTATATTAGGAGTAGCTTGAGTATGCACGAGAACAAATGGGTCTTTTTAGGTTGGGAAGTTGCAAAATATAAGTTTGGAAATGTAATTGGAGTATTTGATGTGGATAGCAAACTTGATGATTTTTGTAACTATCCCTTTTCTTTTTGTTTTTACCAAAAAGCAACGGACAAGTAATTGGTCGCTACCAAGCCACTCATCAGATCTGCAAAAATTGAGAGATGGAATATGTGGAACCGTGATTTGGAAAAATCTTCATCAACGCACCAAGCAGAAGTGTTGTCCTCGGTGTCCGATACTAAATTTTCTATAGATACATCAATGCTAATTGCATCATCGCCGGGCATTTCGAGAAAAATTCGACCGCCTCCGTCACACTTTCAAGATCGATTTCTAAGCATAGCATTTTATGAAAATTGGGAAACAAGATCTAGTTTAGACATGCCCATGTAGAGAGAGAGAGAGAGAGAGAGAGAGAGAGAGAGAGAGAGAGAGAGAGAGAGAGAGATGTTTGACATCAATGATGGGAAGAAAGCTCAAAAAAGGGGGAGCGCCTTTACCCCTCAAAGTACAAAGTCGGGGTGTGGGGGATCCCCAAGGGATCGAGATTGAGAGGTAGGATCGATGATCGTGCTCTTCTTTGCTTTTGGTCGAGAAAAGCAACGAGAGGTGAAATGCCCCCATCGAAGTCCGCCCTTTTGCCCATCATTACATGTGGTGAGTTGCTGAAATTACGCACGCATCTGCTTGTCCCTTGGCCCTTGGAAGACACATGGAAGTGATAATTTCCAATAATGGTCGTGGGTGATGCTGCTGCTGCTGCTGCTTTTTCCCCCCCTTCGACAAGACCCCCCTTCGGCAAATTTTCTAATTTGCCGAGTGGTATGACGAGATCCCAATAGAATTGTTTTAAGCCAATCAAATTGTGTTTAAATTGTGTACTTTCATTAAGACATCATAATATTTACAATTATATGTGATCAGGGAATTGTGGTCACGGGAGTTTCGCATTATCTACAATCTTGGGTGATTGTAATGAAGGGACCAGTATTCCAAGCCATGTCAACACCCTTGAATCCAATCCTAACAATGATTGGTTCCATGTTCCTCTTGGGTGAAAACATATATTTTGGCAGGTAAACTCTATCCTATATCTCATGGCATCACCTCCAATAATTGATAGGAACAACAGCACAAGGATACAGCGATACACACCTTTGAAGGTGTGTGTGTGTGTGTGTGTGTGTGTGAGAGAGAGAGAGAGAGAGAGAGAGAGAGAGAGAGAGAGAGAGAGAGAGATGTGGAGAATAATGGAGAAACAGTATGCGAAAGTGTTGAACAGTCCCAATAAATACGTCCATTGTCCAATCCAAGCCCACAAATGTCACATGCTATGTCCGTCCCCGCACCATACACCGCAGTCAAGCCTTTTTTGTTCATTAAACTTATTCTTTACTATTAAGTTCTATACACTGTTGATCCTAAATGTAGATCTTTGACATTAAGATGAATGTTTGGTGGATAAGGGATATCCTATCCTATGGCAATCACGAGGAGGACGAGAACTGTGACAGTAAAGATGTTATGCCACACTATCTTAAAGCATCAGCAATGATGTGCAGCAACATCGGTAATGGCTAATGCACAAGTAGAGTCCTTACAGAAAAGTAGGGACAAGAGAATTTACTGAAGTTCAGTCGTTCACACCAATGTCTTATCTTCCAATGCTAGCAACCACAAACCAAAGCTGAATTCCACTACTTTATGAAGTAGATCACGCGTTACATAATCGCGCGTGCTGACAACCTACCTCTCGTGCAACATTTCTACTTTTGTGATTATGTGAAAGAACATCCTCCTTGACTCCAATTTAGAAACTCCGCAAAAAAAAATCAAAATTTAAGTATAATATTAATGACGATAAGCAATATAATCAAGCTTTTCGTTCGTCTTCAATTCTTAATTGTATGCTGCTTTTGATTGAATTCGGACTCTTCTTGAGCTTATATAGATTTTCATCACAAACATGAGAACTAATCACGACTTTGAATTAATTGCGACTGATAGGACCTCATGATTGGTTTCTTTATCAGCATTGTTGGTGAGATAATGTTAGTAGCAGGCCTCTACTGAGTCTTATGGGGACAAATGCACGAGCAAAATCTAGCCACCGAAAGTTCCTTGCCAGTTCAAGCTGAGAAGACATGCGTAAATGCAGAAGATGAGGAACCCAAAGATGCTCAAACTAGTTATTTAGCAAAATGAAATTGATTTTTCATGTAGTTGGCCGTTTTGTTGAACATGTAATGATATTTATGTAGTAGATAGTATGTGGCGCTCATCACGTATATTTTCATTGTGCTGTGCCACACCATATGTCACTTGTTGGCGGTTAATGTCTACATATGTATGTTGCACTCACTCATGTTTTTGTAATTCTCGAGGAGCTTTTCTTCTTTTTATAAGACTGGCATGTCTTAATGTTGATGCTCCAAATAAGAAAAGACCAATTTGACATTTTCCTTATCTTAAGAAAAATGGAGAGCCTTGTCAACGAGACTTGGAAGCCCAAAAATTGAAAAACTGGAGTTTTGCCCCCCTCGTGTTAATGGGTCGGGTCGGGTCGGGTTTTCATGATACCCGATCTGAACCGATCCGAAACAATGAATATATGTGCTTGGTCCGACCCGAAACAAGAGCCAAACATGATATAGCCGCACAATCGGGTCGGATTCGTGTTTAGAGGTTTACTAATCATTTTTTGCAGTCGATTCATTTTCTCAATAACTTTATCAGCACCTTGTTTTGCTCAAAATCTTCACGCTATCCCATAGCTTCGTTAGTGCTTGTGCAGATACCTTGAAGCAGAAAATATTATGATGCACTCAAAGTGCCAGAAGCCGATACAGAAGAGCAGGTTTGATCTAGAGAGATTACAGTAGCATAAACAAGTTACAATTACAAGGTGATGCTCATTAGGCAAGCAATAACCAACTGTTTTTAACATTAATTATCTGGAAATGGAAATGGATGTGAATGGTGGCACCCGATCAACTGTTCAAGCAATACAGAGCAAGTACAATAGAAAATCTGCACAAACTAAGGCTCCGTTCGTTTGGCGGAAAAAATTCTTTTTTTGGAAAATATTTTCCCGAAAGTCATTTTCCTGAAAAATGTTTTCTTGGAACACAATTTTTTGGTGTTTGGCTAAAATCTGAAAAAGTTTCGGAAAATATTTTCTGGTGTTTGGCGATAGCCGATCCGGCTGTGGCGACCGGTGGCGGCGATCGACAACCGGCGGCGACGGGCGGCGGTCGGCGGCGGCGGGCGGCGATCGGCGGTGACCGACGACCGCCGGCCGGCGGCAGCCGACGACCGACAGTGACCGGCGACCGATGACCGGGGCGGCGATCGGCGACCGGCGGCGGCGGTGACCGGCGACCAACGGCCGGCGACCGGCGGTGGCCGACGACCGACAAGGACCAACGACTAGCGGCGGCAACCGGCGACGGCCAATGACGGGCGGCGGCCGCGACCGACGGCCGGCAACCGGCGGCGGCCGACGATCCGACGGTGACCGGCGACCGATGATCCGTGGCGACGATCGGCGACGGCGACCGGCGGCCGTCGATCGACAGGCGGCTACGGCGGCGGTGGCGATCGCCGGCTGCGACGCGGCGGCGACCGGCGACCTACGGCCGGCGGCGGCGACCGGCGACCCGCGGCGGCGGCGGCGACCGCGGCCGGCGGCGGCTACTGGCGCCGACGGCGGTGACCGGCGATGAACTTCTCTCCCACGGAAAACATTTTCCCTTCCATGGCAACTTTGCCTTCATTTTGGGGAAAATGATTTCCTCTTTTGAAAAGAGGAAATCATTTTCCCCCAAAATGAAGGCAAAGTTACCCATGGAAGGGAAAATGTTTTCCGTGGGAAGTTATTTTCCGCCCCCCGAACACTGAAAAATCCGGAAAATATTTTTCTGGAAAACATTTTCCGCCAAACAAACGGAGCCTAAGTGTTGGATTATATTGTAAGTAAAGCTGCTGAAGGATGTAATGAAAAAGGAACCAACTAGACCTCATTCATGGACTATGAAGGGCAGAGTCTAGTAAGCTGTGGAGAATGCCCAAGCCTATAATATTCTAGAATGCCTCAACATAACTATAACCACCAAGATCATTCGCAAAATAACCAAGCCACGGATCTTAAAAGGTTTGAGATGTCTTAATTACACAGAGGAGCTTTATTGTAGTATTCAAAACATTAGATCCCAAATGTTGACTGTGACAAACAAGAGCACTAATTCCATAAAGCAAGATCTAGGTCATGTTCATTCTTCCGTAGAACTCTCCAACAAAGACTGGTAGACCCCCAGTTTCAATGAAGTATAAACAAATTTTGTCCATCAATGAGTCAGTCAGCTGCTCATCCAGAGTTGCCCATGAAAAAGTCTGTCTAAATGAACAATTTCCAGCAGTTGCTCCCTTTTCGCCCCCTCAGCAATAGTTTCACATGCTGATCCTTCACCAGAATACTCGTGATCAGCCCTTAAAAAGGACAATGTAAAAGCTTTACTGTGATGATTGTTCGTAGAAAGCTTCCTCTAACAACACTTACTGCAAGTAAGAAATGAAGAAGACAACAATTGCTAAATGCCTAATCTGAATATGAAAAAGTAAATTTGCAATAAGAATAAAAAAAAATTGGTTTAGCAAGTACCAATTCCCAACTTCGTCAATCATCAAGAGAAACCGATATCGAGTTCGGCTCCATAATTGTAGTTGAACACTCTGCATTAAATTCACAATCAAAATGAGAACTTAAGTATCCATTGTAATATAGAAAAGAATAAATATTCCACAATTATGTTTTCAGACTTGACTCAAAATTTTCTTGTTCTTCTAAGTCATCCTCAATTGAAAGTGAAAGTGGAGACGATCGTAGCCAATCTTGAGCACATATAAGACCCTCCACCATTCTTGGGGTCAAGGAGCTACGAAAGACATTGAGTACACGACCTCCTGTGCTGAATGCGGTCTCTGATGCTACAGTCGAAACGGGCACGACCAAAATATCTCGAGCAATGGAAGAGAGGATAGGATATCTCGAAGAATTAACTTTCCACCAAGTTAAGATATCAAAGTCAGGGCTATAACGTTCACATCCTTCCTCCAAATATTTATCCAATTTAGATTTTTCTTCCAAAATTTGTTGTCCCGTTTGGCTAAGATACTTTGCAGTCATAAAGTCCGCACTAACCACGGGAGACTTTGACACATTTACTGTCCTTGTACCCTTTAATCTCAAGTTGCCTTGGGGGCATTTACCAGTGCGGTATTGCTCGTATAATGATGTCAGCGATGATGTTACCTTATCACGTAAAATTTCTGCTTGCTTGCTCTCATAAACATCATTAATCAACCATTTCACATATTCCCACTTATGTCGAGGGTCAAGTATGCAAGCAATAAACAAATTAAGATTGATGTTGTTCACATTGCCATAATACTTATTGAATTTGGTCTTCATTCTTTTAGCCATTTCCTACAAACTTTTATCCTCATTCTCACAATATTCATTAATCATCCTAAAAAGCCCATAGACATCCTTTGCCAAATCATTACTAGTGACATAAGAAGAACCCGAAACTTTTGAAGTCGTATCAAAGAGTAACTTCAGGAAAGGAAGAAGGTGACGGGCATAATCCCAATCGTCACTAGTAGGCAACCCTTTCGCCTTGGACAGTTCTTCAACAAATTTGCTATCTTGAATTTCCAATAAGAAAAAAAGCTTTTTGAAACTTCAAAGCTGTCTCCAGCATCATATATGTCAAGTTCCAATAAGTCTCCACATCCAAACATACAAGACTCTTGAACTCAATATTCTCTAGTTCAACACAATCCTTAAACCGCCTCAACCTCCCAAGAGAAGACCTCACATAACGTACAGCCGAACGTATTCTAACAATAGAATCATTTATGTCTTTTAACTCCTCTCTCATAGTCAAACTCAATATATGAGCAAAACACTTCATGTGGAGTAACTCACCTCTCAATACCAGAGTGTTCCAAGAATTAAGTCTTCTTTTCAAGTATTAAATTTCCAAATCATTTGAACTTGCATTATCCACGGTAATGAAAAAAATACTTTGAATCCCCCAACCAGTCAAACATTTCTCAACCGCCTTTTCTATTATCTCGGTAGAATGACCCGGGATTTGACAAAAATTTAAGATTTTCTTCTGCAACTTCCAATCAGCATCAACAGAATGAGCAGTGAGAAACATATAAGTCAAATTTTGACAAGAGGTCCATGTGTTGGTCGTCAAACAAACTCTAGGACATGTGTTGGCAAAATATTTCATCAATTTTCTTCTTTCCTCCACGTATAACGCATAACAATCACTCCTCAACGTGTTACGCATAGGGATTGAGAACTTTGGCCGGATTCTATACACAAATCGCCGAAAACCCTCATTTTCTACAAACTTAAAGGGCAATTCACCAAGAATGAACATGGTCGCTAGTTCTTTTCTACTAGCATCTTGGTCAAATTTCCATGGTGAACTACCAATCCCAACAGGTTGACCCGAGGCATTTTTTGGCCTTTTCTCGATGTTTGCATATGGATATTCCTTACATCTATCTAAATGATGATGCATTGAACTAGTCCCTTGAGTACTAGAACAACCAATGTGGACCTCGCAATATAAACATTCAGCTTTTTCTTGATTTTTGTCTGTACATGGAATCCTTTTAAAGTGATCCCACATAACGGATCTCTTCCTTCTATTTGTGAGGCTAGAATCCGTCGACGAAGACATCTAGCAATCAGCAAAAATAATTAACATTTCAGAATCAACAAAAACCATCATTGCCATAGAAAGTTGACATAGTAAAGTAAAGTCTATCTCAAAAGCAAGCATGAACAGCTTTGTCATATACAAGAAGTGACTCAGAAAGCTATCAAGGATGCAATTTTTTGCAGAGGTCTGTTACATGCTAATTATGCCACAAATAAATATACCAATTCAAGTAACTCAGTTCCAAGATATATCACCAAAATGTAGCCAACTAAAGATTGAACATAGAAGAAATAAAGAAGAAAACACATATAAAAGCTCCAACATTTCAAGAGCCATAGTAGTTACCAGCTTGAACTTAGATTCTGCAATCGGCTTTTCTTTAATTGGGAAGAGATCGGGGTACGACTCCCACACCTTCTTCTTGAAAGCCGATTTAACCCACAACAAATACATAGCAGAACATATTCTAAGATCAGACAAACCTAAGTCTACTCGAAATCTGTCTAGATTGGCTAGTTTACAACAAACCTGACACGTGTTAGTCCAAATTAGAGTTAATCTACTCGAAATCTGTTTGGATTGGCTAACCTAAGTCTACAGTAAGTATTGCAACCATCAAATTCCAAGATCAGCCAAATACATAGCAGAACAGATTTCCCACTGGTGATTCCCAAATTTCGATTATTTTGCAATTTGGGTCACTGAACTTTGATTGCAACAACCCAAAGCATAAAACTTTTAACTTTTTGTAGTTGAACTGATGCACTTTGACCATGGTAAAAATTGCCACATAACAGGCCACGTTAGTTTTTTGCTGGACATTTGGTTGGGAAATGGACAGAGTGCATCAATTGCAAAGAAATTCAGTGATCCAATTGCAAGATTCATCAAAGTTTAAAGACCACCTGTGAATCACTACAACCATCTTCACTAGCAGCTCCATCAGTCCACTTCTCCCCCCAGTCCTCGAAAACAATGCAGCCAACGCAAAACGAAAACTTCACCACCCTTTTCCCCCCAAATACAAACAAGCACGCGAAACCCACCACGGAATTTGCTTCACATCGAACAGCAAACCCGCACCCATCAGCGATAAACCCACAATTTGCTATTGGAAAAGCGAAACTTCGAAAGACCCACAATTTAGAATCCGTTACCTGACGTAGTGGTTGGCGATGCACGATGGACCCGCTTTCATTCACGAAATCGAGAGGGAGTTAGGGTTTGCGGGGATTGACTTGGTTCGAGCTCGATGCCTGGGAGGGGATGACGATGACGGTGGATCGAGGGAGGTGGCGCAAGTCAAACTGGGGAGGAGACAGGATCCGCTAGAGAGAGAAAGCGGAGCTCTGGAAGAAGATGATAGGTTTCGGGTGGGCTTGGGAGCAAGAAGATCAAATGGTTCTTGTTTGTTTTTGGTGGGCTTGTTTCGGGCAGGCTCGGGTAGATCCAAAACAAGCTGAAGCCTTGTTTCTATTGTTACTTAAACAAGTTAAGGTCCAACCCGACCCAATACAAAAATTTCATGTTTGGGTCGGATTGGGTCAGGTCGGGTCATGTTTCAGCGGGTTCTTTTGACACCCCTACCCCTTAGCCCACAAATTCTTAGCTACTTGCTTGTGCTACCCATTTTAAAGGCCAAGTTTCTTGATCATTGCTATTTCATCCTTTATTTGCCTCCTTTATTTCATGTATCCACACTTTAGTCTTAGGCAAAAATTCAATCTTGCCGCAAAAAAGAAGTATTAAAGTATTTAAATATTAAACCTCGCCTCTATCAAACAGCTTAAGTAAGACAACTACCCTCTTTTATTCTCGTAAGAACTGTCTTTTTTCTTATCACACGCTGGATCTTGAGTCAATGATCGAATCATTGAAGTCTCTCCTTCAAAAAAAAAAAAGATGTCATATAATAGTTGATAAATTTAAAGCATTTACAAGAACGAAAAATAATCATTGGTAAACGATACCAAATATTTAATCATAGATTTAAAAACCAAATAAACTTTGCTTGGTAACTCGAATGAGCGTTGGTGACACAAAACGAATGGGTAGGTTAATCGGAAAAAAATTGGTAAGTTGCTCAAATAAAGATTGATATATTCATGTATCATTTAATAAGTTTAAGACATTGATAAGAAAGGAAAGTAAAAGTTGATAAAAGAAATAAAAGTTGGTAGTTTTGCAAATGGTCAAACCGAGTTGTTAATTTCGTAAAAGTGCCTATAAATTACGGACAAGTAACTCAGAAATAAGGTAACCTGTAATTGCTTTACCTATAGTTTTATGAAGCTTACCAATTCTTGCAGAAATATACTACCACGAAAAAAATTAGAAAGAAACAGTGGAATTGTACGAAGTCTACATTACGTTAATCGGAAGGACTATATTTATCCCCCATCCATGATTGAAGAAAATTTCTCCCAACTATACCTTTAATTGGCGACTTTACAACATATGGACATCAACCGCATATATATTTAGGTAAGTGTGGTGTAGGCCATATTCATAATTTGTAATTTGGAGGCATAGTTGCTGGAAATTTTTTACAACCATAAACAAAGGAAAAATGGTCCAAGGTAATTTGTTGCATTTGAAGAAGAAAAATCACGTCAGAAAGAACATTCAAAAAAGAAGATTTTACTAACTTATCCACGGATTTTCTTTGCATTTTCTTAAATGCATAGGCAGATAAGCATGTGATTCTTTAACGATTGCGCCATTAATTTCTAATCGGAGGCGAATGTACAGAGAGGCGAGAGCATTATGGGACTGAAGAATCCATACGTGTTCGCTATCTTGGTCCAGATTATCCAGGCGGGCATGACCTTGTTCACCAAGGCCGCAGTCAATGTTGGCATGAAAAGCTTCATCTTCATCTTCTACCGGCAACTTGCTGGATCCGTTTTCTTGCTCCTGTTTGCCGCGATCTTCGAAAGGAGATCTGCGACTCAGCTCACACTCCTCATCTTCTTCAGGATCTCTGCTGTCGGTTTCCTGGGGTGAGTTCAAAAAATATTGCCTAGAATCTTTGAATTTAAACTCTAATCAGAGAAGTTAGTGATTATGTAACTTAACATTCAAAAGGTCCTTTTCCTAGTAGTTTTGATGAAATGATACATGTGTATTGCAGTATCACGCTAACTATGAATCTCTTTGGGATTGCTCTCCTCTATATTTCAGCTTTACTCGCGTCTGCAACTGTGAACTGCGTACCTGTTACAACCTTCTTGTTCGCTATTCTTCTCCGGTCCTCCTCTTCCCAATTATTTGATATGTATATTCTTAATCTATATTAAGTCAATATTCACATTTTCTATCTAGTGAACTCAATACTTCGTTTCCTAAAGGGTTGTAACTCTTGGCATTACTCTGGTAGGAGGGAGAAGTTAAATGTAAGGAGTATAGTGAGAGTTGCAAAGCTTGGAGGAATAACAATTTGCATAGGAGGAGTGGCCACCCTTGCTTTCTTCAAGGGACCAATTCTAAATCCTCCTTTTGCCCTCCATAGTGCCCAACACCAACACCAACACCAACACCAACACCATAACCATATTTCATCATCTGGAAGCACCATGGATCATAGGTTGCTTCCTCTCGTTCATTTCAGTCTCCTCCTGGGGCTTATGGTTTGTTCTGCAGGTCCCCCAACTTTTAGAAAGACTACTTTAGGACATTGATTTACTAAGAAATTTGTCAGACTATTATTAACGGTTGTCAATAACACACTTGTAGTTTGACACATTATTTAATAAACTCATTTTGGAGATCAAATTTAGTAAGCTCAGGATATCGCTCATCATGAGATTCATTTTAGGTAAAACATTTCGTGATCTCTCGAATGGCTAATACATCTAGTTAGGGAGATTACAACAGTAACCATGAAAAGAAAAAGACCATAGTCTATGTTGGCTCCAACACGCGAAAATTGTCCAATCAGTCATAAACTTATTGTATATATACCAATTCAGTCCTGAACTTTTTAATTTTGTCAATTTAGTTTAAAATCTTTGCCCAAAACTTCAAGGTTATCCTTCCAGCCAATTTTCGCCGATAATCATTGATGTGGCAATGTGCTATATAGGATAACCAGAAATGATTAAACCGCCACATGAGCGATTTTCGGCAAAAATTGACCGAAAGGACTACATTAAAATTTCGTGCAAAGTTCTAAGACTAAATTAGCAATATTAATAGCCACTTAAATCAACGTTCTTACACAAAAAATAATGTTCATGCACTTAATTAATAGCTCAAGTTTTTGCAATGTACTTTTTTACATAAGTATTAAACACTATATCATCTTTTTGGTCATAGGAGTTTTAAATCATAAATTTCACTTGTAAACAATAATTGTGGAATCCACTTCGTCCTCGTAGCATCTTTTAATCACGCGTGCATACCCTTTGGATGTTGATTCGTGATTGCTTATTTTGCCTAATGTTAACCGGCCTCTAGCATAATTGTACATTCCAACATGAATAAATTAGATCATAAATCACAGTTAACAATCGTGGAATCCACGTCTACCTCATCGCTTCTTTGAATCTTGATTGCATATTTAGCATTACTTCTTTGTATTTTTTGTTAAGTCATGTTTAACATTAAGTTAACCTTTATTATTCTTGGCTTATTGAAATCATGCTTTGTTTCTTTTTCTTTTTAAGAGAAAAGTCATATAGATCCAAGTGCTTTATCTTTATATAAACAGGCTGGACTATTGAAAACCTATCCATCGAAGCTTCACTTCCAATTTCTTCAGTGTTTATCAAGCACAGTTCAGTTGTTTCTTGTTGCGATTGCCGTGGAAAGAGACCTCTCCGAGTGGAAGTTGGCTTGGAATGTCAGACTACTTGCCGTCCTTTATTGTGTGAGTGAACAAAAGTCCCCCATTTCTACATTTAGAAATTGAATATGCTAAAAGTGGGCTAAAATTTAATTGGACTTAGAAAAGTATAGGTTAAGTAATGATCATAGGGAAAACCATAGTGAATGTGTTTGGTTAAGGCCGTCCATTTTTTTTTTTTGGTAATTGTCAAATTAAGGGAAAATTGTCCAAAAAATCCTAAATCCATTATACGGCAACCAATTTAGTTCTAAACCTTTCAATTGTACTAATTTAGTTCTAATCCTTTTGACAATTTGCCAATTTAGTTCTAAACCTTTCAATTGTACTAATTTAGTCGTAAACTTTTTAACGATTTGCCAATTTACTTCTTTCGGCCAAAATTTGCTGACTTGGTGGTCTAGTCAGCGTTGGCCGTCTTACGAAGCACGGCCAGGCTTACATAAAAAATTTTGCAATTTTTTATTTTGTTAATTTTTTTTCTTTTTTTCCTTTCCTTTGCTTTTGATTTTCTGTTTCCCTTTTTCCTTTCGCTGGTCATTGTCGGGCCTCGTCGATGGTCGGCAAAGGCTGCCGGCCATAGGTGAGAGACGCCTAGGCTAGGGAGAGTCACCTTCGTCGGCCTCAAGCAAGGGTTGTGTAACATCCTGAATTTTGATCCGTTACCGGGACCAATGAAGTATATGTTAATGCTCGTTTGATTTTAGTAAGTCGCGCTCTAAACACAATTTTGGACTTCGGGTATCGACGGGCGATTTTGGGCAAAATCAGTATGGAATTAGGTGCGGAATTACGTGAATGGGGAGTGGAAATTTTATGGTGGGCCTTAGGAATTAAATTGGGTAATATTTATTGGAAATTCGGATTAATAGGGGCTGCGAATTACTGTTCATATGCTGCGAATCACTGTTCACAAGCTGTGAATTATTGTTCACGGGGCTGTGATGACTGGTTCGGGACGCGAGTTGGGTTTTTGGAACCAGTATTTTATGGCGAGAAAGTTCCGTGAAGGATCGGAATTAATTCGACGCCGTTTGGTGGGAGAAAAATGAGAATTTACGGTTTTGCCCCTCCAAACTTTTGGACTGATTTTCGAGGGCTTAAAGGATGAATTTTAAGGATCCGACACCATATTATGTCTACCGTGAATATATAGGACCGGTATGGACAAAAATTGGAATTTCAGTCCGGGATCGGAAAATTACGAAAATGCCCCTAGGCCATTTTAATTTATTCCGAATTTTGGATAAATTTTGGGGACTAACTAAGGTTAAGAAGCCCAAACCAGACCTGGTTAGCCTTGGTTAGGGGTATTTGACCATTATACCCTTGCATTATTGGAGGAGAATGAGCCTAGGCCATTGGATTAAAGGGCAGATTGTCCAAACCCTTGGATTTTTGACAAATGGATTCCATTCACCCAAGTTTGACCACATTTGACCTGCTTCTTCTCTCTCCTCAGTCTCCCTCAGCTCACGTTCTCTCTCCCCGACCAGCCTTCACGGTCGTCCTCCCCTCCTCGCCGTTCCTCTGCCGTGCTGCACAACCGGCACTGTTCACGCCGGAAACAGCCACGCCGTCGGAGCTGCTGGCCGCCAGTCACCACACGCCGCCACTGGAAGTCACCCCAGCCTCCATCGACCTCCCTCACCCCCCTTAATCGCCGTCCACACCTGCTGCTGTTCCAGGCGGAACCGTGAGGGCCACCGCCGGTCATCACCCCGCCGGCGCCGTGCCGCCGTCCTCCGCCCGTACGCCGCCCTCGTCGACCACTTGCCCTCACCGTCTCTCTCTCTCCACTGTCCTCAGCCCTCAAGCCCAGCAGCCTCCCCTATTTTGGCCGAGGTGATCGTGAGCCACACCGGCGCCGCCGTGACCACCGGCTTGCCCCCGGAGCGCTGCCGTCGATTCTCACCGTGTGTCGGTAATCGACCGCCCGCTCCCGTCGCCTCGAGTCGATTTTATGCGAGTATAAACCCCTAAACCCCTAATTAGTTTAACTGTGCATTTTTAGGGGTTAATTAGGCCTAATTGGGGTTTAATTAGGCTTAATTGTGTGTGGGGTGTTTTGTATAGGTCATTAGGACCTAATGAGATAGTTTAATGGTGGATTAAGGCCTAAACAGCCCCCTATTCTGGGACTGTTCATTGAGTACCGAAATTGTGCATTTTTGTCTAAGTTTTGTACTAATTAAGTTCAAGTGCTAATGACTTGGAATTGGACATTTTAGGGGCTAATTAGGCTTATTTGAAGCTTAATTAAGTGTATTTGGTTGTTGGGTGATTAGGGTTTGAGACTAGAGCCTAATGAGGGTGTTTAATTGTGGTTTAGTGGGCAAAATGTGTCCCCCCCGGTACTGTTTCATACAGTACCGAAATTGTGTAATTTGCCTAAGTGTTTCACTAATTGGGTTCAATTGCTAAGGACTTTGAATTGGACATTTTGGGGACTAATTAGGCTTAATTGAGGCTTAATTAGGTGTATTTGGTGGTTGGATGATTAGAGTATATGATTGGGCCCTAATGAGATTGTTTAAGTGTGGTTTAGTGCCTAATGGATATTCTGTTCTGCAGTCTGTTCACCGAACCGAATTGCACTATATGGCTTAAATTGGGACTTAGTTGGTTCATTGACTATTGGCTTGAGTTTGGCCATTTTTAGGGGTTGATTAGGACTTGTATAAATTCCTATTGAATGACCCCGAAATAGTGTGAACGACTATCGAGATTGATTTGCCCAAGACGGGCCTTTAGTGCATTGAGTTACTTTGGAAAGAATGCGCGGAAATGAGTGTTGAACTTATTGAACTAGAGGAGTGATAAATTGATGGTGCCTAGGGTGTGTTAAATTCATTGGCTTGGTAAATAAGTGTGTTCGGCATGTTGGCTTGGGTATTGGCATGAATTTCCGAGTATACGATTTGTATGTCATGTTGTGATTGATTGGAATTGAGTGCAACAATGTGCATACCTGAGATTTACTCAATTGTGGCCTTCGGGTCGGGCCTTCGGGTCGGGAGAAGCTGTGGCCTTCGGGTCGGGCCTTCGGGTAGGGAGAAACTGTGGTCTTCGGGTCGGGCCTTCGGGTCGGGAGAAGCTGTGGCCTTCGGGTCGGGCCTTCGGGTCGGGAGAAGCTGTGGCCTTCGGGTCGGGCCTTCGGGTCGGGAGAAACTGTGGCCTTCGGGTCGGGCCTTCGGGTCGGGAGAAGCTGTGACCTTCGGGTCGTGGCCTTCGGATCGGTATAACTGCACGTGATTTGCGTTAATGTCAAATGCCTAACCTGCAGGGCTATGAGACAATGTGTTGGGCTGTGAGCCCGGGTGAAATTATGTTGATGTGCTGGTTCATTATTGGTGTGTTTTATTTACCCTTCTGGAGGTGCACATTAGCCTAGTTTAGGATTAGTGGTTTGTACTTGCTGAGATTTCTCACGGTTGTGGTAAAACCGACATTTCAGAGCCCCCGCTTGAGCCATGATCATATTGAGGCAGACTCGGAGCCGTCGGGTGAATAGACAACTGAGGAGGATTCATGTGGTGATGCCGAGGACAGTGAGTCAGTGTGGACGTCTCCGAGAGGGCATAGGGACTAGTTCTGGGAGTGAGACAATAAATTGAGAGGGCCCCACTGTTGGACAATGCTGATCCTTTTTGTATTTTGGAAGTTAATAATTACTGGTTCGGTGTGCTTGTAATAATAATGGATGTTGTATATAAGTGATGTAATGAATGTATATATTGTTTCAATAGTTCGTAATTTGTTATCTCTTGCTATTCATGGTTGCTTTTAAATTGTCTGGGTGTATATATATCTATTATATATACGTCGTTTCCGCATGGGGCGTGTTTTCTCTGATTTGGGCTTTCAGGTCGGTGACGTAACCTGGGAGCGTCGCACCACATTTCGACCTATACGCGGATGTTCATGCTTCGTAGGGTACGGGGCGTGACAGGTTGCCCTCACTTGGGCGAGCTTGGGCCGCCCTCGCCTGGGCTGGCGAGGGCTAAAGAAAGTACATGAAGCTTTTAATTTTTTTCCCCTTGTTCTTCTATTGATGTATAGAATGAGATTTCATTTAACTCGAAATACCCATTTGCAGCCCACTACGTTCATAGTAGGATCATAAGAAACCAAACACCATGTTTATTACTATTGAATAAAGATAAATTCTTGATCCATGACATAACTCTATTAAGGGTCCTTAACCGCTCGGGAGTAACATGTTGGTTCGGAGATATGGTTGGCAGTAAGTGCAAGCGAAATTGGGTGAAGGGTGTGAGAAAAGGCTTTTCATTTGGTAATACCAGATTTATACCTTGTTTGCATTGGGTGAGTGGAAGAAGGAGGGACAGGTTGTTTTTTGTTAATAGGTGGAGGAAGGGTTGGCCAAAGGTCTGGAAGGTAGGTTTGATAGTTGATGAAGAAGGCACCGGGGAGGTGTTAATGGATGTAAGAATAACCTGTGAAGTGGTGGAAGGACCACAATGAACATGTTCAGTTTGAATGACTCCAAAGAAATCGAGACTATGAAGTAAAAGATGTGAAGAATAAGTGGAAGTGATGTGGGAGCGAGAAAACTTAGTTTCATCAAAGACGGCATGACAAGAAATATATACTCGACCAAATGTGAGATCCAATAACGATAACCTTTATGACTGGAGCTATAGCCTATAAAATAGCAGGGGGTCGATTGAAGTTGCAATTTGTTATCATTCTAAGATCGGAGCCATGGGAAGCAAAGAGAACCAAAGGTTTGTAAATATGAATAATCAGTAGGGGTGTGATGTAAAGTTTGATATGGGAAGCAAGTGTGACATTGAAGTATGGGCATGCGGTTAATCAAGTAAATGACTGTAGTGAAGACTTCTAACCAAAATTTAGAAGGCATATGAGCACGGGCTATCAAAATGGTATGTGGCGGTGCTTGCGCTCCACAACACCAATGCAAAAGGTTTATGACTGAATTTTCATCAATGTAAAAGGTTTAGAACCGAATTGGCACCAAAAAAAGGTTTAGGACTAAATTGGCACCAATGCAAAAGGTTTAGGACTGAATTTGTACCAATGCAAAAGGTTTAGGACTGAATTGGCACCAAAAAAAGGTTTAGGACTGAATTGGCACAAATGCAAAAGGTTTAGAACTGAATTAGCACAAAAAAAAGGTTTATGACTAAATTGGCATAAATGCAAAAAGTTTAGGACTTTTTTGACACTTTTCCCGCCCACAAAGTCTTAGCTACTCGCTTGTGCTCACTTTCCCATTTTAAAGGCCATGGTTCTTGATCTTTGCTATGTCGTGCTTTATTTGCCTTATCTATTTTATATATCCGTGATTCAATTTTAGACCAAAGTCCAATCATAGCATGAAAAATAGTGTTAAAAGTATTTAAATATTAAACAATGCTTTTATCGTACAGCTTAAGTTTCAAGAGTAATTGATTTTGATCACATAAGGTTTTTACATAATCATGCGATCTTCCTTTTTATTTGATTTTGTTAAGTAAGACAACAACCCCGTTGTTTTTGTAAGAACTCTCGAATCAAGGGTCGAACCTTTGAAGTCTCTCCTTCAAAAGAAAGGAGATGTCGCCGAGGTAATGGCCATGGTGATCATGTAGTTTATACAATTCAATAACGCTCCTTCTCTTTTCTTGTTTTGATGAAGGAATGATATATGTGCATTACAGTATCACGCTCACTTTGAATCTTCACTTGAGTTTGCGACTATCAACTACTTATCGGTTGCAACTTTCTTCTTCACGATTTTTTTCAGGTTCTCCTTCTTAATACTTTGATCAAATTTATTGTATCCAACGCTTACCAATATATCAAGTAACGATTACTCGACAAACTAGTTAGTAACCTAATAGAGAAAAGTTGGTAAGTCACACAAATAAAAGTCGGCAGATTTCTATAAGAGTTAATAAATCCAAAGCGTTTTACAAGAAAAAATAATAATAATTAGTTATCAGTAACAACATTTATTAATAAATTAAGAACCAAAGAAACATTGCTAGTATAACTAAAATGATAGTCGATGACTCAATCAGAAAAAAAATTGGTAAGTCACTCAAATAAAAATTGTGATATTCATAGTTAGTAAATTTAACATGTTGATAAGAAAGACAAATATAAATTGATAAAAGATAATATAATTAGTATTTTTGCAAATTGTAGAAAGAAGTTGTTATCATAAGCGAAAATGACACAAATAGTCCTTGAATTTTGGCTCAATATACATTGTGGTCATTGAATTTTTAATTTGTTCAATATGGTCCCTGAACTTTAACCTAATGTGCAATTTCGTCTCTAAACTTTTAATTTGTTCAATGTGGTATCTAATCTTTTGATACATGTTCAATGTAATTATATTTAATGTTTTCCCTGATCTTGAATTAATGGAAGGATAACAATGAACATTTTCATATAATTTAGGAAATATATTGAACATGTATTAAAAGCCTAGAGATCACGTTGAACAAATTAAAAGTTCAATGATTACGTTGCACATTGGATTAAAGTTTAAGGATCACATTGAACAAATTAAAATTCAAGTACCACATTGCACATTGAACCAAATTTCATGGGTCATTTGTGTCACTATCCCATTTCATAAATGTGTCCATAAATTAGCAACAAGTATCCATAAGGTAATCTTTTACCAACAGTTTTATAAAATTACCTATTCTTGCAAAAATCTACTAACCCGAGAAAACAATCTGCGTTTTTCATAAATGAACAGTGGAATTGTTCAAAGTCTACATTACGTTAATCGGAAAAACTATATTTTTCCCCACTGATTGGAGGACATTTTTACTAACCATACCTTTAATAGGCAAGTTACAAGTTATGGACATCGGCCGCATTTATATTTGGTTCAATGTGGTTAAGGCAATGTCCATAACTACTAATTAGAGGCATAGTTGCGGGAAATTTCCTGACCAAACACGAAGGAAAAGTGGCCCTAGTCGAATTTGGTGCTTTTGAACGAGAAAACTCACGTCAGAAAGCACGTCCGAAAGAGAAGATAAACTAACTTATACACTGATTTTCTTTGCATTTCCTTAACTCATACAAAAAAGGTAGCAAGTGTCTGACCAAAAAAAAAAAGGATCAGCAAGTGAATCTTAAAGATATCGACTTTGAATTCCTAATCTTAGGCGAAAATACAGAGGAGAGAGCAAAATGGGACTGAAGAATCTGTTGAGCGTCAAAGGCGCGGCAACAATATTGATTTGAAGAAAGGAATTTTTGAAGGTGAAACAATCGCAATTCGCGTCTTTCTATTGCATGTCTCAATTACAAGAGAAATAGACTATATATAGACCATAGTTTGATTCGAAATAGGAAACCTCTTTCTAGGAAACCTATTCTAATTAGGAAACCTACTTGACTTAGGAAACTTTCCTAAAATATAACTAGAAACAATATCTCACAATATCTATCAAAATATGGAAATACGAACAGACTTAAAAAGGAAACAAGTACTAACAAATTTGGTTTAATTTCTAACACTCCCCCCTAAACCAAATTTTCTTCCATCGATCATTCCAAGCAGGCTCTTGAACTTTCGAAAAGCATCGATCTTGAGAGGTTTAGTAAAAATATTTGCTACTTGATCTCCGGTCTTCACATGCAATACTTCAACTTCATTCTCTTTAACCTGTTCTCGGATGAAGTGATATCGAACATCGATATGTTTACTTCGTTCATGAAAAACTGGATTTTTCGCCAAAGCAATAGCAGAAACATTATCAACAAAAATCTCCGTTGCTTTCTTCTGCTCCATAAAAATATCTTTGAGTAGTCTTCTCAACCATATTGCATGACAAACGCATGAAGATGCAGCTACATATTCAGCTTCACATGTCGACAGAGTAACACTTGATTGCTTCTTTGATGACCACGTGAAAGCAGTGTCGCACAAGAAAAATACAAATCCCGTGGTGCTTTTTCGATCGTCGATATCTCCACCATAATCACTATCCGAATAAGCTCTAAGTTTGAAAGATTCAGAGCAATAATAATGTAAACCATGAGAAATAGTACCTTTGATGTACCGAAGTATTCTCTTTGCAGCTTTAAGATGAGATGATTTCGGCTTCTCCATGTATCGACTAACAATTCCAACACTATACATAATATCCGGTCTCGTGCATGTCAAGTATCTCAAACTTCCAATCAAGCTTCTATAATATGTCGAATCAACATCGGCACCATCATCAAACTTCGAAAGCTTGGTTCCACACTCCATTGGTGTATTGACCGGCATACAGTTCTTCATGTTGAATTTTTCAAGGATATTTTCTGCATGTCCTTTTTGAGAAATAAAAATCCCATCGGCACTTTGCTTCACTTCGATACCAAGAAAATAATTCATGAGACCATTATCGGTCATCTCAAATTCTTTTACCATCGATGCCTTAAAAACATCAATCATCGCCGAATTATTTCCTGTAAAAACAAGATCATCAACATATAAACAGGCGAGTAGAATATCACTTTTTTCTTGCTTCAAATAGAGTGCATGCTCGTATGGACATTGAGAAAATCCATTCGCCTTGAAATATGCATCAATTCTGGAATTCCATGCTCTCGGTGCTTGTTTAAGCCCATATAGAGCTTTCTTCAATCTCAGCACTTTGTCTTCATAACCTTTCACAACAAACCCCTCGGGTTGTTCGACATAAATTTCTTCTTCAAGGATGCCATTCAAGAATGCTGATTTGACATCCATTTGATAAATCCGCCAATTATTTTGAGCAGCAATGGAAATAATCAATCTAATCGTTTCCATGCGGATGACAGGGGCAAAAACTTCATCATAGTTGATTCCGGCTTTTTGCTTGTACCCCTTCGCGACTAATCTAGCTTTGTACCTTGTCACTTCACCTTTCTCATTCTTCTTGGCCTTGTACACCCATTTAACGCCAATTGATTTCTTGTCCTTCGGAAGATTAGCAAGCTCCCATGTTTGATTTTTCTCGATGGCTTCAATTTCTTCGTTCATGGCTTTCTTCCACTTTTCTTCTTTGGCCGCATCATCATAAGCAAGTGGTTCATAATCTGCAAGAAGATATATAAGATGAAGCTCTTCGGTAGCTTCGTAAATTTCAGACAATCTTCTTGATCTTGGCACTAGCGGTTCATCGACACTATTTGAAGAGGATGGTGTTGATGAACTTGAATAAGATGTTGGAGAAGAAGGTGAAGGTTGATCTTTCAACTCCGTTTGATTGGAATCACCACAAACATTCGCTTCTTCTTTTGGATTTTCTTCACACATTCCATTTTCATCGAACTTGACATCTCTACTTACATACACTTTCAAAGTGTTAGGGTCAAATAATCGATAGGCTTTGGATGATGAGTCATACCCGATAAAGATGAGCTTTTTGCTCTTGTCTTCAAGTTTCGATCTTTTTTTATCCGGGACATGAGCATATGCAATGCTCCCAAAAATTCTCAAGTGCGAAACACTTGGTGTTCTCCCGGTCCATGCCTCTTGTGGAGTTACGCCTTCAAGTTCATATGTTGGACATCTATTTTGAAGATAGACGGCACACGAAACAGCTTCTGCCCAAAGTTCCTTGGACAAATTTTGCTCTTCAACATGCTTCGAACCATATCAAGAATGGTTCTATTTTTCCGTTCAGCCACACCGTTTTGTTGAGGAGAATACGGGACCGTCAAGAAACGCCTAATACCATGATTTTCACAGAATTTGTTGAATATGGCTGAGGTGAATTCTCCACCACGATCGGTCCTCAAAGCCTTGATAAAATAGCTACTTTCCTTTTCAGCCAAGTTCTTGAATTGTTTGAAAGTATCAAACACTTCTGTCTTTTCTTTCAAAAAATACACCCAAGTTTTCCGAGTAAAATCATCAATAAAAGTAACAAAATATCGATGATTACCATATGAGTGAGGATTGATCGGGCCACACAAATCAGAATGAATCAACTCAAGCAGCTTCTTCGCTCGATAAGTCGCCTCTTTCGGAAAGCTAGTTCTGGAATGCTTGCCGATAACACATCCTTCACATAATTGATCGGGATGATCAATATGTGGTAAGCCATAAACCATCTTCTTGCGAGAAAGCAAATTGAGTCTGCCAAAATTGAGATGGCCAAACCTCAAATGCCACAACCATGAAGGATCATCTACGCACGTCTTTAGACATCGAGACATCTCACTCTTTATATTAAGAATAAACATCATGTTCTTCGACATCTTCACATTTGCAATCAGTTTATTATTTCGATCTCTCAACATAAGATTAAGATCTCTCATATGAACAGTATAACCTTTCTCCGGAAGTTGTCCCAAACTCAAGATATTGCTTGATATTTTTGGAACATTATAAACATTGGTAATAAACTGACGTGCACCATTCTTTAAGCGAATCAAAATTGTACCTTTCCCTTCAACAAGAATTTTAGAGTTATCACCGAATGAGACATTCCATTTAATTGTCTTATCTAACTCGGCAAACATCTCCTTTCTCCCACACATATGATTACTTACGCCGGTATCCAAATACCACGTATCGCTTTGACCTTCTTCACATTCTTTGAATGCTAATAAGAGAACTTGATCGGCATCATTCACCAAGTTCGCCTTTTCGTCTGCTCTGCTACTTTCTTTGTTCCAGCAGTTAGAAGCATAATGGCCAAGTTTATTGCAATGATAACATCGGATTTTAGATTTATCATACCATTGGCTTGTCGAGTTCTTTCCTCTTCCACGAACACCTCTTTGGTACTGGTATCCTCCATCACTTCGAGCAGGATCTCCTCTGCTTCGTCCGCGACCTCTTCCTCGAAAGTGACCTCGGCCACGACCTCGATCACGATCTTGATTTGTCCCGCGATTTTGTACGGGATCTCTTCTTTGCTCCTTTTCATCTCGTATGGTCAACTGCGTTTGGAGAACTTCCTCCACCGGTTCAATCTTTTTCTTTCTAAACCTTTCTTCATGGGCTTGTAATGAACCCATAAGTTCATCGACCGTCATGGCATCCAAGTCTTTGGATTCTTCGATTGCAACCGCAATATAATCATACTTCTTGTCTAAGGACCGAAGTATTTTCTCAACAACACGAACATCGGAAAATTCTTTTCCGCTTCTTTTCATCTGATTAACAATTACCAAAATTCTCGTGAAATAATCAGCAATCGATTCAGATTCTTTCATACGAATTACCTCGAATTTGCCTCTCAAGGTTTGAAGGCGAATCTTCTAAACTTTCTGAACTCCTTGATGTGTGTTTTGAAGAATCTCCCATGCCTCTTTAGCGGTAGTGGCGTTTGAAACTTTTTCGAACATGGAATCATCTAACGCTTGATAGATGATCGACAAGGCATATTGATCTTTCGTTCGAGCCGTCTCCAAGGCATTCCTCTGATTCTGGTTCAATGTGGCTTCATCCTCTGGCTCATCATAGCCAGTGTTAATAAATTCCCACACACCGTAAGCGCCGAGTAGAGCTTTCATTCTAACAGCCCAGTTACCATAATTTTCTTTGGTAAGACGAGGGTATTGAAGAGGAAGCCGATTGTTCGTTGAGGCCATGATCACGAACCGTAAGCTCTGATACCAATTTGTTGAGCGTCAGAGGCGCGGCAACAATATTGATTTGATGAAAGGAATTTTTGAAGGTGAAACAATCGCAATTCGCGTCTTTCTATTGCATGTCTCAATTACAAGAGAAATAGACTATATATAGACCATAGTTTGATTCGAAATAGGAAACCTCTTTCTAGGAAACCTATTCTAATTAGGAAACCTACTTGACTTAGGAAACTTTCCTAAAATATAACTAGAAACAATATCTCACAATATCTATCAAAATATGGAAATACGAACAGACTCAAAAAGGAAACAAGTACTAACAAATTTGGTTTAATTTCTAACAGAATCCATATGTGTTCGCCATCTTGTTCCAGACATTTGATGCGGGCATGACCTTGTTAACCAAGGCTGCACTCAATGGTGGCATGAAGAGCTTCATCTTCATCTTCTACCGGCAACTCATCGGAACCGTTTTCTTGCTTCTATCCACCACAATCTTCGAAAGGAGATCCGCAACTCCACTCACAATCCTTGTCTTCTTCAAGATCTTTGCGCTGGCTTTCCTAGGGTGAGTTGAAAACCTTCCCTGGAATCTTGAATTTTAAACTCTAATCAGAGAATTTGGTGATTATGTAACTTAACGTTTAAAAGCTTATTCCTCGTTCTGATAATTCTGATGAAATGATACATGTGTATTGTAGTCTCATGCTAGCTATGAATCTCTACGGGATCGCGCTCCTCTATACTTCGGCTTCACTCGCGTCTGCAATTATGAACTGCATACCTGTTACGACCTTCTTCTTCGCTGTTCTTCTCAGGTTCTCCTCTTCCCAGTGATTTGATATGCATTTTCTTAATCTTTCCAAGTCAATATTCACATTTTCTATCCAGTGAACTCAAAACTTCGTTTCCTAATGCTTTGTTACTCTTGGCATTACTCTGGCAAAGGGGAGAAGTTGAATGTAAGGAGTATAGCGGGAGTTGCAAAGCTTGGAGGAATAACAATTTGCATGGGAGGAGTGGCCACCCTTGCGTTTTTTGAGGGACCAATTCTAAAGCCTCCTTTTGCCCTCCACAATATCCAACACCAACACCAACACCATGTTTCATCATCTGGAAGCACAACATGGATCATAGTTTGCTTCCTCTCTTTCATTTCAGTCTCATTCTGGGGCTTATGGTTTGTTCTCCAGGTACACCCCCCCCCCCCCCCCCCCAACTAAAGATTGTGATCCTTTTATTTATTTATTTAAATTCTCTGGATCATAGTAGATAATAGCCAAAAAGAAATGATTTATTAAGAGATGTGTCAGACCATTATTGTCTGTTGACTATAGTTAGCTTGTAATTTGACACATCTTTTACTCAACCCAATTTTGTAGATCAATCTTAGTAAACTTAGAATATTACTCATCATGAGATGCATTTGGGTGTAATATTTCGTGATCTCTCGAATGAATAATACGTCTTGTTAGGAAGATTATGGGGGTAAAGATAAAAAGAAAAAGTTCATAATCGAGGTTGGCTCCAAGAACTCGATTTCTTTGACTACATATATATTGATGTTTGATGTAAAATGTATTATGATAGTCTTTGTATAAGAGGTTTGTTGTAGCCTTACATGTATGCACTCTCCATCTCCCTCTAAAAGCGACTTTTGGGTTGGGTTTTTTTCTACATCCATGAGTTTCAATTCTCTATTATCTTATTAAGGTGCTAATTTGGCTTCTTCTTATAAAAAGCTATTTATTCACGATAAAATAAATGATGAAATGGAAATCAACATTGAAAATTAGATGTGGTTCGGTCAATGTGATGTATGTCCTGAGGGAGGGCCGCATTGATAAATTCATTAAGATTAAACAAGGATTGAAAAACTCGATTTGTGTCTCTCAGCCCCAGCACCTAAAGCTTTGCTTGCGTTTATCTCATGATTTCTTGTAGAATTCACGCTCATAAGTTCTCAACGAAGTTTATGCAATATATAAAGGACTTCTATAAGATTCACTGCCAATGTAAGAAATAATTTACACACTCACCATTGATTGGTGGATATGTGGAAGAATTTTGTTCAAAACTAACTCCAAGCATACATTTTAATTGTCCATTAGTGAAAACAAAAGGTTTTTTTAGGTCACTGGTGGTGGATCTCACGATAATCCAAAAAATAAAAACCCCTTGAAAAACAGTAAAAAAGATATTAATTTCTGTTCTTTCTAACATGAGCATGTTAGATGTTACACTAAATTCATCTTCTAGGTGATAGGAGTTGTAAATCATAAACTATAGTTGGACACAAGAACTGTGGAAACCACGTCGTCCTCGTCATACTTTTGGATGTTAATTCTTGATTGCATATTCAGCATAATGTTAAGTGGCCTCCGGCTGAATTGCACTTTCTAACACGAGTGGATTATATCATAGATCACTGTTAACAAATGTGGAATCCACGTCTTCCGCATCACATCTTTCAATCATGCGTCTGCTTGATTGCATATTTAGCATTTTTTTTTTTGCTCGGAAGTACAAATCCAAGTGCTTTATCTTCATATAAACAGGCCGAAGTATTGAAAACCTATTCATCGAAGCTTCACTTCACAAGTCTTCAGTGTTTATCAAGCACAGTTCAGTCGTTTCTTGTGGCGATTGCTGTGGAAAGAGACCTGTCCGAGTGGAAGTTGACTTGGAATGTTAGACTACTTGCGGTCCTTTACTGTGTAAGTAAACAACAGTCCCCCTTCTCTAAATTTGGAAATTGAACATGCTAAAAGTGGGGTAATATTGAGAATGGACTTGGATAAGTATGGTAAGTGATGAGCATAGGGGTTGTCAAACTTAATGTTACCATAAAGTTTGAAAAGTAACATCTTCTTTTGGAAAAATTACAAAAACCATCTTTAAATTTACTTCCCAAATTAATTACCCTCGTCCCCTTTTAAAATCTACGATTATCATCCTTAACATTTACATGAATTTTAAGTTCAATGTCTCATCCACACATAATTTACCAAATTGTCATATTGTTTCCCAAACGACCCCAACTTACAAAAGCCCAACACCCACCCATACTCTCTCCCTCACCTGAGAGGCTTGCTAAGTCCATTACACCACCACCATGTCTCCCTCTGTCCACCATGTGCCGCTGTTCTTGTAATATTATAACATGGAAGTTAACCAAAATCTTGCAATTTAAGCCAATGTAAATTCACTGAAGAAATAAACAAAGAACAATAAAAGACACCAAATATTACGTGGTTAGTCTGAATAGCAGTATCTACATTTATGGGAAGAGCCAATAATAAATAATCAACTATAATCGGAGAATCCAAGTTACCATCGCTCACACACTCGAGTGTTTTTCATACTTACACTAAGCCCAAACACAAAGTGTTCAAATAAAACAACTCATTAGGATGTAGAAAACTCATAGCACAAAATTACCGTGTATGGCCGAAGCAAGAAGCATGTGCGTGCTTCTTTTTTGTTCTTCGTGCGGCGGCTCACCAGGAAGTCTTGTGCAGCCGTCAAGCTCCCTTTTGCTGTGCGGCTACTATTCTCGTTAAAGAAAACCATACACTTCTTCACTATACGGCCACACTTCAAGAAAAAGATCGACCTAGGGCTATAGCCAAAAGAAAACCTATTTATTTTACTTTTTTTTTCTTTTCTTCTTAAAACCCTAGCTGAGCCCACGTTTCCTTTATATATTATAAAGGAAACGTGGGGTCCCTTCTTTGTCTTATAATGCCAGAAGACTTGTCCTTCATCTTTGTATTTCTTTCTTTAGTGTGGCAATCTTTAATAATTTACAAATCGATCTGCATCATTCAATCGGGTCAGGTTCCGTAAATGGCTCAAACTCAAGACAAAATATAACAATTCTCCAACTTGGTTCAACATTTAAAGCCAAGTTATAGTGCTCATCATCCATACTGTGATATCCTGAAATTCGATCCTTTTCGAGATATATGAAATGATTATTTTATCGATGCATTGTTAGTTAAATCTTGCTTTGAATTGATCACTCATGAGAGGACTAACTAATAGGGAAATGCTGTTAAGGAATTAAGTACGCATGACCTGAGAACTCGACCATAAATTGACAATTCGACCATAAGAATTGACGAGGGACAATTTTGAGCCATTATAGACCGATTAAGGAACGGTTACAGAATGGTTCGCCAATAATATACAATCGGATCGCGGGTGATTCCGCCTAACCATTGTATGGATTGCGAATGATCCTAAAGCAATTCCTAACGATCGTGTACTTCAGAACTAGTGATTGACCCCTCGCAATTACATGACAATCGAGGTCACCCATGACTCGAGGAAGTTTAAATGTGGTTTAATATCAAATCAACCACGGGTCGAATACACGTAACTCCTAAAAGCCGCCCGTGACTTTGAGATATACTAAAGTCGTAATTGATTGATTTTGATCATGAATTAGAATCTGAATTTGGGTATCGAACTTTCAAGGATTTCAAGATTAACCTATTGGACGTTGCCTCGTTAATCCTCCGATTTATCGGTTTGCTTGAAATTCTCGGAAAAAGGAAATTTTGGGCCGAGAATTGGAGCCCACGAGAAAGTGAGCCGAGCGAAGGCCCATTGGGCCTCACGCCCAAAGTGTGCTTCAGCTACTTGGGCCCAAACAAGTTCAAGTGGGCCCAATGAGGCCCACTAAGCTCACTTTACTATTTTCAAAGCCCAATAGCAAATTTAAACCCAATTTGAGCCCGTGAACTTTTCAAGCCCATTTCTATTCAATTGGGCCCATTCCAAGGCCCGTCTCTTGACTTTGGCCCAAGGGCAAAATGGGAAATTTGTGCCAAAAATGTAATATGACCAAAATACCCTTCTTACATTATTGAACAAAGAGACAAAGGGAAATTGAGCACTTCACTTAAAGGGATAAGAATTGATGAATGAAGACTTTGGGGATGAGAAAATATCTCCTGAACTCTCTCTTGTCTCTCATCTCTCTCTCTCTCTCTTTTCCCTCTCATTTCCACCCCCTCTCTCCCTCCTTTTCTTTCCTTCGGCTGAGCACAGCAGCACCGTCCCCTTGGTTGGCATTTTGCCGCCATGTAGCCACCCGCCAAGCACTGTGACCATCCCTCGCTGTGTGCCGTCCATCCGAGCCATTTCCTCGCCGTTCCGCCCTCACCGCGAGCCAAACCAGCCCCCACCGAAGCTGCTGTCCATGCCGTCGTCACCACCTCGTGTCGTTTCCAAACCGAGCCATGCTTAGCCCTTGTCGCTGCCGTCGTGCCCGTGTCGTCGGAATCGTTAACGGGTTAGTTAACGCTCTAATCCCTCAATTAGTACGTTAAACTTACTTAGGATTAGTTTATATTAAGTTAAGTAGGTGATTAGTGATTAGTGGTGATTAATTAGTTGATAGGTTATCAACTAGCGATAAGTTATCGGAAGGTTAGACAATAAGCTATCGCTAATTAGGCAATAAGCTATCGAAGTTTTGGTAATACGCTATCGCTAGACCTGTCAAATGGGCGGGTCGGATCGGGTCGGGTTTGGGTCGGCTGATAAATGGTCCGACCCAAACTGACCCATTAACCCGTTTATGACCCATTTATGCGCAATGCAATTTTCTTGACCCATACCCGACCCGACTCATACCTGACCCATACCCGACCCAACCCAACCTGTATCGCTAAAACACTTCCATATTTAACCCAATATAATTTTTTATGATTTAAAAAAAATTATGTTGCTAATTTGTGGACAATTTTTATAATTTAAAAAATTAATTTTTTAATTTTTTTTCTTTTTCTTTCTTTTTTTTTCACAAATCCTGAAATGGATTTGAGTTTTAGTTTTGAATTAAATATAAATGATATCTTAAAAAATTAACACCTGTTGTTTTTTTTTTTGGTCGGATAACACCCGTTTAATAATACATTATTTGATACAATATTTTTTAATTTTAATTGCCGATTATGTAATTCTAGTACCCATAAAGAAGTGCACAAATATAAAATAATAAAGTCAATAATTATAATAATAAATTCATAAAACCAGGTTCTAGGTTCAAAAGCATATACATTATAGACCTATCAAATGGGTCCAAAATCCACTCATGTTTGCTTAAATGGGTTGATAATGGGTCATTCCTTTTTTTCAAATCAGCCATAATGGGTTTTAAAAATAAGAAGGCCAAAATATATGGGTCTTAAATGAGTATATTCTGAACCCATTTACAATCTAATTTCTTTTCAATGAAAGCCCGGCTCATGATCTCACTTCATGATCTTCTCTCCCTCTTCTTCGCTTATCGCTTCAACGAATCTAATTTGCAGCCACTACTCATATTTAGACAGCAGCACCAATAGAAATAGACAGGCAAATAAAATCCGACAACTAATTTCGTATAATAATGTAGCATACAATTGTAAGATGTGATAAAGAAGCACGTTCAGACATAAGTAGAGCTAATAGTTATGGACAAACCTCATGAAAATTGAATACCAAGTCTAGTATACAGACATTGCTGAAGAAGTGATCCAAAATCTCTACAAATAAGTGAATGCACTCCAAGTATACAAGCTCGTTATCCGTTATGTCAACACAGAGCGAGAAAAGCAGTCCAACATATCGCCCGTAAATAACCTTGTGTGTCCGAAACTGCAATTGAAAATCTCAATTAGACCTTCATGTGCAGCTAGCAAACATGAAACTTTTGAGCATCCGAAAAGGCACTTAAAAGTGATACTGTAAATTCAAGACAATGGAATCAGAAACATAGTTCACTGTACAATAACGGTTGGATATTTGGCTATCAAATGGTGAACGAATTCCTCCTCGTACATCCTTAAACAGAATAGAGGTATTTCCTAAAGCTTACTACACAGAAACATGTACCACAAACCTCTCCGAGGATAATCCAAAGTGAACCTGTCCCATCTGGATTTGTTATTGATTCAACAATGCCATAAAGAAACTCACACATGGAAGAGATGCAGCCAGGAAAAAGAGATAATATTTCTGATGCCTTAAGAAATAATAGACAAGCAAGGATGATTAGAACTAGAGCGGCTGAGCGAAGAAGCACTGTTGTTTGCGAACCACTCTTTCATGTGATGGATCACTTTGGTCGCATTTTCATAAACCAATCAGTGATCGGGCGCGCTCAATCTATAAGAACCCTTCATTGACTATGATGGTTTCAGTGGAGAAAACCCGAGTCATTAGAAGTTCAGTGCTCATCTTTCTATGGGCTTCTTTTATTTCTCCTCTCCCTCTGTTCCTTTTCTACTTCCCTATGATCCTCCTTTCGTGTTCCCAAACTCCTGACTTCTCTTCTTTAGTCAAATCGTTGTGACCACACCAACCAATGGGAATGACCCACATAACACCGAGCTCACGGCGCATTCGCACAAAAGAGCCGACAAAATTCAAGGATCGGCGAAGCAAAAGAAAGCAACCGTAGGGAAAAAGATCGAACATTCTCACCTCGACAAAATTGGTGAACTTGGGATCTCTATTGACCACCAACCGATGAACCTAGAAACCCAGCAACCCCCACACAAAAAGAGAGAAAAGATTAGTGAACAAAACACCAATTTCCCAGCACTAACCCAAACACCCTCGAAAACAAAATTGTAGACAAACTTGACAAAAAAGTTAGCAAATAGAGAAAACCCAATACCCGGAGACAAAAACGCCGGTCCCTTCGAGCCCCGCCGAGTACAAGAAGCTCAGTTCGTATGCGCTTATCGGCCTCCCTTCGAGCTATGAGACTCGATTCGTCAAGGCAAACGAGACGAAGACCAAGTACTCGATCGTCATCGGGGGAGCGAACTTCGTGAGCACATACCGGAGGCGCTCGGGACGGCGGGAGTCGAGGCGGTGGTGGTGGAGTCGTAGGCTCAGATGGTCCTCAGGAATTTAGTGGCGATCGGAGAGATTTAGCCGCAAGAAACGGAGTTTAGGGTTTGCGCGGAGTGCAGGACGGGCGATATTGAGTTGTCGGAGAACCTCGGCTATGACGGAGATGGGCGGCGCACCGGAGGTGAGCGGCGCGAAGTCGGCGATAGCGGCGGAGGTGGCTGCGAATTAGATTCGCGGAAGCAATCAGCGAAGAAGACGGAGAGAAGATCGTGAAGTGAGAGGGAGACCATGAGCCGGGCTTTTCATAATGGGTTATTAAATGGGTCGTAATTGGGTTTAGAATATACCCATTTAAGACCCACATATTTGGCCTTCTTTTGTTTGAAACCCATTAAGGCTAATCTGGAAAAAAAAGAATGACCCATTAGCGACCCATTTAAACAAACGTGGGTTCATAAATGGGTTTTGGACCCATTTGACAAGTCTAGCTATCGCCAAATAGGCAATAGGCTATCGAGGAAATGATGATAAGCTATCGTAAAATGAGAATAAACTATCGTCAAAATGACGATAAGCTATCGTCAAAGGGTGATAAGCTATCGTCAAAAGGACGATAAGCTATCGTTATTTGAATGATAAGCTATCACCAATTAGGTGATAAGCTATTGATATTTGAGTGATAAGCTATCACCAAGGGACGATAAGCTATCACTAATTGGATAGTAAGTTATCGCAATTAGGACGATAAGCGGATTTTATATGGGTGTTTTCTGCTTGAGTTAAGTGTTGAATTATGCTTGTTTCAAATTGTTTAATGCCTGCTTTACCCTGAAAAATAATTGCCCTATGTGAAACCTTGTTATTTAATTTTAGAAGGGTTTTTGTGGACATATAAATAGTAATCCCCGAGGTGTTAGGTTTATATATCAAATTTGATAAATTAAATAGGGCAAGGATGTTTAAAAAGGGAAGCATGCAAAGTTTGACGGTTTAATTGTGTGTATGTGATCACGTGTGAATTTATTACTGCATTTTTAGGCATGAAAGTTGAAGTATTTTGATGTGTAAGCATAACCACGTCTGCATTGGCTAAATGAGAAGAAATGAAATTGGCTTGAGTGGTTTAGATGCTTGCGTGATCACATAATGAGAAACCGTTACCCTCGTATGAGTGCGGGCGTGCCTTAAATAGCCGTGATGAAACCCTTGCCTGATTGTGGGCGTGCCTTGAAAGGCCGTGATGAGACCCCCGATGGAATTTCGGGCATACCCTGAGTGATCGTGATCAATACCATATTAAATCAAAAGACCCCCGTGCGAGGATGGGCCTGCCCTGAGTGGCCGTGATAGATGTCGGTCATGTTGGAAGATTGCCAAACCATAGGGTTGTGTTGTGGCCCTGAATGGTCTTAATAATCGGAACACGCATGGATGCATCGTGCATGAGAAAGTTGTTATGTGCTCTAATTATGTTATATGCTTATTGCATTATTATGGCACATGATGATTTATAACATGCAAGGCATGTGCTAAGATAAGGTAAGAATGCCTGCAATTGAGTGATGGCGTGTTTTTATGTATGCTGTGCTGAGTTGCCTAACACTGTGTATAACTAAGGCAAAGCAAGGGGTTGCATTGCTATTGATCTGCCATCATTATATCATTGCATGTTTTAGGTGCATCCGATACGAGTTGACTTCCTAAACGAGGCTTAGATCGTTAACTTGCTGAGATTTATATTTCATTTGTTGTTGTTAAATATTTTCTAGGACCTTATGATGACGAACCACGCGATGCGGTTCAGGGTGCTGCAGGATATGGATAGTATTATTACTACTCATCGTTTTTCCAGCAAGCCGTATCTTTTTGAGCGCCACCTGTCTACTGTGTGGGTGGATGAGGACCTAGCTTTGTGGGTCCCTCATCGGTTCCAAGCATGGTTCATCCGTGAGGGCGAGGACTTGTATGGTCCTCTAAGGGGTTTCGATGGTCCTCCAGATGGGAGCCCTAGGCAGGAAATCTAGGATCCTATGGATATTGTCCCACCTGACGGGTCAGTAGAGAATCCCGAAACCAAACCGGATCCTATGTGCTCGTCGGATTACGACCCGTTGGAACATGACCTCGACTCATCCTATTTTGACGCGCCGAGCCACTATGTTGTTTAGTCCCTGAAGGACATACTTGGGATGGGTTCTTTTTGGATGACCCACTTTTGGATGGAGTAGATTGACCCCCAGCCCAGTATCTTTTTGGTAGGCTTGTAAGGAAAACGCCCTTAAAGGGCTTGTAAATGTGTTTCCTTGGGGTTAATCTAGTAATTAAATAAAACGGCGTTTTGGCATGACTGTTGTTGATTATTGTTACTATCTCTGCTGTTTACTATTATGACTGGATGATTGTTGTCGCTTTCGTATGCGTAATAGAAAGATAAAATAAAAGGTCGGCGACGAGTCTTGGGACGTCGTATGCAAATGACCTAAGTGAATAGGGGTTGTTGCGTGCTCGAGGGTCGAGGCGTGACACATACTGCTCTCCCAACGCCTTGATGGGCGCTCACTCTCTACAAATGCCAATTGAGCTCAAGCAAAGCTTGAGCTTTGCCAAAGAAATGGGCTTAATCATTATGTCTACCTGGTTCTCGGCTATCGCTCTTTTTCACAACAACCTCACCATTCGCTGAGACATCTTGGATGAGTGACACATGATGTCGATATGCTTCGTTTGCTCGTGATAAATTGGATTATACGCCATATATAACGCACCTTGGTATCACAGTGTATATAAACACTTTTTTTTTTATCTAACCCAAAGTCTGAGAGCAAATCTCGTAACCATATCGCCTCATTCGCTATAAATGTCAGTGTCATGTATTCTGCCTAAGTAAAAAATAAGAAGACGTGGTCCTATAAAGATGCTTTCCAACTAACTATATCACTTGCTAGCATAAAGACGTACCATGTGAAAGACCTGCACTCATCTAAGTCACCGGCGTAATCTGAATCTACACACCCTATGGTCTCACAGCCATTGTTGTCCCTCCGATGCACTATACCCACGTCTGTTGTCCCATTTAAATAAATGAGGATCCATTTCACAGTTTCCCAATGAGTTATACTAGGATGCTTCATATAACAGCTAACTACGCTCACGGCTTGTGAAATATCAGGCCTAGTGCATACCATAGCATATATAATAGTACCCACTGCACTAGAATAAGGAGCACGGGACATATGCTCCTCCCCATCCCCAGTCTGCAATGATAAGTTATCTAAAAGTTTAAAGTGCTTTGCTAATGGTGTACTCATAAATGTCGTTGACTGCATATTAAAACGTTCCACAATCTTCACAATATTTTTTTTTGAGACAAACGTAAAACTCCGACAATCTTGTCACACAAAATCTAAACACCCAATATTTTTTTTTGTAGTACTTAAATCTTTCATCTCAAACTCAGCACTCAATTGACTCTTCAGCACATCAATATTATATATATATTCTTAGCTCTATCAACATGTCATCAACATATAATAACAAATATATCAAAGGCACATCCTCCAATCTCTTAAAATAAACACAACTATCCATCTAACTTTTCGAATAGTCCTAACTAACCATGAAAGTATCAAAACATTTATACCACTACAGATTGTTTTAGCCCATACAGAGATTTTTTTAACAAACAAACATGGTCTGTCCTACCCAAAATAGCAAATCCTCCTAGCTGCCTCATGTAAATCCATTCTTCCAACTCACCATGAAGAAATGTCGTGTTCACATCTAGCTGTTTTAGCTCGAGATCTTGTGTAGCAACTAAGGCAAGGAATGCATGAATAAAAGTATGTCTTACCACAAGAGAGAACACCTCGTTGTAGTCAATGCCCTCACACTGTTTGTAATCCTTCGCAACAAGTCTCGCCTTATATCTCGTTATCTCCACACCGAGAATGCCCTCCTTCAGTTTAAAGACCCACTTGCTTCCAATAATTTTCTGGTTCTTGGGTACTTTGACCAACTCCCATATCTGATTTTCGATGGAGTGATTCTATCTCTTTGCTCATAGCCCCTAACCACTATAACAACTCAGAACTAGCCTTCGCCTCAGAATAAGACGAAGGTTCATCTATCTCCCCCTCATCATCTACAATCAATGCATAAGCAATATTTGTATAACCATAACATATCGGTGGTTTAATTTGTCTTATCTGTCTGCCTGCGACTATAGTGTGATGTGGCTGTATTGGTTCTTCAGTATCATTCACTTAAGAAACCGCAGCCTCATATGCAATCTCAACCTAGGTTAACTCTGAAGCCTCTAGAGTCTCCATCCGAAACTCCACCTCATTATTAACAACATGATCGATTTGCTCTGCTGGTAATGTCTCACGATTCCTCTGTTGAAGCATTGCAGTCTCATCGAAAATCACATCTCTGCTGATTAGAAAATCGAGCGATCTAGGATTAGTGCACCACAATCAGTAGCCTTTCACCCCATGTACATGATCCAGAAATATGCACTTCTTCGCCCTCAACTCAGGTTTACCATAACTCACTTGAGCATACGCAGTATATCTAAATACTCGTAATCCGGAGTAATCAATAGCCTTCCCCGACCATACTTCCTCATAAGTCTTCTAGTCGATAGCAGATGATGGAGATTGATTAATCAGGTAACATGCCATGTTCACTACTTCGGCTGAAAATTCCTTGCCTAGTCCTACATACAAAAGCATGCACCGAGTTTGCTCAAGTAAAGATTTGTTCTTCCGTTATGCTATGCCATTCTATTGTGGTGTTCTGGGTACTGTACGGTGTCTCACAATTCCTTCTCTCTTGCAAAACTCAATAAAATCTCTACCACAAAACTCCATGCCATTATCAGTTCTCAAGCACTTGATTTGTCTATCTGATTGCTTCTCAATCAATGTCTTAAATTTCTTAAACCGATCAAACACATCAGATGTGTGCTTCAAAAAGTATACCTATACATTTTGAATAGTCATCGATAAATGTTAGCATATATCGAGCATCTCCTCCTTTCGAAGGAACCAGAAACAAGCCCTAGACGTCTGAATGAATGTACTTAACCGATTGCTTGGTTGAATGAATAGTTGTAGTAAATTTGATTTGGTGTTGCTTCCCAAAGATGCAGTGCTCACATAATTTCAACTTCCTTGTCTTTTGACCTTTCAACAATACCCTCTCACTCAGCATCGTCATACCTGCTTCACTCATGTACCATAACTGTATATGCCATAATTGAGTCAAGTCAGAATCTAACTGACCTGATGAAACTACAACAGCTTTGGTCATAGTCTCTCTAGGTAGATAATAGAGATTATTCATTTTCTTCCCTTTCATCACTGTTATGGCACCTCGAGAGATCTTCAGCATCATACCTTCAGTGGCATACTTACACCTAATGTCATTTAGTGTCCTCAGATAAATAAGATTCTTTTTTAGCTCTGGTACATGCCTCACATCTATTAGTGTGTGCACTGCCCCATCGTGCATTCAAATCTGAACTGTCCTTATCCTCACAATCTTACAAGCAACATTATTCCTCATAAAAACTCTACCACCATTTGTAACAGTTTGAATTTTCGATCCTTTTCCCAGGATGTAAGGAATGAATATTTTGACCAATGCACTTATAGTGAGATCTCACCCGGAAATGCGCATTCTCGGGATGCTAACCTTAGGGGTAAGGCCGTTACGGGATTGAGTTCGCACGACCAAAGAACTCGACCTGGGTTCGATCTTCGACCATATGGATTGACGAGGGAATGTTTTGAGCCAACCGAGACCGGTCTACTTGATTGATCATGTCCGAAGGGAACTAGCGACAGACCCTCGCAATTATATGATAACCGAGGTCGTCCCGGGTGGAGTAAACTTAAACGTGATTTGACTTAGTGTCGGTCACGGGTCGAGAGCGCGTAATTCCAGAGAGCCACCCGTTAGCCAGAGATAAGCTAAAGTCGCGATTGTTCAATTTTAGTCATTTCTTAGAATTCGGGCCCGGGAATCGAGAATTTTGAAAGTGACAATTTTGGACGGCCGATGACGTTTTTGGCTTGGCCAACCTTGGGGCCACCCATTTCTGCAAAAAAATGGATTTCGGTCCGGGACCCGGAAAATGACGATTTTGCCCCTCTGGTCACCGATGGCGATTCTGAAGTCGTTTGAGGTTATTTTTCGCGGCCAAGGTCATTTTGGGGTGGCCACGCACATTCAGAGTGGTTTTGGCCAAAAATTGGAATTTCGACAAAAATTGAAAAAATATTATTATTTTATTCCATTCAAACGGGGATGTCACGAGCTCGTTGGGGTTCGGGGCGTGACATCCCCGTTTGAATTGGTATCAGAGCAAGGTTAGCTCGATATCAATAAGGTCGAGACCTGGAGTGATAAGGAGCGACGACTTCAGGGTAGTCAGTAAGGGAGCCTTCGTTAAGTGTGTGTTTATGTTAATTGTGCGTGTTTTGTAAGTACGTGCCTGTGATTGCTGAGTGGTTTGTTGTAGTTATATTGATGGTTGAGACGAAGGTGCGGCAGGACTTGAGGTGAGTACGAGAACCCTGTTGAGTGCTTAGTGGTGTTGGTTTGATGTTGGGTGATCGGTTTGATGGTGGGTTGTTGATTGTCGAATGCTAGTTGTCGATATTGGTGCCTAGGGTTTGGACTAGTGTAGTTGGCCTAGACCTCTGATACCCGTGTGGACTTATAGCAGGAAGGAGAATAGTAGGAAGCTGATTCAATGAGTAGCGAAGGAAGAGGAGTAGGAAGAGTCCAAAGAAGGGGTGCAGGAAGAGGAGTACGGGGTCGAGGTCGTGCTAGAGCTAGAGCCGTAGAGGATCTGGGTATGGATGCTGGGTTAGTAGGAAATCCTGGAGTCGGTGTTAGAGCTGCAAGGGACCCCAGAGCTGATACTAGGCCTGCGGAAGATCCGCGAATGGAAGGAGTTCTCAGGGTATTAGAAAGGATTGGGAATATGTTGGATCGGCAAACCCAAGAGCGAGATAATGCGACCGCCCAAGCTGCTGAGGCTGCAGCTGCTGCAGTTAATGAAAATGCTGGTATTGGAGGGAATCAAGCCCAGCAAGGGCAGGTTCAACCAGCTGGGGTTAGGCAAATGCCCCAGTTAGTAGAGCAATTTATGAAATTGAAGCCGCCTAAATTTCATGGTCGTGGTGACCCCGAGGCTGCGCCAAGGTGGGTAGAAGAACTGGAGAAAACTTTTAAGGTTTTGGGGTGCACCGAGGAGGAGAAAGTGACATTGGCGGTTTATCAGTTACAAGAGGGTGCAAATGATTGGTGGAATGCTGTGGAAGGTAGAGTGTTTCCTGTAGGAACGGCCCCGACTTGGGCTGTGTTTGTAGAGAATTTTTATGAAAAATATTTCTCGGAAAATACGCAAGAGAAGAAGTTGATGGAATTTATGCGCTTGCGCCAGGGACAAATGACTGTGGATCAGTATGAGGCCGAGTTCGCGAGATTGGCTAAGTTCGCACCGACCATGGTGGAGAACCCGAGAGATAGAGCGCGAAGATTCCGGGATGGACTGAAGCCGGATCTTCGGAGTCTGATATTATCGCATGACATTAAGGATTATGGAGAAATGTATAGGCGGGCTCAAATTATTGAGCAGGATATGATGGAAAGAACCGTCGCGTCTGGATCACCACATATCTCAGCCGGGGACGATCGTCAGCTAGGGAAAAGGTCGATGATGGAAAATCGACGTTTTGTCCCTCCGGCAAGAAGGAATATTGGAAAGTCGGTATATTCGTCTAGTTCAGCCTGTAGACGGTGTGGGAGATACCATGGGAATGGTCCCTGCCCAAGTGTGACTGGGGCATGTTTTGGGTGCGGTGGAATGGGACATCACATAAGGAATTGCCCGAATCTTCAAGTTCGACCACCCCCGTCAGTGCAGGCACCTCGGATTGGGAATCCGACTAGTGCAGCCCCGCCCGGCTAATTCGAGCAGACCGCCGGCACAAGGACGTGTGTACGCCTTGACGCGAGAGGGAGTTGAGGATGCGCCAGGCGTAACCCCAGGTATGGTTCTTGGTATAATTAGGTGGCATTTGTTTTATAGATTCGGGGCGTTGCACTCGTTTGCGTCTGTTTGATTTGTTTATATGGCTGGATTGAAATTGTTTCTAGAAGTACAAGCGTGTGTGATTATGCCATTGATGAATAAGATGTGCATGCTGTTGGGATGTTCAGGCTGTGAAATGGTGTTTGGTGGTGTAGAAAGCGGAATAGATTTGGCTTTGTTAGTTATGTGTGATTTCGGTTTGATTGTAGGCTTGAATTGGTTAGTTAAATAGAATGCTGTAATGAATTGTAGCAGTAGGGTGATTCAGTTTAGTCTGGCTGGACACCTTAGATTTGAGGTTGTAAGGAGTCGAGAAGGAACCTCGATAGTTGCGCTGTTGACAAGATTTAAGTAAGAGATCTTATTGGATGACCAGTTTGGAAGGACTATACGGACTGTAGAGGATATGTTGGGAATATGTATATTGGATTTTAGGGGCAAATGGGAAGGACAGGTTTTAAGGTATAAGACGGTCCCATTGGTCAAGGATATTTGAGATTCTTACGGAACAGAAGATACCATTTGGGAGAAAAGAATAACAAGACGTCATCTCCCCCACCTGTTTGGATAGCAGGTATAGTTGTAAATTTCGAGGACGAAATTTTTATTAGGGGGGAAGAATCGTAACAGTCTGAATTTTCGATCCTTTTCCCAGGATGTAAGGAATGAATATTTTGACCAATGCACTTATAGTGAGATCTCACCCGGAAATGCGCATTCTCGGGATGTTAACCTTAGGGGTAGGACCGTTACGGGATTGAGTTCGCACGACCAAAGAACTCGACCTGGGTTCGATCTTCGACCATATGGATTGACGAGGGAATGTTTTGAGCCAACCGAGACCGGTCTACTTGATTGATCGTGTCCGAAGGGAACTAGCGACAGACCCTCGCAATTATATGACAACCGAGGTCGTCCCGGGTGGAGTAAACTTAAACGTGATTTGACTTAGTGTCGGTCACGGGTCGAGAGCGCGTAATTCCGAGAGAGCCACCCGTTAGCCGGAGATAAGCTAAAGTCGCGATTGTTCAATTTTAGTCATTTCTTAGAATTCGGGCCCGGGAATCGAGAATTTTGAAAGTGACAATTTTGGACGGCCGATGACGTTTTTGGCTTGGCCAACCTTGGGGCCACCCATTTCTGCAAAAAAATGGATTTCGGTCCGGGACCCGGAAAATGACGATTTTGCCCCTCTGGTCACCGATGGCGATTCTGAAGTCGTTTGAGGTTATTTTTCGCGGCCAAGGTCATTTTGGGGTGGCCACGCACATTCAGAGTGGTTTTGGCCAAAAATTGGAATTTCGACAAAAATTGGAAAAATAATATTATTTTATTCCCGAGACTTTGACGTGGATTTTCGAGGGCTTGCGCGATGAATTTCGCGATTCCGACGCCATATTATGCTGGCCACGCACATATGGAACACGTATGTGCGAAAATTGGAATTTCGGTTCGGGATCGGAAAATTACGAAAATTCCCTTAAGACCATTTTATTTAATTCCGAAAATTGGTCAAAATTTTGGGGTTAACCAAGGTTAATTGGGACTAAACCAGGTCTGGTCAACCATGGTTAGGGACAAAAGACCATTTCACCCCTAAATTATTGGATTTGAGCAAATCTTGTCCTTTGGATCAAGGGCAAAAGTGTCCAATGGGCTTAGATAATGACACTTGGACTCCACTTAGACCATCTTTGACCCATTTGACCAGATAGTCTTCTCTCTCTCTCTCTCGTGCAGACCCATTCGGCCATTTTCCCATTTTTTTCTCTTCTTCCTCAACGTTTTCTCTACCGTGGGCACATTTCTGCATTTCCTGGTACTGTTCACGCCGGAAAAGACAATGGAGCCGCCTCGCCGAGCCAAGACCACTCAAAGAACCATTTCCACCTCTCGTGGTCACCACCACAGGCCCTGCTTTCAATCCAGAAACAGCCCTCTCTCTCCTTTTTCCCTCTTTTCTCATTTTTCTGTTTTACAAACAGTACCGCCGGAGCTTCGCCGGAGCTTCGATCGCCGTTTCGTCGACACCCGGCCGTCCAGCACGTCCATATGTCGCCGCCAGCACCGTCCGTACGGTTACTGTTCACCGTTTTCGTACGGATCACTGTTCACACCGGACCGTACGGACGCCGCGGCTGTCACCGGCACCTCGCCGGCCACCGTCCCAGCCTGTCCGTACAGTGTCCGTATGGGGGGAGGGGGGGTGGTATTGTTCACCGCGTCCGTACGGTACACTGTTCACGCCGACCGTACATCGCCGGCGACGCTGCTGCCGCTGTCCCGGCCCATTCCAGCCCCGTTCTGTCTCGCCTTTTTGGGTAAGTGTTTTCCCCAAATGTCATTTAGGAGTTCGAGTATCGTAGGGCATGTTTAGGGTTTAGTTCGGGTAGTTTATGTGGCTATTTTAGGACTAAATTGAAGGCTGATTGTGTGGTTGTTGTGGGCTGAATCGGAGACTGAGTTGGCAAGGAAATTTGCGAGGTTTAGGAGGCTCGATGATGGCTGAGGTGTTGTGGATTGATTGTGACTGAATTGTGCGATTGATTGGTAGAATTATGCCTTGAATGGCACTTTGTATGTGGTTGTGTGGCTCGTGATGGTTGGCTGGGTTGTTGTGTGTTTCAGACTGAATGTGGCTTGGCCGTGTGCCTCGTGTGTGTGGCCGTGAGGTGTGTGAGTATGGGAGTGTGATTGTGCAACGAATTTGTATACCAAGAGTGTGTGGTTATGTGTGCGTGTTCGTGTGACGAGAATGAGTAATCGTGAAATGTGTGTGAGGTGTGTATGTTTGACCATACGTGGTGGATTGTGTGTAAGGCGTGAGGTTGTGTATGACCGTGAGTGTTGCTGGCCATGTGTAAGTGTGGTTTGAGTGGAACGAGGGTACGGAAATGTAGGATTGGTTGGAAAGGTCCGTCCTGAGGCGTGTACGTTTACGCGGGACGATGCCGTCCCTGACGAGGTGGTGATGCCCGACCTGACGAGGTGTCGATGCCTGACGTGGTCAGAAGACCGTTGGCCTGATGCGTTTTACGCGGGCGCGGTAGAAGGAAAGTGTGTGTAGGATTTCGTCCTGAGGCGTGTACGTTTACGCGGGACGATGCCGTCCCTGACGAGGTGACGATGTCCGGCCCGACGGGGTGACAATGTCTGACGAGGTCAGAAGACCGTTGGCCTGATGCGTTTTACGCGGGCGCGGTAGTGGTGGAAAGGTTGAAAATTAGTGGGATTTGGCAAGACAAGCGAGAGGATTGTGGAAAGTGACGCATGGTGTGAGTAGCGTGCGAGTGTGTTTGTATCGCGCGATGTGATGCTTAATTATGGGGTAAAAACTGCTAGGCACGGTATGGGACGTGCCCAAGTGGTTTCTGTCTTATAATTGAGGCACGCGCGCGTCTGTGATTCCTTGCTGTGATGTGTTGGCTGTGTTATTGTCTAACGTGCAGGAACGTGCGTGATGGATTCCAGGTAGGGTCGCATGTGATTGTTAGTTTGGCCGATCGTTGTGTGTTATGTGTGTTTTCGTCTGGCGGTACGTGAGTGCCTACGTGGGGTTTGGGGTTGTACACTTATTGAGATTCGTCTCACGGTTGTATAACCGCCACTTTCAGACCCCCGGCCCTAAACCCGGAAGGTGCGCCTTTTCTTTTTGGAAGTCTGGGGAGCTGCTGTTGGTGCCCAATGGAGCTGCAGGTGAGTTCCAGAGATTCAAGCCAAAAATTCAGAAGCAGAATGGAAGGGGGCGACCCTTAGGTTTTGCCCTAGGGTGTTTTAGGGGTTGTATAACTTGGGTTATCCGATAATGAAGTTAAGATAACCGAACCCCTGAACTTTTATTTAAACGGTGACTGAGGATGTTAGTCTGTATTTATGTCTGTAATATGACGTTTGTATATTTGGTGTTGTATGAATATGTGGTTGCTGGATTGTTCTGTTGTTCTACCCCGTTGTCGTCATTATTTGTCCGGGGTTTTGTTATTCGCTTCCGCATGTGGCTCTGATTTTTGGGTTGGGTCGGCGACGTTCCTGGGACGTCGCATCATTTCGACCGGAGCAGGTGATGTCGCGAGCTCGTTGGGGTTCGGGGCGTGACACCATTTGCAGTCTGGTAAGTAGTAAATCAGTTCCTATGAAGCGTCATATGATAAGAACACCCTAGATCTAACACCCATTCTTCTCCTGATGAACTAGTAGTCATACACAAGACAACCTCTACATCACTGGTGCTCTCCTCGGCAACGTTCGTCACACTACTTGTGGCATTCTATCTGTCACCTTGATTTCTTAGCTTCGGACAATGTCTCTTAATGTGCCTCTCCTCGTGACATTGAAAACACTTCATGTGTCCCTTGGACATTCTATGGTGTGACTTAGACCTGCTTTTACCTTTACTGCTACTGGACCTCTGATGTTGGTCTCTACCTCGATTCACTAGTCTCCGTGCTACATCCTGCGCCAGATTGTTATCTCGCTATTTTCTCTACCACTCCTTAGAGAAAGAGGCGAATTTTACCGCTTCCGAGATAATCGTAGTGCGTCCCTACAGGATTGAATCAGTAAAGTACTCACATTGCTCTGGTAAAGAAGCTAACAACGTCGTGCTCTTTTCTTCATCATCCAGAATCTTACTGTTGAGAAAACTTCCTAATAGATTTTGATGACGACAAAATTATCCATGAGTAAAGTTTGACATATGCTTTTGAAGTATTCTAAGTCTAGGCAGTTATATTCTGGAAGTCCAAACTTTAAGTATATGAAAAGAAGAAGTCCAGGTTCTCCACCACAAAAGACAAAGCTCAGACTTTGTGCACAGAAGTTGAAGACCCTCAGTTTATATACTAGAATCAATATATTCAGAATTTACCAAACAAACCACTATGACTTCAAGTTCTGAGCGCAAGTTTATCCAAACGTTATCACTTACTCAGAACGTAAACAACGACTAGTAATATGGTTTGGGTTTCACCAATGGAAAGAATTTATTGATTCGATCTTAAAAGGCTATTTTGCAAGAAATATTTATATAGCAAGATATCCTAAATTAATTGACAATCAAACCCCACAACAAGTTTATTTCTAAATGGAGAAGCTCTACTTATAGAAATCAAATTTCTAGTTGTATGGGTGACCAGATTTAGTGGAATTCTAATTTTGTCAGTCAACGGCTACTCAATCTTTTCTATACAAATCTGTCCAGGATGAAGACTGGAATATGATCCTCTGAAGACTGTCCAACGGCTAGTTTAGAAGTGGAGGAGTATAAAAAGAGACAAATTATCAAAGAGTAGAGCAAGAGAGACGAAATCCAGAATCATCCATTCCAAAGTCTGAGCAAACTCTAATTAGTTTTTACTTGTATTTCTCGAGCTTAAATCTATGATCTTGAGAGACTTGTTGTAAGAGAGATAGAGTAATCCTTCTGAATATCACTCAGAATTTGTAATCTCTTGATCGATCATCTACTGAAATCCAGCCAGTAGGCTGTCAGCGTGGAAAAGTGGACGTAGGTTTGATCTAAGTCGAACTACTATATATCTATGTGCATATTCTGTCTTCCCTAAAACTTTTTATTGCACATTTATCTGATTGCCATTCAAATTCTGACTAAAATCTGAACATTGTTCATATTTTATTTGAAAAAAATTGCTTCCACGTTAAAATTGATCAAACAGTGCTCAAATCACCTATTCATCCCCCTCTAGATGATATTTGCTAGTCTCATCACTTACCACGTTCTTTAGTATATCTAAACTGAAACATCCTCTTCAACATGTAATAGCGATTATTCAAACCCTTTATTACATATAGTACCTGAAGTTTAGCCCATAAGGTTGCAGCATCCTTCTCTTCAACTACCACTATTAACACCTCATGCGATAGGTTCAACAGGATTATACTCCTTGCCGTCCTAATTAGAATTTATTTTTTGATATCTTTCATTGTTTCGGGCAATTTATCCTTACCCTCCAATTCTTCGACCAAACCTTAAGTTGTTAATAGCGCATCCGTCTTAACACTCCATAACCCAAAATTATTCCTCCCATTAAACTTCTCAATTATTATTTTCTCTCCAGATATAATTGCAACAACAAAATTTTCAAATTATAATCAGACGAGCAAAATCCCCAAATCAAAATCCAAAAAATCATATTATCAAGCTCTAATACCAATTGCTGTAATATAATGCAAAAGCTAACCAGGATCTTACAATTTATGTCAATGTGAAATCACCGAAGAAATAAATAAGGAATAATAAATGATACCAAAGATTTACGTGGTTCAGCTTGAATATCGATACCTACATCCACGAAGACAGCTAAAAGTAAATAATCTACTATAATCAGAGAATCTAATTTACAATCACTTACACACTCGAGTGTTTTCCATACTTAGATTAAGCCTAAATTCAAAATATTTACAAATAAAATAACTCATTAGGATATAAAAAAACTCATAGCACAAAATCATTGTGTACGGCCGAACCAAGAAGCGTCTGTTTGCTTCTTTTTCATTTTTTGTGCGGCGGCTCACCAGGAAGTCTTGTGCAGCTGCCAAGCTCCTTTTTGCTGTGCGGCTACTATTCTCGTTGAAGAAAACCCACACGCTTCTTCTCTGTGTGGCCACACTTCAAGAAAAAGAACAACCATGACTAGAGCCAAAAGAAAACCTATTTATTTTACTTTCTTTTCTTTTCTTCTAGAAACCCTAGCTGAACCCACGTTTCCTATAATATAATATAGGAAACGTGGGCTCTTTTTTTTTTGCCCTTCATCTTTGTCTTTGTATTTCTTTCTCTAGTGTGGTGATCTTTAATAATTTACAAATTAATCTACATCCTTTAATCGGGTTAGGTTCCGTAATGGCTCAAATTCGAGACATAAACAATTCTCCTTCAAAGGTCATTACCAAACTCAGATTGAGGCCGACGACAATCATCTCACTAGCTCACGACTAGATCAAAGTCGAGGCCGCCATGGCGGAGCTCTGCTATAGAGCTTCTGTAGCTCGCAAGACTGTCGCAGAGGCTCACGAGCAGCTGCGGCCCTCATGAGCTAGAGGCCAACCTCGCACGGCCTTGACAATCACAAGCCACTGGCTCAAACCGAGCTCGCATGGCCTTGCCATCGCGAGCCATTAAAGATCTCGCCAAAAACAAAGATAGGGATGCGGAGAGTGGGGCGAGAGTGTCATTGTCGACGTCATTGTCGGGTTGTGGCGCTGAACGGTGGCTCAAGGCTGTGGGTTTGGCACTCTATCGTAACTTTATTGAGCTGCTGTGAGGAGAGAGAGTAAAGGTAGGCGGAGAGAGTGGAGCGGGGCTTGAGTTTAGATTGAACGTGCACAAGGGCAAATGGGTTTTATTTTTTTGTTAGAAAGATGTAAAATGTAGGTTTTGAAATGTGATTGGGGTATTTGATATGAAGAATAAAATTGAGGATGGTTTTTGCATTTACTCTTTTTCATTTTCTACCCAAAAGCAAATACTAGAAATTTGTCACTACCAAGCCGCTATTCAGATTTGCAAAAGTCGAGAGATGGAACATATGGAATCATGAATTGAGAAACCAGCATCGACACACCAAGCAGAAGTGCTGTTCTTGGTGTTCGATACTAAATTTTATTGTTAGTATCAACAGAAACTATATGCAAACACTTAAACATACTGAGTGATTTGACAAGATCCTAATAGATTTTTCCTAAGCCAATCAAATTGTGTGCAAATTGTATACTTTCAATACGACATTATGATATATGCAACTATGTATGATCAGGGAATCATGGTCACGGGAGTTGGGCATTATCTACAATCTTGGGTGATCGCAACGAAGGGACCAGTATTCCGAGCCATGTCAACACCCTTGAGTCCAATCCTAACAATGATCGGTTCCATGTTTCTCTTGGGCGAGAACATAAATGTTGGCAGGTAATCTTTATCCTATTTCTGATGGCATCACCTCCAACAATTGATATGAGTAGTAGGACAGGAATTAACACATATATACGAGAGAGAGAGGGAGAGTATGAGAAAGCGTTGACCAGTTCCAATAAATGTGTGCATTGTCGAATCCTATTAGGACTTATGAAACCCACACAATTCATATGTTTTTGGGACTACATGAGGCCAAATATGTTGCCCTACTTACGGGCCGAGGCGTAAATGGATTTAGTCGTCCGAGCCCCATCCCTGCACAAGACGCCACACACAAGCCCTTTTATTCGTTAAAATTATTCTTTATTTATATATTGTTGATCGTTAAACAGTAAGGATAAGAGAATTTACTGAAATTCAGCCGTCCACATCAATTTCCTATCTTCGAATACTAGTGATGCATTACAAAGGGTGGAAAAACTCATCCTAAAAAGAGCTAACTTGCCAAGAGTGGAAACTCAATCCATTATAAGTCTCAAAATATCTCCTTAGTTGTATGACGTGGGACTTTACCCACATCATCCTGCCCTCATCCGCACCAAGAGACCGCAGCCTCAAGGATAAAGTGCCAGAAGGTGGGCGGCGTCCAAGGAATGGCTCCGATACCATTTTGATGCGTTACAAGAGGTTAAAAAACTCATCCGAAAAACTAGCTTGCTAGGGAAGGGAACTCAACCCATTCTAAGTCTTAGAATATCTCCTTAATTGCTTGACATGGGACTTTGCCCGCATTAACTAGCAACCTCAAACCAAAGCTGAAGTCCACTACTAAATCAGGTAGATCACACATTACATAATCCCGTGTGCTGAAAACCTCCCTTTCGTGCAACATTTCTACGTTGTGATAACATGAAAGCTTATCCTCCTCAAATAAAATTTCGCAACTTTCTGTAAAAAGTTAAATTTTAAAGACAAGATTGATGACAATAAGAGTATAATCAAGCTTGCCGTCTTCTTCAGTTCTTATGGTATGCTGCTTTTGATTTAATTCGGACTTCTTAAGCTTACATAGATACTTATCACAAACATGATCACTAATCACAATTTTGGATCAATTGTGACTAATATGACCTCATGTTTGGTTTCTTCATCAGCATTGTTGGTGAGATAATGTTAGTACTAGGCCTTTACAGTGTCTTATGGGGCAAACGCATGAGCAAAATCTAGCCACCGACGGTTCCTTACCAGTTCAAGCTGAGAAGAAATGCATAGATGCAGAAGATCAGGAGCCTAAAATTGGTGAAAGTCATTATTTAGCAAATGAAATTGATTTTTCTTGTCGGTCGCCTTGTTGAACATGTAGTGATTCTCATTTATTGCATACTATGTGGCACTTACTCATGATATATATTTTCATAATGCTTTTAAATGACTCGTTACCATGATGCTCCAAAAAATAAAATAAAAAGATAATAGAGGTCGAATATTTCCATTTTTTGAAAAGAATTAGAAAGCCTTGTTAATGAGTATCGGCTTAAGTGACTTGGAGGCCCAAAAGTTGACAACTGAGTTTTAGCCCCAACTAAGCTTCAGTACCCTAATTATAAGACCTAATGCATCGCCATAATTCAATTAATCATTAAACACTTCCTTTTCATATAACGTGGGATAACTTGAACCTTTAACTCGTCTAATTTTCGCAAATGCGCCTAAATTGTCTCGTTCCCGTGCATCAACTAAGAATCCACTCATTGAGGCGGATTGCATTGCCCCAAAGTACACTTGAGTAGGGCGCCATTTTATTCAAGCACAAGATATGTCGCTGCTACACTAAAAGTTTTACCAGTCAACCAATTTACGAGAGATTAAACCCGGTATGAGGTGACCTTACACATTGCGCATGTAAGAGTACATAAATAATGATCATCCACAATGATTTTACTAATTGCACCACTTGGAAAGCTAGTGCGATTAATGTGTTAGTCATTGAAACGTTTGGATATATTGCACGGATGATGGGCTGCATAAACCTATATATTCTACGAGATTTGGTGTCTGTCCTAGGGTTTCTGAATATGAGAGCTTAATTTCATTTTTTCATGTATTATCAAACAACGTCATACGCAAAATCATTTCTCTGCAATGTTATCCGAACAAACCCTGGTGAATCAAAGTCTTCTCGTGCTTGTCCATTTTGCTTACAGAAACTCTCTGGTCGGCACAACAGATTTTCGCATATTACAAACGTGGCAACTGAAACAGGAAAGTCGAAGGAAATATCTGAAGTCCTCTAATTTACGGGTCACAATGACATTCTGGTCCTAATGTCAACTTTTGCCACGTTAGTTTCTTTTACATGCAATTGCAAAGAACCTTTCGATTTCTTTGTTCCTTTAAATTTTTGTTCTTTTCTCTCTCGGATCGTGCATGGCATTCGTGACGAGTCCCACAACGTGGACGATTGACGGCTACTCTCTCATGCATACTGGGTCCAAGCTGAATATTGGCCATTTTACTTTCACTTTTGAAATGAAAGGGACTTTGCCTTGTTTTTTTCTCACGCAAAGTTGCTCTGTGCCCATCAACCACCAAAGTAAGTGACTTTATTTTGAACGAAGTTCATTGGAAATATTCCATAAACGTAAATATATGTGTGGGACTAATTTTGCAACCTTTACTGACAATGGGCTGCCACTTTTTCCCAGTGCATGTCAATTTTGTCGCATATGATGCACTATGAGGTCCGTAAGCCGAGCCCAAAGGTTACTGTCGTTGTCTTACCATATTGCTAGCAAGTTGCCCCGTGCTTGCACGTTCCAAACCAGACTATTCATATATTTGTGTTCTAATCTGAGAAGTCATGGCTGACGATCACATTTGCCAATTTTATAGTATGTCTTATATAATTAATGCGAGAGTTTCACATGTCAAATACATCAATCAACACCATTAAAAATTTATGAGCTTAATTTATGTGTGCATGTTTTATCGTGCCCGATGATTTGTCTGACTTTAGTGACGCTTGTGAGCTATTAAGATGATCTCAAGAAACCTAGTATACTTGTACCTCGGATGATAAGGATACATTATTCTTCTTCTTTTTTTGATGATCCGGGAACCGCCGTACAGTCGATAGCCGGCGACGTAAACCCGAGGTGACGCTAGCGCAGGACCCACCACCACGGCGCCACACTTAAGAATCCCTAACGACTACGCTGGGATTCGAACTCCCCACCCTTCGTGAGGGGCAGAGAGCGCGAACCAACGCAGTCACTGCGGGCGGTGGTAGGATACATTATTCTTCATTTTTAATTTACCAAAAAAGAATGGTGTTTTAACATAGCCTTGTTTCCGTTTTTTTAAAGGACTATTTATGTCATAACAGATCTCAGTAATAAGGAAGCGTAAAATTTTTTAGATTTTAGACACTAGAAGAATGATTGCACGTCAGCATGATTTTGTCTAAATTTAAAGTGAGCTCACATGATATATACTATAGATGAGTTTTCGACCAAATAATAATAATAATATAGATGAGTTTAGAGACCTAATGTATTTGCATCTTGCATGACAACACGCCTATCCAAACAACTTTTGTTTAATATAAGCATTTCACTTTTTTTGGGACAATTTATTTCTATGATAAATCTCAAGAATACACCCTTGTAAAAGATTTGGAGTCTCTTACACTAAAGGGCAAAGTGCACCTTAATATTATTTGTCATAGTGAATTCATGAGTCACATAGATGAACTCAAGAGACCTAATGTGTCTTTATCTTGCATGACAATGCATCTATTGTTCTTCATTGTAGTTAGACCCGTCAAACAGATGGGTCTAATTGTATGAGTTTATAACCAACCCACTAAAACCCATCTGTTTTAGGCATTTAACTTTAAAACCAATTATGACTCATACTTTAAGTTTGAGGTAACCATTTATGACCCATTTAAATAAATGTGGGTTAGATATGGGTTTTTGACCCATTTTGACAGCCCTAATTGTAGTCTATAAATCTCAATAGGACACCCACAAATATTTGAAGGATATGATACTAAACGACAAAATGTACCTCAATGAGATTTGTCATGGTACACTCATGAGTTATTAGTTGAGCTCACGAGACCTAGTCTTTCTGCACCATGCATGACAATGCATCTATTATTATTCATTTTAGTCTAAAAGTGAGCAACTTATACTTAATGTAAGCTTTTATATTCCAACTGGAACAAAACTTTAAAGGTGGTTGCATTTTTATGTTCATAACAGGCTTAACTTATAAAAAAGGGTAAAAATTAGCAGAAAATAATGCATATCAGAAAGAACCGCAATATACATAAAAAAAATTCTATATTTCTCCGTTAATCTCACTACTATGATCGATTGCATCTTCCACTTTACAAAACATAAAAGGACCCCAAAATCTAGGAAATTTGTCCAAAAAGTCTTAAACCTATTGTACAACGGCCAATTCAGTCATAAACCTTTGAATTATGCCAATTTAATACTAAATCTTTTGACGAATTGCCAATGTAGTCCTTCCGGCCAATTTTGGCTTGAAATCGATGATGCGGATGCCCGCCGTCCTACATGATATGGCCGGTGCTGACGTGGATAATTTTTTTCAATTTTTCTTATTTTTAATTATTTTATTTTATTTTATTTTTTCTTTTTTTTACTATTAAGGGCCGGCGGGCGTCGCCGGGCCGGGCCTCCCCTGCCGTTCCAATGGAGATGATAATAGCTATCAATATGAATTGTAACTTGTAATATGTTGATAAAAGAAATTAATTTGCTATTCTAAATAAAAAAAATAAACCAAAAGAAAGATTATGTGAATTGTCAATATAAAATGAAGAAAGTAACGAAAGAATGGATAAGTGAGTGATCCGTGCTCATCCCGTAACCCTCTTTTCATTCCATTGGCAACGGAAAAGGTGTTTTCATTCTTTCGAAGTCCTTCAGGTAATTTGTTTGTGATGACTTTTCAGCCATGTGGTTTCCAACCCACATGTGGTTTACGGAATTAATATCCAGATTGAATGAAACACTAGATCAGAATTGATTGGGTATAATCCAAACACCAGATGAGAATTGATTGGGTGTGATCTAGGATTTGGATGTAAATTTATCGCCGAGGTTCCAACACACAGACCTAACCACATAAATTTTGGTGTGTTGTTTCTCTATTTCTCGCTTATGTCTCTGTTAATCTCGTCATTATGATCGATTGTGTAGAAAACGGTTAAGAGTTTGAGTAAATCACTAGATGAGGATTGATTATGTGGAATCCGGAACTTGAGTGTGGAAAAGCATTTGACCTAAGCTTGTAATTCTCGTAAATCATAATGAATTTATTGCTAAAGTTTTAACATTCGGATCTAACCATATAAATCCTAATGCGTTGTTTTCTCTATTTCTTACTTATTTCTTCATTAATCTTGTTATTGTGATAGACTGTGTGGTCCACTCTCCACAACATAAAAGGACCCAAAAAATCCTTTATCTTTCCTTGGTATATTTACAACAATTTTCGCAAACACGTGTATTATCCCCATGATTGACCTTCCCCAAACCGCGATGGGACTACCTCTAGGATCGATGGAATCAGCAAGAACCTGACACGAGCATCTACTCTACAATTATTGCAATGATTCTTCTGAAAGTGAACTTCTTTTCATTTGGAAACGTTTTTCATGCCCAGACGTTCAAATCAGGCCAAGATCCTCGTCTCACAACGGGCCGATTGCCTGGTTGTCTTTCGAAAGTGACTTGAGTTGATATCAACCTTAAAATCACGAGTCATGCTCAAAATTCTATATCATCTATCACTTAATTTCGAAAGCTTTGATGAACCACATTCTTTTGGGTACAAAGTTTTTGATGATTAGCTCTTTATTCAGGCGTGTTTTGTAGGCTAAGCTTTCATTTGATGTTTACCCGTCGAAAAACCGAGTGATGCTTTTTTGTTTATAGGCTATGCCGCTTTCGGGATTCTTTTGAAACTACGGCGCGTTTGCCAAAGGACCAAGCTTTTTTGCTAACCCTAGAGAGAGACTTGACCACCATTATCGAATTCAGATGAACATGTTCATGAAGTTGACGTCGAATATACATCGGAAGTGAATCCGACGGGCATTCCTTTTGACAAAGCAACGAGGATGTTCTGGTTATTGAAAAGTATTGGTTCCTATTAAAAGAACCTTTACAAGAAGCTTGCAAAACAAGCATCGCACACATTTGTGTTGTTCCTCATCTGTTCAATGTGATGGAATATCATTTGACTCCTACCACGTTGCATGCGGCTTGATATATCCTCTAATTGGCCAAAAGAAAAGCTGACACTATCTTCAGAAGAAAAGTTAGCCCGTACAGGAAATTCATGATTAGTTTTTAGAAACTTCAACCAAATAATTCAAGATGTTTTTCTATGGAGAGATGAGTAGAGGTGGCCACGGGCCGGTTTTGGCCCGGAACCGGCCCGGTCAAACCCGGGCCCGGCCCGTTGATCGGGCCCGCGGTTCGGAACCGGAACCGGCCCGTGGCATACGGTCCTGCCTCGTTCCAAAAAATTTGAACCGCCCGAACCGCCGGTTCTGCGAAAAAAAATTTTAAAAAAAAGCTACAAGACACTGCCCAAGCAGTGCCATGCGCAGCTACACGCAGCAGCTGCAGAGAACGGCCAACGGCCCAACCAAAAAAAAAAAATTTATCTCGCAGCAGGCTGCAGACGTGCAGGCCCTGCTGCGCCGCAGCACCTTGCGGCCCGTTGGGGCAACGGCTACGCCCCAACGGGCGTTTTTATAATAATAAAAAAAAAACACATAACCGTTGCAATTTTGCAACGGTTATGTTTTATTTTTTTTAATTCTAAATTTTCTTCTATTTTTTTCCTATAAATTCTCTCAAGTTCTCACAATACACACACAATTCTCTCAAATTCTCACCAATTCTCTTCTCTCAAGTCTCAAATTTTCTCAATACTCGAAATTCTCTCAAATTCTCTGAAATTCTCTCAATTTTCTCAATCCACGCAATTCTTTCTTAATTCTCCCAATTAATCCGCTCAATTCTCTCAATCCATTCGAAAAATGGCAAGTGGAAGTCGAGTGCCAACTGGCAAAGGTAAGAATATCGCGACGGAATCCCATCATTCTTTTGATTCTCGTGAATATGCAGATTTTCAAGATGATCAAATCAACATTTTTCACGATGTGGAGCGCGTCCCGACGCAAGAAAGTTTTCATCCTCCTGCTGAAATATCTACAACAAAGGAAGCGGAACGGGAATTTACATCCGACATTTGGAATCACTTCACGAAAATGGAAAGGTTTGATATCGGTCAAAAAAGGTATGATATAATTTGTAAATATTGTGGAAAAATATATAAATATACAGGTGGACAAGGATATGGAACATTTAAACGACATCTTATGAGCAAACATCCAACCGAAACGGGAATCGATATCGGGCAACAATAAATTTCCGGGTACGTCAATCCTAACACTTCCCCTTTATTTCGTTTTAATGAAAAAACTTATAAGGAAGAATTAGGCAAATTTATTTCCGTTGAGCATTTAGCATTTAATTTTGGAGAAAGATTTGGTTTTAATGAATTTGTACAAAAAGCATGTGCTCCACAAGCAAAACGTGTTTCTAGAAATACAACTAAACGAGTAATTAAAGATCTTTACAAAAATGGAAAAAATGATTTACAAAACTTTTTTATGCAATTTAATGGATGCGTGCATATAGGTAGTGATATTTGGAGTGATCATTGGCAAAATCATTCTTACATGGGCATAACATGTCATTGGATAGATGACGAGTGGACTATTCAAAAAAGAGTTATTGCATTTAGAGTTTTCAATGATCATCATACGGCAAATAATATTTATAGACTAATTAGGCAAGTTTTAGAAGAATATTATTTGCTTAACAAAATTTTTTCAATTGGTTTTGATAATGCCGCAGCAAATACCGCTTCAATTGCCGAGTTAGAAAATATTTGTAAACCCGCTTTTGGCAGAAAATTTTTTCACATTAGATGTGCTTGTCATGTTTTAAATTTATGTGTACAAGATGGTTTGAAAACTCTTGATATTTTTCTTCAACCAATAAAAACGGCGATTCAATTTTTATGGAAACATCCCAAAAAAATGAAAGAATGGGGTAGATTTTGTAGAGATAATGGCAAAAAGCCAAAAAGATTTCCAAGAGATGTTCCAACTCGTTGGAATTCTACTTTCCACTTGCTTAGTGAATCTTTAGCATACAAAGATTTATTATGTGCATTCATTTCTAATAATATACCTGAGATTAATTTATACCCACAAGAGTGGCATATTTGCCAAAAAATTTTAGATCTTTTAAAGGTTTTTAATGATGCAACTTATACTTTGTCTGGTGTTTATTATCCTACTACACATTTGTTTTTAGTAGAGTGTACTAATATTGTCGAAACTTTTGATGAATATGAAAATGATGTTGAATTACAACATACTATAGTTGCAATGAAAATGAAATGGCTTCATTATTATAGTGAAATTCCCATGATTTATTTAGTTGCTTGTGTTTTTTATCCGCGTTGCAAATTGGATGGCTTAAATGATTTTTTGCGTGCGTATTATCAATGTTTACATTATGATGTGACAAATGTTACAACCATAGTACGTGAGGTTAAAAACGTAGTAATAGAATTATATAATGAATTTTATACTAAATATAATTTAGGTGATATTAGATCTTCTCAATCTACGGAGATACAAAATGACAGTACAGGTAAAATTAGTAGAGGGTACCAACTTTTATTACATAGACAAAAAAAACAAAAGGGAGTAATAGGAAATATTTCTGAATTAGAGAGTTATATAACCATTTTATTTGAGTTTACTAAAGCCGAAGGTGGTACAGATTTTTTTATTTTGGATTGGTGGAAGAGGCACGCAAGCCAATACCCAATCCTTTCTCTTATTGCAAAACAGATTTTTTCAACCCCTTGTTCCACAGTTGCGGTCGAACAAGCATTCAGTGCCGGAGGTAATATTTTGAACGAACATCGTTCAAGATTAGATCCAGAATCAGTGGAGATGCAAGCTTGTGTTGCTGATTGGACGAAGGCTCAATACCGGCAACAAGAGATAGATCGGAATAATGAATCCGAATTCTTTAACGACGGAGATACTACCGCTACCACTATCGGTACTGGAACGGGTAGTGACGATTGAGGGTAAAAGAACTATTGGAGTTGGCAAATATTTCGGGAACTCTTGTTTCTCATACCGGGTACGCCCACGTGAGCTTAGGGAAACCGAAATATAATCCGACGATATGTGACCTCTGGTCCCCTGCGCACGGAATGCTTAGGTTTTGGGATAATTTTAGGGTATATATATTGTACTCCTTTTTTTTTAAGATCGTTGTAACGAATTGTAATGTGCTTAATGATAATTTATTAAGTTGAAGCCCTCTCTTTCTCTCTTGTCTTTTTGTCCCCAAATTTGAGTACAATTTACATTTTAATCACAATTTATATTGAATAATGTTCTATCACAAGAATAGTATTTTTTTAATTTTTTTTATTTTCATTTCTGTTTTTCCTTTTCTGTTTTTCTTCTTTTTCTTTTCCTTTTCCTTTTCTGTTTTTCCTTTTTCTCTTTTGTCTTTTTTCCTTGTTTCTGCTTTTTAAAATTATAATTTATATTTTTTTTTTTCTTCCTCCGCGGCCGCCGGCCGGCCATGGCCGGGCCGACGCGGAGGTCGCCGGGCGTCCGGGCGAGGGGCCTCGCCGGCGTCGGGCAAGGGCGACCCTCGCCCGACGCCGGCGAGGCGAGGCTCGGCCTCGCCTACTAACCGGCGAGGCTCGACCTCGCCGGCGTCGGCAAGGCTGGCCCGCCCGGGCTGGGCGAGGCCGGCCTCGCCCGACGCCGGCAAGGCTCGGCCTCGCCCGCAACCGGGCGAGGCTCGACCTCGCCAAGTCGGCGAGGCCGGCCCTCCGGGCGAGGCTCGACCTCGCCGGCGTCCGGGCGAGGCCGGCCTCGCCCGGCCCAGCGAGGCCGGCCTCGCCCGACGCCGGCGAGGGCCGCCGCCTAGAGGCCGGCGACCTCCGCGCCGGCCCCGGCTATGGCCGGCCGCGGAGGAAGAAAAAAAAAAGAAAAGGAAAAGGAAAAGAAAAAAAACAGAAAAAAATAGGAACCGGCCCGGAACCGGTTCCGAAATGGCGGTTTCGGTTCCGGTTCACACTTGGCCACGAACCGGAACCGCCGGTTCCGAATCGGAACCGGTCGGTTCCGAACCGTGGCCACCTCTAGAGATGAGAACATGCTCATCATTTATGCTAGCTCTCACAACGTCCCGGGCACTCATTCTCTATAGACGTCAAGTCTTGCCATAGAAACAGGCTCAATCATCATGTATGTAGTGATCTTTTTCACAATAACCTTATCCTTCGCTAAAACATCATAGATAAAATGGTACCCGATGTTGATATGTTTTGTTCGCTTGTGATCAACCGGCTTATATATCAGATATATCGCACAATGGTTATCCTAATGTATATCAACACTTTCTATTCTAACCCATAGCCCGAGAGGAAACTTTTAGCGATAGCGCCTCCTTCACTATAAAGGTCAGTGATATATACTTTGCCTCGGTCAAAGACAAGGCAATGCGGTCGTATAAGGATGCCTTAATACTCACTGCATCACCCGCTAGCGTAAATAAATACACTGCTAAAGACCTACAATCATCCAAGTCACTTACGTGATTTGAATCCACATAACTAGTACTTTCACTATCGTTGCTACCCCTTCATTACACTATACCAACGCCCGATGTCCCCTTTGAATATCTAAGGATCTAGTTCACAACTTTCCAATAAGCTTTACTAGGACGCTTCAAATAACAGTTAATTATGCTTACAGCTTGTGAAATGTCAGGCCTAGTGATGCACCATAGCATACATAATACTACGCACTGTACTAGAATAAAAAACATGGGACATACGCTCCTCCTCCTCTTTAGTCTGCAGTGACAACTTATCAGAAAGTTTTAAATACTTCACTAATGATGTACTCATAGATTTCGTTGACTGCATATTAAAACATGCCAGAATCTTTTCAATATATTTCTTTTGAGAGAGATATAAAACTCTTGCAGTCCTGTCACGCAAAATCTCCATACCCAATATCTTATTTGCAGCACCTAAATCTTTCATCTCAAATCCATCACTCAAGTGCCTCTTCGGCACATCAATATCAGACATATTCTTAGCTACTAACAACATATCATCAACATATAATAATAGGTAAATTAAAGACCCATCCTCCAATCTCCTAAAATAAACACTGCTATCCATATGACTTTTCTAATAGTCCTGACTAGTCATGAAAGCACTAAAATGCTTATACCACTGCCTAGGAGACTGTTTCAACATATACAAAGATTTCTTTGGTAATCAAACATGACCTTTCTTACCCGGAATAGCAAATCTCTCTAGCTACCTCATGTAAATCCGACTCCAACTCACTGCGAAGAAACACCGTTTTCACATCTAACTGCTCCAGCTTGAGATCCTGTGCAACATCTAAGACAAATAATACACGAATAGAATTATGTCTTACCACAGGAGAGAACATATCATTGTAGTCAATGTTCTCCCGCTGTGTATACTCCTTCGCAATAAGTCTTGTCCTATACTTGCTGCCTCAACACTAGGAATGCCCTCACTCCGTTTGTAGACCCATTTGCTTCTGACAATCTTTTGACTCTTGGGCAATTTAACCAGCTCCTATGCCTGATTTCGATTGAGTGATTCTTCACTCATAGACCCTAACCACTGTGACGACTCAGAACTAGCCATCGCCTCAGAGTAAGGTAAAGGCTCATTCGTCTCCACCTCGTCATCTACAGTCAATGCATAAGCAATATCTGTATAACCATATTGTACCCGTGGTTTGATTTGCCTTCTCTGTCTACCCGCAGCTATAGTGTGTTACAGTTGTGCTAGTTGTTCACTATCACCGACTTCAGAAACTGCGACCTCATCTGCAGTCACTAACTATATTACCTCCGAGGTCTCCCGAGTCTTCACCTAAAGCTCCACCTCACTACTGACACCACAATCCATTTGCTCTACTGATAGTGTCTAAGGACACCTCCTTTGAAGCATTGCAGTCTTGACCTACTGATTAGAAAACCAAGTGATATGGGATCAATGCACCACATCTAGTAACTTTTCACCCCATGTGCATAACCCAAAAATATGCACTTCCTTGCCCTCTGCTCCATCTTACCATCGCTCGCATGAGTAAACGCAGGATATCCGAATACTCATAATCCTAGGTTTTCCCGACCATACTTCCTCATGAGTCTTAAACTCGATAGCAAATGATGAAGAGAAATTTACCAAGTAACAAGGGCTAAAGTACACCACAAGTACCATAACTTGTGTACGGCGATCACTTTGGTGCCATAACTTTTTTTCGGATCACTTTGGTGCCAAGTCGGAGGAAAAGAGATCACTTTAGTGTCAATTTGGCCGGAAATCCGACGTGGCATTTTTTATTAATTTTTTACGCCGACGTGGCTCGCCGGAGGCTGAGTCAGCGTGTACAGTTAGCATTTTTTATTTTAAATAATTTTTTCCAGCGTGTACAGTCAGTATTTTTAATTTTAAATATTTTTTTCCTTTTTTTTTCTTCTTTCCTTTTTCTTTTCTTTTCTTTTTTTTCTTTTCTCCCCTCGCCGGCCGGCCACCAGCGAAGCCCAGGAAGGGCTGGGTGAGGGCGGCCTTGCCCATGGCCGGCGAGGGGCGGCCTCGTCAGATCTGGACGAGGCGACCCTTGCCGGCGACAGGCGAGGCCGCCCCTCGCCGGCCCAGGCAAGGGCTGCCCTCGCCGGCGTTCGGCGAGGGTCGCCCACGCCCGACTCAGGCGAGGGCAACCCTCGCCCGCCCAGGCGAGGGCTTCCTTTGCCCAACGCCGACGAGGGTCGCCCTCGCCAGATCCGGTAAGGGCGACCCTCGCCGGCGTAGGGCGAGGGTCGCCCTCGCCCACCCAGGCGAGGGCTTCCCTCGCCAGATCTGGCGAGGGCGACCCTCGCCGGCGTCGGGGGAGGGAAGCCCTAGCCTGGGCGGGCGAGGGTCACCCTCGCCGACGTCGGGCGAGGGTCACCCACGCCCGACTCAGCGAGGGCGACCTCGCCCGCCCCGGACGAGGGCTTCCCTCGCCGGATCTGGCGAGGGCGACCTCGCGGCGTCGGGCGAGGGAAGCCCTCGCCTAGGCGGACAAGGGTCGCCCTCGCCGGCGTCGGGCGAGGGTCGCCTACGCCCGACTCGGTTGAGGGCGACCCTCGCCCGACGCCGGGCGTGGGTCGCCCTCGCCAGATCCGGCGAGGGCAGCCCTCGCCTAGGCCGGCGAGGGTCGCCTCACCCAGATCTGGCGAGGCCGCCCCTCGCTGGCCATGGGCAAGGCCGCCCTCGCCCAGCCCTTCCCGGGCTTTGCCGGTGGCCGGTCGGCGAGGGGAGAAAAGAAAAAAAAGAAAAGAAAAGAAGAAAAAAAATATTTAAAATTAAAAATGCTGACTGTACACGCTGGAAAAAATTATTTAAAATAAAAAATGCTGACTGTACACGCTGACTCAGCCTCCGACGAGCCACGTCAACGTCAAAAATTAATAAAAAATACCACGTCGGATTTCCGGCCAAATTGGCACTAAAGTGATCTCTTTTCCTCCGACTTGGCACCAAAGTGATCCGAAAAAAAGTTATGGCACCAAAGTGATTGACGTGCACAAGTTATGACACTTGTGGTGTACTTTTGCCAAGTAACAAGCTATGTTTACTGCTCGGTCCAAAATTCCTTGCCTAGTCCTACATGCAAAAGCATGCGCCGAGCTCGCTTCAGTAAGGTTATGTTCTTTCGTTCTACTACGTCATTCTACTATAGTGCTCCGGGTACCGTGCGGTGTCTCACAATCTTTTATCTCTCGCAGAACTTTGTAAAATCTTTACCACATAAACTCTATGCCGTTATCAGTTTTCAGGCATTTGATTTGTTTATCTAACTGCTTCTCAATTAATATCTTAAATTTCGTGAACTAATCGATCAAATACATCAAATTTGTGCTTTAGAAAGTACACCCATACCTTCCTCGAATAGTCATCAATAAATGTTAGCATATACTAAGCACCTCCTCTCGAAGGAACCGAAGATGGACCTTAAACATGTGAATGAATGTACTCAACCGGTTGCTTGGTCGAATGAATAACTTTAGTAAACTTAATCCGGCGTTGCTTCCCAAAGATGTGGTGCTCACATAAGTCCAACTTCCCTGTCTTTTTACCCTTCAACAACCCACTCTCTCTCGATATCATCATACATTTCTCACTCATGTGCCCCAACCGTTATGTCATAATTGAGTCAAGTCAGAATCTAACTCACTTGATAAAACTGCAACACATCTGGTTGCGGTCTCTCATTGTAAATGATAGAGAGTATTTACTTTCTTCCCTTTCATTAGTGTCATGGCACCTCGAGAGATCATTAGTACTTCACCTTCAGTATTCACACCCAATCTCATCGAGTGTCCCTAGAAAAATAAGTTTCTTCTTGGGGCCAGGTACATGCCTCACGTCTGTTAGTGTCATTATCCTCAAAACCTTGCAGGTTGCGTTATTCCCCAAAACTTTACCATCATCTGTAGTCTGGTAAGTAGTAAATTAGTTCTTATGAGGCATCATATGATAACAACACCACGAATATAGCACCCACTCGTCTCCTGAAGAACCAGTAGTCACACTCAAGATAACCTCTACATCACTGGTGCTCTCCTTGGTAATGTTCACCACACTACTTGTGGCATTCCTCCTGTTAACTCTGTTTCTCATCTTCAGACAGTCTCTACTAATGTGCCCCTCCTTGTGACGCTCAAAGCACTTGACGCGTCCCTTGGACTTTCTATTACATGATTTCGACATGCTTTTATTTCTGTTACTATTGGACCTCTGATGTTATAAACTACCTAGAATCACTAGTCACCACACTACATCTTGTGCTAGATTTTCATCTCACAACTTTTTCTGACACTCCTTAAAGAACAACACAGACTTGAACTCTTCCAAGATAATCGTAGTACGCCTCTATAGCAGTGAATCAATAAAGTGCTCTCATGACTCTAGTAGAAAAGCTAACAACATCATGCCATGTTTTTCATCATTTAGGATCTTACCGACGTTCTTTAAATACATCATGAGTCTATTTAAACTCATCTAGATGGGATCTAATAGACTATATATTCAGTGTATCTAAACTGAAACATTCTCTTCAATGTGTATAAACGAATGTTCAAACCCTTTGTTACATATAGTGCGTGAACTTTTACCCATAACACTGCGGCATCCTTGTCCTCGACCACTTTTATTAACACCGCATTTGATATGTTCAATAGGATTATACTCCTTGCCTTTCTCATTTGTTCGTTCTTTTTGGCATCTATCATTGTTTTGAGCAACTCATCTATGCCCTCCAATGCTTCGGCCAAACCTTAAGTTGTCAATAATGCCTCCATCTTAAAGCTCCATAACCCAAAGTTTTTCCTCCCGTTAAACTTATCAATTTATACTTTCGCTCCAGACATAATTGCAACAACCAAATAATAATCAAACAAGCAAAAACCCCAAATCAAAATCTAGAAAATTCTATCTCGTAGACTCTTAAACCAATTGTTGTAAAATTAACGTGAAAATTGACAGGATTTTGCAATTTAAGTCACTGCAAAATCACTGAAGAAACAAAAGATGAACGATAAAGAAAATCAGAAATTTATGTAGTTCGATCCAAATATCGGTACCTATATACACGAGGAGAGCGAGCAATAAATAATATACTATAAGCGAAGAATTAGAGTTGCACTCGCTCACACTTTTGAGCATTTCCCATATCTAGATTACACCCAAACTTAAAATGTTTACTAATAAACAACTCAATTGGATATAAAACTCCCAATACAAATCCTTCGTGTTTAGATACGTCTGTGTAGCCCAAAGAAAGATCACTTCTTTTTCTTGGTACGGTTGCGGCAGGCGAAAAATAAAAGCAAAATAAAGCTTTTTAATTTTCACTTTCTCTTTGTGGCTCTCCAAGAAGATTTCTAGCTCAACCCTCAAAAGGAAATAAAGGAGACGTCCACTGTACGTCTCTGAAGAATCCGTCCATATCCGGTCAAACTTGATTTTTTCCTCCAATAACAAAGACCTTTTCCGTGGACTTGCGTGGGGAGTTCAAGAAAAGATTTCTAATTCAAATTAGGCAAGTTATCCATTATGATTTCTTTTCTTTTTAACAGATTTGGCTTAACAAACCGATCTTATCCTCCAATCGCATCGAGTTTTCAAAATAAGTTCAAACTTAAGACATAATTTAACAATTTCCATGCAATATAAATCTACTGACCCAAACTCAACTCAACCCAATCCATATTGCTAAAACACTTTCATATTTAATCAAATTTAAGAAAATTCACACCTAAACTAAGATGAGAGCACAGTGTGAGCAAGTACTAGATCGAGTGAAGGCGATAGAAAGTGAAGAGAGAGTCATAGAGGTGTATTGGGTCTAAGTAAGTTATGAATCCATTTAACACTTATAGTATTTTGGTCTTTAACATTCTAAACCCATTTATGAACCATTTACTAAATATAATAACTCAATCCATCAAATATGGGTTAAGAAATTTGTCTATGATCAATTTTGACATATCTAGTAAAGACGGTTTAACCACCACATGTCAAGATGACGTATTGCCATTTGTCATAAATAGATAACCATCGGTCGACCAACAGCCAACCGCCTAAATCATCTTCACCATTAACAAAGGCTCAATAACACAAGTAAGTTTCTTCTTCCTCTTTTTCTACACTCCGATCTCGCTAACTTAAGCATTGGACGGCCCGGTCAAAAACCTAGATTCCCTAACCTATATTTGTTGGTATAGGTCTATCTCAAGGTATGAGCTTCGCCAAATTCCTCAAGATCCGGTCGTGCATCAACATACACTACATTTCTGGTGATCTTGTCTGTTTTAAAGGTAGATGCATTGTCTTCCGCATCAAAACACTCATTACACGAAAAGCATCCTTCTGAGGTACCGTTTATATTCATATGCCCCTCCAAGGAAGTGTTTCTACATCCATCTATGTTATTTGTTAAATAACACAAATGAGAATCAGTAACGCCAAATTAGATGGAAATTTAATCCGAAATAATTGGTACGTAAATAAAATAAGAATTGGTAAATTCCTATAAAAGTTTGTAAGATTAAGGCTTTAAAGTAAGACAAATAAAAGTGGCCCAAATCATTAAAAAAAAAGGGCACAACCTTTTAGCACTGCCACATGTTTAACGCAGCCCTTCAAACATACTAAAAAGCATAATCATTTTGTCACTCTGAAAAATTTAATATGACCTTTCAAACATATGTAAAAAATGCACAATCTCTTATCACTATTACCAAAATAGCACCTTCTAGTATTTTGTGCGTTCTAGCCCTTATCTTGTCCACCTGCCAACCCATCTGACTCTAATTGCGTTGACATAGCAAGTAATGGCTAGTACCATCACATTCTCAATCCCCCCATATACAGTCCATTTTTATCTTAATATTGATTTCATTATGTCTCCTTGATACTGAAATTGGAGTAGTTGTCGCGACCTATCCTCCCGCGGTGTACTACTTAAGGGTTCGGCTAATGGATAATTAAGTCTAAGCCTAACTCGGGCTCTCCCAAGCCCTACTAATTTGCAACTTAAGGTCCAAGTTTTTAAACATGCAAATGATTTTCATTTCGGAGCTGTTACTAATCTATTTACGGTGGGTCGATTAGAAACCCAAATAAAGTAAAAGGAGATATACTTTATTCCTACGAACCAGAGATTATGAGTATAGGGACTTAGTTACGCTAGATTACTCTAACACCCTTTCGGTACCTTTTCTTTTCATAAAAATGTTTGACCATGCAATTTGAATTCATTTTATTACCTAGTTGCTAACATGTGATGTGACCATGCGGGTGTGCAATCATCAATTTAACACCCAATAAAAAAAGCAGTAAATAAATTACTAGCTCAGGAGAATAACGTACCTTTTAGCAACGTAAGTATCTGCATTGTTAGCTAGAAAATCACACAGACAGTCCTAATATGATTTCTAATTAACAAGCATCTCAATCAGTGTATTATTTTTTGGATTTTCTCTTTATATTAATGAAACTAGCCTAAGTGCAATGACGTGCAAAATATAACATGCGATTAATTAAACCTAGCATGTGTACTATATGTCATGCGACAATGTGACATATTTCTAATGACGGGCAAATGATGTATTTTTGGTATTTTTTTTGTTTAAATTCGTAATAAAAAATGCCTAAATTAACATGTGATCTACCCTAGAAAAAGCAATTTTATTTATTCTAAAACAACTTCTTTTTTGGGGTATTTTTATGAAAATTCGGAATTCTAAAATACCCTAAATAATCTATTAGGACTAGAATAACCCCTAATTCAAACTAGGAAATTAACCATCTTAAATCCCAATTTAAATTGAACAATTATCCTATCTTCTAGATATATTCAGGATTTCCTAAACATGCAAAATTTCTAAATTAAAATCTAACTAATATTTTTTTATTTTCATTGTTTTAAAAAGAAAGCAATCAAACAAAGATAGTAATCACACTCAAGCAATCCACGCAATCCGCAAAATCCATTTTAGCATATTCAAATTAGGAAAATGGTTTGGGCTAGCAATCATATCCATAGGATCATGGATATCGATGGAAAATCGACCGTTTGAATTTGGAAAGCAGATAAGATACGTTATCGTATCCGAATGGTTACGGATAAGATAGTTGCTAAATTACGAAAACTTCATAATTTGGGTATTTTTTAATATTGCGTAAAATATCTAGCAATTCACCAAAGATATCACGAAATATTCAAACACTGAAAAATAAGGAAATCAAATATTCTAAGAGTATCGGATGAGAATTTAACCTAATTTCGCAGATAACTCCCAAATTTGAACTCAAATCGGGATCGGGTTTGTGGATCACGGCGACGGTGGCGGACCAACGGTTGGGCTTGGCCTCGGCTATCTTGGGTGGCAAGCTCCACATGAATCTGCAATGGAAAGATTAATCACAGCGGCAAAAGAGCAAAGCTCGCTGGACGTCAATGAGGCGCGGTGACGCTTCGGTTAGGGACTCTCGGGTCAGACTAGCTCTTCCAAGTAGATTCGTCTTCTTCTTTTCAGTAGCTTTTGTTCTTGTCCCCTGCGATTTATGATCTCCACTGAGTCTGCCTCCACTTGGCACTAGATTGATGATGGGGCGTCATGAGTATATGTAGCCGAGCATACTCTCCTTCTGAATTCTTCAATGACCGAGCCTCTTATGAATGCCTTCGATTGGATACTTCGCCATGGATCGTCGAGGGACTGCGAATGCTCGATTAACTTTCCGGGGACTCGCCTAACTTGTGGATATCTCCAGAGAACTTGATGAGGGCGGCAGTCACATAGCAAGGCACGATGGTGGCAACTCGGCAAAGGGGGTTCGTGTCGATGAAGCTACGAACTCGAGATCACAACAGTAGGGAACGCGCCTGCTTCGCAATGGATTGGATGGCAAACAGCAATCTCTTGGTCACGGATCAGCAAGTCGTCATCGGTACGGCAGGGACTTCCACGGTGACTGCTTTGTCGTCATCAAGGAGTAGGTGGCTTCGATAGGCAGGAAGGGAGGCTCCGCGGTCCCATCTCACTCTCTCTTTGCGATTTCTTTCTCTATTGTCGCTTTTTCATGCAAGACCTTCCTCTCTATTTTTCTCTCTTGCTTTCTTGTGGCCGTGTATGAAATTGTGCGGCCCCCTGTTGATCGTGAACATACGAGCCTTTATATAGAGTGCAATTAGGATTTTGACTTTCCAATCTTCAAGGATCTTAAGAGATACACCCTATTCCACCCAAAAGAAAACTTTTCTCTTATCAAATCTAATTGTGATAATATCAAATGAAATTACTCAATTATTCAATATTTTCCACTTGACATTTCAATTTTTGGCCTCTTATGATGTACATGGGCTTGGCCACATTTTGCTTCACTTGTGGGCTTAGTCCGAATAATTCATTAAGTTCAGAGCCATCGACTCGAATCCATCTGCCGCCAATCCAATGCAAATGCAGTTATATGGGCCTAAATACTAATCCAATTGCTCATAATCTATATGTGATTTAACTAATTTTTTGTCTAGGGACCGAGATCGATCCCTAATTTTTATGCAATGAACGACTAACTGGGTTGCCAAAATTTAGGTGTCAACAGTAGCTTTTCTAAATAAGCATAAAAAATTTCTGTCTCCCTAAAATAAGTACCGAGAATTTTTTTTTTCTAGAATAGGACGTATCGAATAAAGGCCCTTAACTTTCAGTTACGGATGGAATACTAACAGATGTTATTTTTGTACGCGGGCCAAACGTTATCCATTTTGTTTATAAGTTTGAAAAATCGTGTTAAATTTTTTACAATGGTAATAGGTTGTGCTCTTTCTGGTATTTGGCAAATCAAAGTGATAAAATATAAGAAAAGTTGGTAATTTGCAAATATTCAAAAAGAGTCGATGTTTTCACGCAAGTGTTGATAAGTGACCAACTAGTTTTAAAGAGATTATTGTAGCAATTGTTCCTTTACACTAACCAACTCTTTTAAAAATTTCCCAACATGAGAAAAAAAAATTTCTTTGGAATGAAATAGTAGAATCATCTTTCTAAACACCGTAAGACCCTAAAACCCATTCTCACATTTAGCAATTGGGAAACTTCTTCGTGACCCCAACCCTTCAATGGAAAATGGACTAACATTGCAAATCACCTTGCCATGGGGTATAGCTTGAAAAGACAAACCTACGCTGCATTCAGTTGTCCTAGCATATAGAATAAGGACATATAAGACTTCTTACATCCCATATATTTTTCAGGATACATGTTGAATTAGTTCTTAACGTTTAGGCCATTTCATAGATGGATTTTTTATGCTAGGAATCGTACGTGGCTCTCAAGTCCATGGCCACTTGGCATTTAAAGAAGGTTACGTTGAAGACAAGTCGGATTTTCAGTGTCAAAAACCCCATGACGGTAAGTTTAGGATATGATTGCACATTTTTCAAATGTTAAGGATTTAATTGACCAGAATAAAACTTTAAAAGCTCAATTGGTGACAACCATCAAAAAGTTACCGATTATGTAAATATCACTTTTCTTGCTATAAAACTTATGTCTACATTGTTTGGTAAATCATTGAATATAACTCTGGATATAGGTATATATAGTATCCACCGGAATATACTTGATGTTCGGGACAAAAATTGGACAAAATATAAAATATCAATAAAAAAATTTTGAGATTTGAAAAATAAAATCGTTTAGCTTTAGATGATGAGCACTGTTCATTGGATTATGCCAAACCAAGCCCGACTACCTTTTCGCCACCACGTGGGGGTTGCCTTCATCTTCGCCGGAGTACAGAATCCATGTCGTGGATGTCGCCTGAGTCATTGGAACATGAGAATACGTTCAAGTACAAATGTTGGATCACTCCTCCATCAACTGTCTACACTTTTAGTTGGCTTAGGAGCAGATTCATGGAATTAAGAATAACATGAATCTTTACCATCTATGACCTGAAACTTCTTGATGGTCGATACATTTGAAATATTCCTTCGTGTCTACTAACTGACTTTGTCCTATAAATTTGTCGTTCCACTCAAGAAGTGTAAAATTCACATTAATAAACTAGAACACTAATGTCTTTAGAGCGTTTGGTACTTGGGAATGAAACCTGTTGTTAATAAAGAGGCCAAGCGAATCAGATAAGATAGTCGGAAGGAAGGAAAGGAAATCGAACATCGGATTTACGTGGTTCAGTTCGAATATCGAAACCTATGTCCACGAACGAGCAGCACAGAATTCCATTATAAAAACAAGCGATACAATGAAAATTACAATCACTCAAGCACTCAAACATTTTCTTAGTATTTCACAGTTCTCAATTACACTCAATAACTCACTCTGTCTTTAACCCCTCACAATTCCTAGCGAAGTCTCACTCAAGAAATTATATAAATTTTACTCACAAGAATTCAACTAGCTAAATTACTATATGATATAATTACAATAACAAAAGCTCTCACGAGAAGAACTCTCTCTTCTCTCGGCCACATAATGGAACATGGCGCATCCTTTGTTGGACGTCTCTCTCTTTTATAAGAGAAAGAACAAGAATAAAAATTTACTCGTTAAATGACAACAACGGCGCCCGCAAGACACATCTCCGAAGCAGCAACGGAGGCCTCCAATTTTCATGGCATGATTTATGAAGGAGAGAAGAAAATCAACGTACACAGACCATCACCGCACTTTTCTTCATACACGCCAGCTCCCATGCTTTCATGAAGTTCAACTTGCTCCATTAAATGTGAAGGAAAAGAAAACAAACCCTTTTCATTAAATGCTAGCTTGTGAGTTTGCCGCTTTCTTTGTCTTCAGCCTTCTTTCTTCCTTTCGTATGCCGAGCATTTAACGTAGGAAGTAGGGCCGGCGTGCTAAACCAAATCGTAGACGATCATAAAAATACAACTTGGTCTTTATTTATCGAGATAGATTTGCATGCTTTAAATTTGCTATTTATTTCACTAGCTCAAATTCGAGATATATTTTAATAAAATCATTGGTTAAATAATCATATTTAGTTATCATTTCCTTGTCAAGCGTCACTTCACGAATTGAATTACCATATTGGGGCTTTTGCCTTCTCTAGTTGGTAGTTTCAACAGCTTCTTCTTCCGACCTAATTTCGTTCTTTGACGTTACAATATGTATTGATGCCACTATAGATTAAAATTTTCAAAAATTAGAGTTAGACCTTGGTTCATAATAAATTTGTTATCTGACCTTGTTTGCCACCGCAAGCCCTAGTCATTATTTACAAAATGCAGTTCTGTTTTAAACTTTTCAATTGATTCCATTATTTTCTAAACATTTACCAAAAAAAAGCAATCGAGTTCTAAACCTTTAGATTTGTTCAATCCAATCTTAAATCTTTGCTTGAAGTAGCACCTAAGTCCTAAACTTACGTAAAAAAGGTAAATATTTAGGCTGTTATGCAGGCAATTTTGAAGTGACACGTAGGCAATTTTAAGTACCGTTTATCAAAATGACTTGTGGAATCATTTCTAGAGAGAAGACGAAGGATCGTAGTCCAAGTGAGATGAGCACATAATAAAATTTAACCATTTGTACCTCTATACAATATTGCGGATAATTGTCCAAAAAGTCATAAATCTACTGTACAACATATTTCGTCTTAAACCTTCCAATTGTATCAATTTAGTCCTAAACCTTTTGACGATTTATCAATTTAGTCCTAAACCTTTCAATGTGTCAATTTAGTCCTAAAACTTTAGAAAATTTGTCAATTTGCTCCTAAACCTATTTTTTGGAGAAACTTGTCCAAAAAATCTTAAACCTATCGCACTTTTACCATTTAAGTCATAAACCTTTCAATTTTGTTATTTTAGTCATAAACATTTCCACATTTTGCCAATTGAGTTCATCTGGCCAATCTTGATCGAAAATCATGACGTAGATGACAGTTGTCCTATGTGGCATAGCCGACGCTAATGTGGACAAATTTATTAATTTATTTTATATTTTTTCAATTTTTTATTAATTTTTATATTTTTTCTTTTCTTTTTCCTTTTCTTCTATTTTCCTTCTTCTTTTTCTACTGTGGCCTGCGAGGGTTTGGCAACCCTCGCCGGCAGTAGGGGAGGGTCACAGCCCTCACCCAAACCATCGCGGCCACGGGCAAGGCCGCCTTGCCCAGATTTGGGCGATTTTTTTTTTAACACTAAATTGGCACAATTGAAATGCTTAAAACTAAATTGGCCACCGAATAATATATTTAGGGCTTTTTGGACAATTTTTTTATGTTGTGGTTTACTGAGATTGATTTCATGGGCACCATCGACTCTTTCTCCAATCAAGGAGTTTTTCTTTCCATTAATCCTAGGTCTCGTTTCATTTATATACAGTCTGTGTAGAATTTAATTTGCACATATAATTCTAAATGTGTACCTCTTGCATTATGAAATTACCCAGCAAAAAAGGTGTATTGTGAACATTGTATTTGGAAGCCACCAGCATCAACTGTATAGAACTCGAATGGATACAAATATTTAGCCATCGCTTAGTGGAGAAGGAAGTGATTGAGCAATGACGACCAGGAGGTGGGCTTGGAGTGGAAAAGGAAGTGATCGAGCGATGACGACCAGGAGGTGGGCTAGGAAGCACCCATCCTTTGAAGAAAGCACAATAGCTCATTGGTGTAGCTTATAATAATTCTTTTATTATCATTATTATACAACTTCACATAATTTGAAATGACTCGATGTTTGACTGACATCTCTTTAATTAAGAGTCCATGTGAATAAAGCAGCAAGTGGTTCTATTGCATGCAAAGATAGGATTAAAGGGAAAGGATGATGGGGAACCAAATTATAGGCACTCGTCTTTATATCTTTATCATGACAAAGCCCCCTTAAATATTACTAGTAAAATAATCCACTAAAGAAGAAACCACCAAAACCTAACCTAATTAATTTATTTGGTCTACAATGGCAACCCACAATGCCCTCTCAACAATCTAGAGAAGCATCTTGAGACATCTGCACGTGGATTGATTGAAATAAAGTATCGACCCTATATATTTTAATGCAAGTCGAAACAACTACGTGAGTCATTTACAGTTGAAAGAGGTCGTTTAAAGTTGGTTAAACTTACGAACAATTCTACATTGGCGTGAAAAAAAGCAAATAACACGTCATCAACCAAAACAATTCATTAGATCTGGATCTTTTACAATTAGAAAAAAAAATACATGAAATGCCCATGTAGATGAATTTTGCTAAGATTTATTAAAATAAAATGGTGTAATAAAATTAATGAAATTTTAATTGAAATATTCAAAATCTCTATTAGTAAGCTATTCGTGCTTTTACATAAAATACACATACATATGTACGTGATTTTCAGGAAATTTTCGTCTCCCACATGTCTGCTGAATTTATGGAAAATCCAAGTTATGCATGTACAAAACACGCCGGGTTATACTCGATTAAAAATAGCTTCAAGAGTCATTTATGCATATAAATATAATAGTTTCTATTTTATATATGACAAAAATAAGTATGCTATTCTTATAATTGATCATTAGATAGCATGAATTTGTAACGGAAATAAATCACTAAATAAAATATTTCTATGAAGTCTTGTAATTAGATAGTCATATATGGCAAACCTATGGGTTTAATGTGTCATTTCTTTACTCTTGATTTGCATAAGTGGTTGTTAGCAAACCCGTCTATTGTAACAATCCTGGTAAAAGAATATGACTAGCCACTCGTATTTGGTATAACTTGCTGGCATATGTGGAATTTGAGGAATAAATATTATTCCACTAGACTTTTCCTTTCCAAGTACGCCGGTAAATCTGATCTTAAGATATGCCAACGATATTCTGTCTTCCCCTTCAATAGAAAATAGATTGTTTGCCAAAAGGGAGAAAAGAGATAAGTTTATTGGTTGGACCCCCCCTCCTTATGGTTAGGTCAAACTCAATTCCTAGGGGACCTCAAAAGTAGGGGTGAGCACCTTGGACCGTGCACTATGCGGGTTGGTCCTCAGTCTTGCGAGTTTAAGGTTGGTTCAACCCGGACCAACCATGTATATACTCTATATATATATTACGTATTATGTGCTTTTGTCTACTCTAAACCCTAGCGCCTCCTCTTATGTTCTCTTTTTTCTTATGCAGTTCAGTTTGCCTTGTAAACTGAAAACAAAAATAGAAACCCTCTTTGCTCGCCTCACTCTATTCGCTCACCTACCTCAGCCTCTCTTCTCTTGCCTCACTCGCCTTGCCGCTTACCTCTGTTCACTTGCCTCGCCGCTTACCTCTGTTCACTCGCCTCGCCGCTTACCTCTGTTCACTCGCCTCGCTTGCATTTGGCCTCTCCTTGCTCACATCATGAGCCCAACTCAGTTGGACAAACATACTTTGTTAAGTATTAATTATGTGTGTTGTTTGTTTTGGTTTTAGGTGTTCGGAAGTTGAAACGATCATTTAAGATTTAAAAAAGATATGAAGTTGTATAATTCATGGTTTATATTACATATTTTGAACTTCTTGTAGTTTAATCGTATTTCGTATGCTTGTTTTTATGGTTTGTTGCTTTTAGCAAGTGTGGAATTTATGTTATTACCTTATCTTATATATATGTTTGATATGTACTGATGTTTATAGTTTGGTTGCTCAATGTCGCATTGTTGATGAATATATAATTTGAAATAGTATGTTTGTCCTTTTAAGAAATACAAAAAATGAAACAAAAAAATAATCGATTGGTCCCAAGTTGACCCTGGAACTTTCCGGTCTAGTCCTCGGTCCCAGGTTCAACAGGGTCAATTCTCGATCCCAAACATTAGGGACCAACACTGTGCGGGTTGGTCCTTGGGTTAGGTATTGAACCGGCCCAACCCAAACCATGGTTACACCTACTTAAAAGGCAACCCGGGTCCAACTCTTGTAGGTAGACTTATTCGTGATGGCTCAGGCAATTGGTTTGCTGGATTTGCGCAAATAAGTGTGTTCTTCACTCAAAGCAAAACTCTGGGGCATTTTCATAGGCCTCAAATTGGGAATTTCTTTGGGTATTACCAAACTTATTATGGAGACAAACTCGCAAGCAGCCATTTCTCTGCTTCAGAAATCAATTTCATCGCTTCATTTTGGTGACAAACTCATTTCTCAAATTGGAAGTATACTCAAGTATTTTCAACAGGTCAAGATTCTTCATAATTTTTGGGAGGGAAATGCATGTGTAGATTGGCTAGCAAATTGGATTATCCAAACCAAAAATGCGAGTGATAATCATGTATTAAATAGACCACCAATAGGTTTACTTTTGTTGTCAGGGGATCAGATTGAATCATGATTTATTATAAGAGTAACGATGTAATTTCGGATCATTTCTTACAAAAAAAAATCTTGTATATAATACAACTATATAAACTCATGATACTTTATCTTTACGATCCTATTATACCAACGCTGCACTTTTTTGACGTAATAGTAAGAAAAATGACAAAGTATACATGTTTGTTTCTTATATCGAATTATTTCCGTCAAGTATATTATTAACGGAGGTCCGAGAATGATTGTCAAGTAAATTGCTAGATATATTACTTTCTATATAGAATTCACATCTTTCATCTAAAAACTATTTAAATTTCTAATCCACATTTTAAAACAATTTCTCTATCTTCGTACTTAAATATTAAATATTTTCGACATGCTTACGAGGCTGCTCTTTTTCAGATATAAAGAATAGGAGGCATTCGTCCTTGAACACAAAATATAACCAAAGTAATTGTCTCTTTTCCTTCTATATGTAGTCAAAGTTGATGGAGATATTCAAAACTAAAATGTGGGGAGAAAAGTCGATGGGATATGAGCATCAGATCCAAGAAATTTAAAGTTTGTTTCTTTATGCATGAAAAGCTGACCTCGCACCATCTGCTAGCCTTATAGGGTGGAAAGAGAGGAGGAAATATTCCACCTATGCTGTGAACGTATCAGGCTGTATCCACCGTTATTAAAGCGAAGCCTTACATACCTCTAGGATAATGAAGGATCTTACCTTTTGTCTGCATACCATAAATTTTTTTTCAGTAAAGGACTTTGTCAACGTATGCCCTAGAGGCAATTGTTAAGGGTATGTTTAGTAACGTTTTTGTTCTCAGAAATAATTTTTATTAAAAAATAATTTTTTTTAATTTATATTTCCCTAGACAAGTTTTTGAGCAAAAAAAACGCGTTTAGTAACTGTACAAAATTTCTATTTTTAAAGTAGAAAAGAACATAAATGTATTTGGTAGGACACTAAAAATTTCTACTCTCGATCTTTTCATTTCATTATAAAATTGTCGGTGGAGACTTAACAATTCATATTTGGATAAAATTGGATTAGAAATAGAATAAGAATACAATCATAAAGGAAATTACTCCTTATAGACAAAGCAAATAATTGGTGGTGATTGAGGAAATTGCAATTTAGGGTGTAGGATTTTAGGATTTGGGGTTAAGTGTAAGGGGTTAGGGTTTAAGGATTTCGGTTTTGAGGTTTAGGCTTTAGGGTTTAGGTTTTAAAGTTTCGGATTTGGGGTTTTGGGTTTAGTGTTTCGGGTTTCGGGTTTGGGGTTTAGTGATTTAGGGTATAGGGTTTTAGGTATTGGGGTTTGGGATTTAGGGTACAGGGTTTAGGGTTTATAGTTTAGGATTTAGGAATTATGGTTTAGGATTTGGGGTTTTGCGGTTTAGCATTTTAGAATTTAGGGTTTGGAATTATGATTTTAGGGTTTAGGTTTTAGGGTTTCAGGTTTGGAGTTTTGAGGTTTAGGGTTTAGCGTTTCGGATTTTAGGTTTGAGATTTTAGGGTTTGGGTTTTTGGGTTTACGATTTGGGGTTTAGATGGTTTAGGGTTTGGGTTTGGGTTTGGGTTGAGGGTTTTAGGGATTTGGGTTTTGGGGTTTGGGGTTTTAGGGTTTAGGGTTTCGGGTTTCAGGTTTTTTATTTTAGTGTTACGGGTTTTAGGGTTTGGATATTGAGGTTTAAGGTTTTGGGATTTAGGGTTTGAGGGTTAAGGTTGAGGGTTTTGGGGTTTAGGGTTTGAGGGTTACGGTTGAGGGTTTTGGGGTTTAGGGTTTGAGGGTTACGGTTGAGGGTTTTAGGGTTTAAGATTTGGGGTTTAAGGTTTAGTACAAGAATATCTTGTGAAAGAAAGAGAACTGATATTGTTTCTCTATTGTTTTTCTTTTTGTTCCAGAAACAGAAAAGCAGATTTTTTTTTACTTATTATTTCTGTTCCAAATCTATTCCCTGACCACTTTTCTGTTTCAGAAAACAAAAAAACTAACTGACGTTACTAAACGGATTTATGTTCTTTTTCTATTCCGGGGAATAAAAGAACAGAAAAATAGAGAAATAGAAACGTTACTAAACAGACCCTAAATATGCTCAATAGGAAAGTATATAATTTTCAAAGCACTGATTATGCATGTCACAAGAAGAACTAGTGCATTAGAAAATGGAAAAATTTTCTTAATTAGTTGTTTCACAAGTGCCCATGAGGCACTCGGTTAGTAAAGTTGAGTATTATGCTCGTTTAGTATAAACATTTCAGGCAGATATAATACGATGCAAATAGCGTAATCTCTAGACGTGCAAATTGATATGCAGTGGGTAAAATCAAGGAGTATATCAAAGGAAAATCCATGAATGGGTGGACTAGGAATTTAAGAAACCATTGGTGAAACGGGTCGACGCCTTAGCCTAACTACCAAAGGCGATCACATCTTTACCTAGCGGTTCCTTAAAAACTCGAATGATGAACATTTATATATAATCTACATTTTAATTATTCTCTCCATCACATTTATTCATAATTTTTTTGGTCGAACATTTGTTCATAATTCAATATACACAATATTCTTCTATCTTTCACGCACTTTTGTAAGTGCAGTGCACACGAAATTTTTTCCCCACTTTTCACAAATTCGAAAGTAAGAAATGCTTGGATAGGACACCTCTGCACTCATGGTAGTATAACAGTTTCTCAGGCAGAAAAAATCAGGAGGAATCAATAAAAGTTGTGCTTTCCATGAAAATCCAGCTAACGATGACAATATGAAATTTTCTGATACTATTTGTTGTCTTTCAAAAGCACTTGGTTTTGATGAGCAGAGATTTGAATATTGTAGCAACAAAATTGATATATAATAATGATTCCAATGATTAGATTGAAAGAAACATTGGGATTGCTCTCAATTCGAACTAATACAACAGTGATAATTACATATTAATGATATATATTGTGCGACTTATCTCTTTTCCAATACACATTTTATTTAGAATAATTGTAGGCTTTAGCAAACACTCATCAATGTTAAAAAAAAAAAAGAAGTACCCGAGTGGCTTTATACACTATTTACCAGAGAATATGGTGATTATAATCTCACGTTAAAGGTGGAAGAGATCGTATGTGTAAAATTTTCTTTAGACTTTTATTTGAATTTTAGACATGTCAATGTTAGAAAAAAGCTAAATTTATAGATTTTTTTACTATATTTAAGGTATGAGATTACGATTCACATTCTTGTCTTGATAATTATGCAAAATGATAACTCTTAGCTTGTGTTATTTCTATTTGAGACTTTCAAATACACTGACCACACTCTACTTCTCCTCGTTACATAGATGTTTCCTCCTCCTTTGAACATATTGCCAAGTTTTTCTGCAAGAAATCTTTTCGCAAGAGATTCACGTGGGTTTTGCTTATAAATTCAAATATGAACCCATTTCAAATGAAATACACATGATGGTAATCGTGCGCCTAAATAGCTTTTACTTTTTTGACTTCTTTAATTAGTTAAAGAACATACGACTGTTGTAATTTGCAATAGAAAAAGTAAGATAAAGTCTTGTGCATACCATGAGTTTGAGGTTTCGAGAAATTTTAAATTACTTGAAGTCGCTCAAATGTGGATCTTTGCTCCTATCAAACAACTCGAAAGGTCCCCCACAAAAGCATCCTCCAATTCTTACCACGCACATGTCCCAACAAACGAGGCTGCATAGCCTTCTCTTTTCGACAAAAGTACTTTATACGATACGGCTCACATCACTGACACACATGCTGATGTAATATCATTTCATTTCTATCATATATGGTAATAAAGTCGCATGCTGGTGAATGCATGATATTATGCCATGTGTCACGTGACGTGACTATTTCAATGGTCTGCTTTGATGCCCATCATGGTGAACTTATAAATGCTCTGAAGATCCTTATAATCAGAACAAGCTTGAAAGAAACAGAGAAAAAGAAAAGCATCACAGAAGCATAACAGTCCATCAAAAAATAGAAAAATCCTCTGATTTCTGATACGAGTACTTCATGGAGATGAAGGAAGTGGACAGCAAAAAACCTTATTTGGTGGTTGTGCTTGTCCAAATGATCTATGCAGGCATGTTCTTGCTCTCCAAAGCCGCGTTCGATGGTGGCATGAACAACTTTGTCTTCGTCTTCTACAGACAGGCCACTGCCACGATTTTCTTGGCCCCTCTTGCCTTCTATTTCGAATGGTAAAGATAGCAACTTAGCAGACTCTGCTCTTCTTTTGTCTTACATCTCATTGTCTTCTATGTTCCAGTTGATACGAAGCTTATGACGGTTAAAATTCATTATCCAAGATCTTGGCTACTTTCTTGATTTGGTTTCTTGATTCCAGGAAAACCGCTCCTTCCTTATCGTTCGTGACTTTCTGCAAGATATTTCTAATTTCCTTATTCGGGTAAGCATATGCAAATCTCTATTTAACTGACTTAAGAACGCAATAATATGCAAAATCATGCTATACGCAAGAAGGGAAAAGATTTCTTTCTTTTTCCACAAATGAATTATAGCGAGTCAGTTGGAGCTTTCTTGAGAATTTCAGGATCACTGCGAGCTTGGACATCTACGGCGTAGGCCTTGTGTACACGTCAGCAACTTTGGCAGCTGCGACAACGAACTGTTTGCCTGCCATAACCTTCTTCTTGGCAGTTTTGCTCAGGTGAGCTTTAGTTATTCTTATGTAACTGAGTTATTAGTATAAGATGAGTATGGTATTAATGAAGCCTCTTCTTTCCCAATTCTTTTTTTTTTCTTTTTCCTTTTAGTGTTTTTGGGGGACGAGAGAACACACGAAAGAAATATTATTATGATTTTCTAATGATAACCATAATAATATTCCTCACTTTCCCTTCCTTGACTTCCTCAAGAAACAGCTGGTGTGAAGGAAGATTCAAAACAATACAAACCACTTTTAGGGCCTATATTCCATACTTTCCCCTCCAGGGAGAGAGAGAGAGATGCCCCTTGCAAAGTAACACCTCCGCTTTTCTTGATGGAAGATGACCGGTGTACTATACTTTCTTTAGAGAGACAGGATAGAGAGCTTTATGGGAAATTTACCATTTATTAGAGTCTGATACATCACTTTACAAATCAATTTTATAAATCAATTTTAAAAACAGTGTTTCATTTTGCAGGATGGAAACGTTGAGATTGAGGACAACCTCAGGGTTGGCAAAGCTTGCGGGTGTGATTGTGTGCCTGGGAGGAGCAGCGACCTTAGCCTTTTACAAAGGTCCACACATCAAACTCTGGTGCCATCATTTTGTGCTTTATGGGCATCACAACAGAAATAGCCCATCCCATGCTTATTCGGGCATGATTTGGGTCAAGGGTTGCTTCCTCATGCTCTCTTCCAATTTCTGCTGGGCTTTGTGGCTTGTTTTGCAGGTAGAGAAAAACTACATAACATCTTCATCAAGCATACACACGTGATACCCTCTTTGCATGTTTGCCGTGGAGTTGCTTAAATTAGGACGAAGCTATGACCTTGCAATTGCATTAAGAATGACTTTTGGATTGATGACTCACATATGCTTTTTTTAGGGACGGATAATAAAGAGTTACCCCCCGAAACTGATGCTCACAACGCTACAATGTTTCATGAGCTCAATCCAATCACTTGTCATTGCCATTCCTTTGGCGAGAGACCCTACTCAGTGGAAACTGGGTTGGAACGTCCGCCTCCTCGCCGTGGCTTATTGTGTGAGCTCACCAATCTTTTCTCTCGGTTGCTCCACACATAGCCCAATAGATTATTTCTCCCAATGAATTTGTTTGCTATTTGATATGACAAACAGGGAATAGTGGTAACTGGGCTGACATACTATCTACAAGCTTGGATCATTGAGAAAAGGGGGCCAGTTTTCCTAGCCATGTCCACACCACTGGCTCTCATCATCACGATTCTCTTTTCTACATTTGTCCTGTGTGAGACCCTCACCTTTGGAAGGTATTAACATTCCATTCATCAATTCAAATTATTTTCTTCTTTTTGTGGAATTCATTGATGATTGTCATTAATGTCCCAAATGTGTGGGCTTTCTTTCAGTATTCTTGGTGGGGTTTTGCTAGTTGGAGGACTGTACAGCGTTTTGTGGGGGAAAAGCAGGGAACAAACGCTGGACCAAGGAAATTGCAAGCCTCCTGAGGTTGATCAAGAATGCTCACAATTCAAACAAGAGGAGGCTTCTCATAAATCACCAGACATACTTGTCTAAATCTCTCATTCTGGGACAAAAAAATTTCCCAATTAGGCAGAGATTATAGTTAAGTTAGTCTGATTATTGCAATAAAAATACACAGTTGAGATTCACAGTTTTGAGGACAGTGTGCCCTCTGCTAGCAGGCTTTATTCTTGCTTGTTCTAAATTTGAATTAGATACTCAATACATAAGTGCGCAAACACTAAATACATATAATAATAAATGCATAATTTAAACATAAATCAAAACCGAAACAAATCTATAAAAAAAAAAAAAACAGCCTGAGCCATATCTTCTTCTTTTTTTAATAAAAAAACAGCTTGAACCATATCGGGCAAAATTAACCACTGGGGTTTGCCCCAATAGCCACCCTTCCTACTTGGGAATGGGGAGGTGAGGAGTTCGAATCCTCACCTTCTCAAGAGAGCTAGGGTGGGAACGTGTAGTTTTAGATGTGGATTTCGACTTCCATGTCCTGTAAGAGGCAGGACAAAAGTCTGAGAGTGAGTTAAGAGTTAGAGTATGACAGACAAAAAAAAATATAAATAAAATATCGAGCAAAATTAATACAAGCGTCCTCGAGACAAGACTCCATGCATACGATTTGGGACTCCCAGCGCATGCTTTTTTTTTTATAAATATTACAAAGATAATCACAATGTACACTCTCGACTACTTATTTTTCAAAAACAAATAGTTATTAGATAATAAATAGGAAATGTAAAATTCGTCCATCTGTCAATCACAAGAAAGCGTTTTGTGTGAAGGACACATCCTCACATGATGTAACCAACCAATCATTAGTAAGATACATACATACACAGTGCCACAGAAGACGAAATTTATAGCACTCGGACTTGGTCGATTACGCTACATCATCTCTACCACGTGGTATATTTGTCACATAAAATATTTTTTCGTCTATTACAGATTAAAAACATAATAAATTAAACGATTCCACTTAATAAATTAATTTCACTAGTACTTTTGAAAAATTAGCCTACTAGAAAAATCAAAGCACATAAAAAGGGGGAAGTTACATAAATTTCTCTGAACTTTAGGCTTAATACAAGTTTAACCCTAAACATTCAAACATTACACATTATCCACCACCCCAAACTTTCATTTTGATACTATCGGTAACCCTCTGTTATATTTTTCACTCGACTTTTAGGGGGCAAATGTGTATATTCATCTCATTTAAATTTTACCATAAAAATGATAAAATGAAGAAAACGAAGAACATTGAATCTACTAAAATGTTAAAATTATAAAAATAAGTAATTTTAAAAAATTATTAAAATTTAATGAATATATTAATAGAGCCAGTGAGATATTTCAAGAAAAAGAAACACAATTAAGTAACAAGAAAAATGCCTCAATAACAAAAAGGACCAATTACAGAAATAACATACTTAATATGTACTTTTAAATGGATAATTAACGCAAAAAAATTGATCAATAGAAAAAAATTTAAAAATATCACTTGAAAAGATTTAAAAATATCACTTTTGGTTTATATTATTTGTTTCCTTTTATGAGTTAGAACAAACATTCCTTTATAATTTTACTCAAGTACTTTATTAATCAATCAGTTTTACATAAATTCACCCTTTAAATACACCTAGAATGTAACCCTTTTTTTTTTCATTTGACCTTTTATCGTTGAGGTCCGTTCTCTTATTATATAATTTGTGTTTATTCTTTTGCTTGAAATATCTTACTTAGTTCAATTAAAATGCCTACTATTTACCAATTTTTAATGTTATTATTGATAATTAGTATTTCTATTATTAGTATTTTAGTGAATATTTTTTTCTCTCATTTTCTATATTCCTTCACTATCTACATCAATTAAGGGTAAAAGAGAGATTTTAGTTAAAAAAAATGAGATGAAAATATACTCGTAACCCTTAGAACTCATGTGCATTAAACGTTCTAATAGAAAAAGATAATGGAGAGTTAATGACTGTAATAAAATGAAAGTCCTGAGGATTTTGTATAACAGTTGAAAGTCCGCGAGTCAACGTGTACTCCCCCCAAGGTTCAGGGTGTTTGTGTAATTTCCCCTAACGAAAACAAAAAATAAACATCTCATGGAAATTGGAATTACTTTTTAAGATCAAGAAAATTAAGGTTTGATTCAGTATTATAGTGGCGTATCTTCTTGTTTTTCTATGTTTTTAGTTTACTTGCTATGTCTCGGTTATTTGATATGCTCATGGGCACATTACCTACTAAATTTCTTTTCAGCTTACTATTAGTGTAACAAATATTTTGCATATTCACCGCTGAAAGGGTAACGTGTATTCTTAGAGATAGTTGTGTAACCGCATTCATCCATAGATCTTCATCCCACTATATTCGTAAAAAATATTTTACACTGCCAATGGACGCAATAATATTCTCTAGATAAAAAAGCTAAACTTTAGGTTGATTCAGTAATATCTAGTATAGTATCAACTAGCAGTGTCCACAAGATTGCGTGTATGTAAGAAATTGGAGAAAACTACCAAAAAAGTCCTCAACTAACCGTACTTTTGCCAATTCAGTCCTAAATATTTTAATCGTGACAATTGAGCCATAAACCTTTTCACGTTTTGCCAATTGAGTTTTTTTCTTTTCTTCTCTTTTCCTTCTTTAATTTTTTTTTTTACTATGGCCGGCAAGGTGAGAGCTGTGACGCCCTCGCCTACCACGGGTGAAGCAGCCTTGCCCAGATCTTGGTGAGGCTGGCCTCGCCTAGATTTGGGTGAGTGATGTGGGTGCGGGATAGGCGAATGTCGGTTTGAGTGATTATCAATGGTCTCGGAGTGTATGGGAATGGGTGTCGATGGATGAAGGGATAGAAGTAGGATAAAATATGACCAGAACCAAGGTATATAGGATCACAATGGAGATTGACAAAATTTACCACCAAAGCCTATAGAAAATCACTAGCCGAGGATACAGGACTTCAGGATAGGAGAAGCTCACCACCAAGGCCTACAAAACATCACCAGCCAAGGATACAGTGCTTATTTGGCTCACCACCGAGGAAGAATCCACCTTACAAGGATACAAATGCCGGGATAGGAGTTATCCACTCTCCAAGGATATTCGCTCACACGGAGGAAAATCTTATATATTCTTAATATTCAAAAATTGACTAACTTACATTTGAGAATTCGCCTTGTTATATAGAGAGATTACTTAGAAAATAGACTAAGCATTGAAGACACGGTAACTAACTAACATCAATGACTTGGGAACTAGAAAACACCATAAAGACCTACGAACTAGAAAATATTAAGACACCTAGAGACCTAAACTTTGACTCTTGAAACCTACAATACACTTAAGACTCACTAATGACACTTGAATAGACGTAAAGTAATTAAAATTACAGTCAAAATTCGTTCGTCATCTTGGGAGCCGAATAGTCATCGTAGGAAATCACTAAACAACGATAGAAATTGATGAGAATACCCTCCGGTCATTAGGTAGTCAAGGGAGTCTCGAAATCAACAACAAATTTGAGCATTGATGCCTGAATAGTCAATCGACAACTTGTCAACCGAATCGATAACTTTTCCGGTTAATCGACAACTATTCTTGCACATCGACATCTTCAACATGAATTGATTGACAAAGCCCGATGCTCCCGCGTCAGCAAGGCAGGGTGAGGGTCGCCCGCGGCCGACGAGGGCTTGGCAAGGGAGCAATGTGACGGTTGTGGGGAAAATTTCAGGTCCGACCAGTAAGTACTGGTCTCAACATAACCATCAAATCCCAGAAACAGGTTTTTGGATCCATCTCAGAGCCTCAGGCCGAGAGTTTTGTCCATCAAACCCAACAATCTCTCTGCATTTCCTCTATCCACAAATGGGTTTCAGAAATTCAATGGTGTCATCTCAAGAGCTGGTGAAATTTACCAGAAAAACGGGACCTTTCAAATCTGCAAGGCTAAGGCAGCAGCTGCAGTTGCTGATGGTCAGCCTGTTTTTGGTGAGCCAGAGAATCCCAAGTTTCTGGGCATAGAGCCTGAAACCTTCAAGAAGATTGCCCATCTAGGGTTGATGTTCTTTTGCATTCTCTTCAACTACACAATTCTCAGGGACACAAAGGATGTGTTGGTGGTGACTGCCAAGGGGAGCAGTGCAGAAATCATACCTTTCCTCAAGACTCGGGTGAATTTTCCCATCGCTGTCGGGTTCATGTTGTTGTACACCAAATTGGCTAATGTTCTTTCCAAGGAAGCCCTCTTTTATTCAGTGATTATCCATTTCATTGCCTTCTTTGGGGCATTTGGGTTTGTTCTATACCTCGCCGTCACTGGGCGAGCCAGCCTGGCAATGAGCAAGGCGAGGCTGACCTCACCTAGTGACGGCAAGGGCGAGGCTTGCCCTCGCCGGACCTCGGCAACCGGTTAGAGGAAGAAGGGAAGGAAAAAAAAGAAAGAGAAAAAAAAAAGGAGAAAGAAAATAAATAAATAAATAAAATATTATTTAAAAATGTCCACGTTAGTACCGGCTATACAACATAGGATAGTTGGTGTCCATGTCAGCGATTTCCGACCAAAAATGGTCGGATGGACTAAATTAGTACAAATGCAAAAGGTTTATGACTCAATTGGAAAAACAAAAAAGGCTAGAATTGAATTAACATAATTGCGTTAAGGACTTTTTTGGCAATTTTCCCTAAGAAATTGACATTTGAAATACTTAGAAAAATCATCTTATTACGACATATTTGAATCTCTAAATGATAAAATTACATTTTATAAATAAATCGTATAAATATTGTGGAAAGAGACAGATATTCTAAGATTTAAATTTTTTGTAGGAATGTCATTGTAAGATAGAAAAAATTCAAACGGAGAGAGAGAGAATGTTTAATTTACGCATTTGTTGATGGGTACAATATTAGTTAAGTAAACAATTGAGAATATTTAGAAAAGAAAAAAAAACTTATTGCGCATATATATATATATATATATATATATATATATATATATATATATATATATACATACATATATATATGTAATATATATATGTATGGTTATGGTATGGATGTTCAAAATTTACACATTGACAGTGGGTTTAATATTATTGACTTTTTTTTGTCGAAAGAAAATGTTTCATTCATATCTCAAGATCTCAGGATGATACATGAGAGATTCAAAACAAACAAATCTCAAACAGTAAAGTTGAACAATAAAGCACATATTGCCGTGATAAGCATACTCTCATCCCACAGTAATAGATCTGTCTCAGCATTAAAATAGAACGAATAGCGGTCGATCACCGAATCTTGTATCATCATAAGTGATGAATACACACCGTAATCTTCTTCTCCAATAGCTACGGCGTGCCTGGTGGGTGGTGCATGCTTAGGTTAGCTTTCTCAACACCATCACCATACGGAGACACCAAAAATAGGTTAAACAAGCTCCCAAATCTAGATCTAGATTGCGAAAGATTGAATGAGCATAGAAACGCTTCTAAGGAACTCCCAGATCTAAATCTAGATTGGGAGAGAAGAGCTCCAGATTTAAATCTAGATCGGAAGATGAGAGATTTCAAAACTTGAAGAAGTCGTATAATCGCTTCCAATGCCATATGAACTCATCATATTCCTCCTCGATTCTATCAGACTTCTTAGTTTGGAGGATATGAAGTAGAGGGTTGATTCCTAACAATGGATGCAGAAAATAAGCCCAACGAGCAAAAAAAAAAAGCATCAACTACGAGCAAAGAATAAAAACTAAATAAAAACAATAAAATCCTCCGAGATCATATGGGAAGAGAAAATCTCAATTCGAGTTGAGAAGATGGAACCTCCCTCAACCGAGAGTTATTTCTCAATCGAAGGAGCTTGGAGTCGAAGAGATAAAAAAGGAACTAGTGAGAGGTGAGTGAGAAGAGAAAGCGCATGAGGAAATTTTATATATATGCCCTTTTTACTTATGTCGTCCCCCTTCACCTAGGCTTGTTTGATCGTTTGGAGTGATTTTTACTTCAATTTTGAACTTATTTTAGTCTTTTTCTTAGTCAATTGATGATATAACCTGTCAAAAATCATTTATATGCCCAAAATATGATTGCTTGTATTTCGTATTGACAGAAATTAAATATAATATTATTATAATTTCTGATTAGATAGCATAAATGTGTAACAAAATTCAATTATAAGATACGCTATTACTATAATATATTTTAATTTAAATAGTAACATGATAAAATGTGATTTTCATAAACTCATGATGATTTTTTTTCAAGCTAAAGTCGAACCTTTTTTAAGTAACTTAAATGACGAGATATACATGTTTATTTCCCAAACCATATTATTACTGCCCAGTATATTACCAACAAAGGTCAAAATACAGCTGTCAAGTAATTTCCTAAACATATTACTTTCTGATATTAAATTTGCATCTTTCGTTTTACAACTATTTAAATTTCTTTCCTAATTAGTCCACATTTTATAACAATTTTTCTATCTCCACACATAAATCTAACTATCCTCAACATATGTACGTGTTTGCTCTTTTTCTAATATAATGACTAGGAGGTATTCGTCATTGAAGACAAAATATATCCATAGTACTCCTCTCTGATCGTTCTCTCTATATATAGGTCAAGTTGATGGAGATATTCAACACCAAAATGGGGCGACAAAAGTTGACGAGACATTAGCACTCAGCAGATCCAAGAAAATTTAAAGTTGTTCTCTTTCTGCATGAAAAGCCACTCTCGCACGATCCGCTGGCCCCACTGGGTTGAAAGAGAGGAAGAAATATTCCGCCTATGCCTACTTTCAGCTCAACTAGACTCAATCCACCATTATTAAAGCAAAACTTAGCTCTAGGAAGAGAAAGGATCTCACCTTTCATTTACGTACCACTCTCCTTGTTTTAAAAAGGGTATTATTAATGTGTGCCTCACTTATTTATCACAAGTATACTCGTTGTATTTGAAAATGACAAAATTTTCTTAATGAGCTACTTAGTAAGTGCAGAAATTTTAGACAGTTATAGTAAGACACATATGTACTCCTAGGTAGTTGAAACTGAGGGAGTATGGCAAAGCAAAATCCACGAATTGATGGGCAAGGAATTTAAGAAAAGTTATCGAGAAATAGTAAGTTCCACACTTGACTCATCACATCCAACATAAAATCAATATATATATTCTTGTATCTTTCACGCACTTTTATAAGTGCTACCCAAACAACTATTTTTCCCACTTATCCCAAATTCCAAAGTAAGATTCGACCAAGCAACAAATTCCAAAGTAAGAAATGCTCGGACAGGAACCTCTGCACTCATGGGTTTTAGTTTCTTATGCAGAACAAATCAGGAGGAATCAAGAAAAGTTGTGCTTTCCATGATCCGGCTAACAATGACAATATGAAATTTTCTCATACGACTTTTTTTCTCCAAAAAGCACCCATTTTCAAAAAGGAGAGATCTGAATACTCTCGGAACAGAATTGATATGCAATATTGGTTCCATTGAAAAGATTGAAACAAACATTCAAAATTAAGGATTGATCTCAATTCGAACAAATATAATAGTGTGAATTAAATATTTATGATGTATATTGTATGACTTATTTATTTTCCAATATATATTTTACTTTGGCGTTAAAAAAAATAAAAAATTACACGAGCCTCTTCATATACCATTCACTAGAGAAAGTGGTAGTTATATCTTAGCGTAATCATATGCCACCATGGCATCCCTATCCCATGAATTGTCTTATTCAATCTTTCGATTGTACTTACCATAACTGTAAGAGTAGATTTGGGAATATAGTTGTGAATGGTTTATAAATATGTACATTTAGAATACAAAAAAAGTGAATCGGTTCACAGAGGGATCTTTCATTTTGTGTCCTTTCTCATGGTATCAGAGCAATTATCGATCCCGATGTAGTTTCTTCTTCATGGCCGATCAAGACACTTCCACTATCTCTCCCAAGATCAATGTAACTTCTCCATATTTTCTTCACTCAAGTGACCATCCGAATACCCCTCTAGTCTCTCCTCATTTAGATGGAGACAATTATCCAACATGGCATCATGCCATGCTCATAGCCCTTGAGGCGAAAAATTAATTGTGCTTTGTTGATAGGTATTACATTTTTTATCTCCTCACCAAAAAGCTATTTGTGAGTCAAGATGTTAAGTTTCACGAAGCAATTTTTCCTTACTCGAAACTGCCCAACCCTACATTGTTAGGGTCGCTTGTATTACCGTTACCTTTCACACAATGTGACGAGATAACCCAACCCCACCTACAAACCCCACACCACCACACCCAATCGCCACACCACCACAAACACCCGTACCACCATCACCTGAACAATTCACCAGACCCAACGGATACGTCGACCTCCCGATTACCTCCAGGACTATTGTTGTTTGCTTACTCAAACGCTAAGTTCCGCCGAAGATAATGGTCCAAGTATCTTTTACCCCATGTCTAATTTTCTCCAATGTACTCATTTTAAACCACCCCATTTGGCATTTCTTACTTCTTTGTTTACTACCACTGATCCATCCACTTTATTGAGGCAATACGGCATCAGGAATGGAGAGACGCCATGCAAGCTGAGATCAAAGCTCTTTCTCAGAATCACACATGGTCCCTCGTATCACTTCCACATGTTGTCAAATTGGTTGTGGTTCATGTACTATTGGTCGTTGCCACAACTAAGGGATGGCCTCCTGAACAAATGGACGTTAACAAGATCTTCATACATGGCAACTTGGATAGGGAAGTCTACATGAAACCTCCCTCTGGTTTTCGACGTAAGGGGGAGAATCTTGTGTGCCAATTTCACAAATCTCTATATGGCTTGAAATAAGCATCTCGTCAATGGTATTCCAAGTTTTCTACTGTCTTATGTGACTTCGGTTTCACTCATTCTCGAGCCTATCATTCCTTCTTTGTCTTACACAATGGCAGTGACTCTGTCTTTGTGGTACTATATGTCAATGATCTAGTCATTACTAGTACTAATGCTTCTTTGATCGATTCAGTGAAGACTATGTTGCACAATCAGTTTCACATTAAGGACCTCGCGCCTCTATAATATTTTTTGGCTATTGAGGTGGCTCGGTACCGCTCTGGTCTTTATTTATGCCAGCGAAAATATATCTTGGCTATTCTAGAAGATTGTGGTTTTAGTGTAGCCCGGCCAACTAATACTCCCATGGAACAGAATATAAAATTCAGCATTGATACAGGCACTCTATTGGAGGATCCGTCTCTCTATCGACGCTTGATTGGCTAGTTCATTTATTTGACTGGTACTAAACCAGACATTGCTCATAGTGTCAACATTCTAAGTCAACTTATGCATGCACCACGCTAGCCACATTTGGATGCAGCACGCCATCTCCTACGGTATCTGAAGGCTACTATAGGCTAAGGGCTCTTTTACCAAACTAAAAATGAACTCCAACTCACGGCTTATTGTGACTCAGATTGGGTTAGTTGCCCCATGACTCGTCGTTCAACAATTGGGTATTGCATTTTATTGGGTGATAGCCCCATTTCTGGAAAACCAAGAAATAAAGCACGGTCTCACGCTCTTCTGCTGAAGCAGAATATCGTGCAATGGCAATAACTACATGCGAAATTACCCGGTTATTATACCTCTTACGAGACATTGCGATGCCTCTGTAAGCCCCGGTTCCTTACACTGTGATAACCAAGCTGCACTCCACATTGCTGCCCAACCCAGTTTTTCACGAGCTAACAAAACACATTATTGCTATCTTGTTCATGAAAAGATATAAGCCGGCCTCATTGCTCCATTGAAGATTGGTACATAGTCACAATTAGCTGACGCATTTACCGAACCAACAGGCCGAGATCAGTACATGCGGCTACTTTCGAAAGTTGGGCGTCTGTAACCTACACATGCCAACTTGAGGATGAGTCTTAGCGTAATCATGTGCCACCATGGCATCCTTATCCCATTAATTATTTTATTCAATCTTTCAGTTGTACTTACCATAACTGTAGGAGTAGATTTAGGAAATATAGTTGTGAATGGTGTACCAAAATGTACATTGAGAACACAAGAAAAGTGAATCAGTTCACAATGGGATCTTCCATTTTGTGTCCTTTCTCGTTATAATCTTCAAATTAAGATGGAGGAGACGGGTTGTGTAATTTATACTCACGGTGTATGCTCTATTTTTCCTTTTACTTGATTCACATATATGTCTATGTTTGGAAAAGCTAAATTTATGCATTTTACTATATTTTTTAGCATGCAATTTTCTTGTCTTGATAATTATGCACAAGACAAGGTTCCGTTTGTTTCGTGGAAAAAGGATGATTTGAAAAATATTTTCCTAAAAATGATCACTTTTGTCGCTTAAAATAACTAGTCAATGGAAAATATTTTCATTGTCGACAACAATTTATGTCTAAATATTTTCATGGATGATGAAAATATTTTTTATTTATTTATTTTTGTAAGCGATACAAGCGATTATTATTAGGAAAATGTTTTCCAATTCATCCATATTTAGCGAAACAAATGGAACCTTAACTTTTTATTTTTTATTCGAGACTTCTGCTTACACCGAACACGCTCTACTTCTCCTCATCACATAGATGTTTCCTCCTCTTCTTAACAGTTAACAAGTATTTGTCCAAGAAATCTTTTCACAAGAGAAGCACGCGGGCTTTGCTTATAAATTCAAATAATGAACCCATTCCAAATGAAATACACGTGATGATTATCATGCACCTAAGCACCCTTTACTTCTTTGACTTCTTTAATAAGTTAAAGAACATACATCTGTTGTAATTTGAGTTCTCGAGAAACTTTAAGTGATTTGAAGTCACTCAAATGTGGATTTTTGCTCCTTTTTACTACTTGAAAGGTCCCCGCAAAAGCAGCCTTCAATTCTTACCAAACGCATATCCCAACAAAGAGGCTGCATTGCCGTCTCTTTTCGACAAAAAGTACTTTATACCGCATCACTCATGACATTGATAGACATGCTGACGTAATATTAGAGGTGGCAAAATGGGTCTAGAATCCATATTTTAACTCATATTAAATAATGCATGTCATAAATGGGTTGTCTTAAGTTTTAAAAACAGGCTCAAACAAGTTATAAATGGGTCACTTAACAACTTAAATGGGTTGATAACTAACCAAGTTCTGATCCATATGAAAAATAGAAAACAAACCCATTTCTAAACCATATCAAGTAGAGTTGGAGATGTCAAGCCAATTTCTATAATTTTTTTTATTTTATTTATTTTTCTTTTTTATTTTGTTTCTATCTTTTCCTCTCTTTTTTTCTTCTCAGTCTGGCAAGGGTGGTCAGCCAACTCTCTCCGGTCACAAGTGAGGGTCAACCCGACCACAGGTGAGGGCCGGCAACCCTTGCCTACAGCCAGTGAGGGCTTCGCGACCCTCGCCCACGACCAATGAGGGCCTCGCAACCCTCGCCCAGTGGCTAGCGTAGGTCGTCGACCCTTGCCCAGTGGTCGACGAGGGTCAGCCAGAGACCCTTGCCGGACTTAGAAGAAAAAGAAAAGAAAAATATAAAATTCAAAAATATAAAATTTTCAAATTTTCAAATTTTTTAAAGAAAATTGTCAATTAGATTTGTATTGCATGAAAGTGTTTTGGCAATACAATTTAAAATAAAAAATCATACGAAACAAGCTTTCCTAAATTGGGTTAAATATGGAAGTGTTTTAGCAATATGAGTCGGGTCGAATATGGATTGGGTCAAGTATGAGTCGAGAAATTTACATTGCAATAAAAGGGTCATAAACGGGTTAAATGGGTTGATTTGGATCTGATCATTTATGACCCAATCCACCTGTTTGATAGATCTACGCATGACATTATAATTTTTATTACATGTCCAAAAAATTACTGCAAATAAACTCACACGCTGGTTCGCATGATATTATATCAATATGTCGCGTGATGCGACTATCTCATCTACTTTGATGCCCGTCTATGCTGGACTTATAAATGCTCTGAACATCCTTATGATAAGAACAAGCTTATTGAAAGAAATAGAGAAAGAAAGCATCGCAGAAGCATATAGCACAGTCCATCAAACATAGAAAAAAACTCGGATCTCTGATAAAAGTACTTCATGGGGAAGAAGGAAATGGACACCAAGAAACCATATGCGGTGGTTGTGATTGTCCAAGCGATCTACGCGGGCATGTTCTTGCTCTCAAAAGCCGCGTTCGACAGCGGCATGAACAACTTCGTCTTCGTCTTCTACAGACAGGCTGCTGCCACGATTTTCTTGGCCCCTCTTGCCTTCTATTTCGAATGGTAAAGATAATAACTTAGCAGACTCTGTTCTTCTTCTTTCTCAATTATGATGTCTAAAATTCATCACCCAAGATTTTGGCTACTTTCCTGATTTGGTTTCTTGATCCCAGGAAAACTGCTCCTTCCTTATCTTTTGCGACTTTATGCAAGATATTTCTAATATCCTTATTGGGGTGAGTATTGCGAATCTCTATTTGACTGACTTAAGAACGTAATAATATGCAATGTCATGGACTACAAAAGAAAGGAATAATCTCTCTGTTATTCCACAAATGTAATATAGTGAGTCCGTTGGAGCTTTCTTGAGAATTTCAGGATCACAGCGTGCTTGGATATCTATGGCGTAGCCCTCGTGTACACATCAGCAACTTTGGCGGCTGCGACCACAAACTGTTTGCCTGTCATAACCTTCTTCTTGGCAGTTTTGCTCAGGTGAAACTTTTATTTTGTGAGCTTTATTTATGCATATATAACGGAGGTATTAATAAGATGACTATAACACTGATGAAGCCTCTTCTTTCCCTTTTCTTTCTTTTTCTTTATCCATTTGGTGTTTTTGGGGGATGAGAGAAGACACGAAGGAAATATTATTATAATTAGTTAATGAAAAGCGAGAGAGGAATAATCTCTTGCAAACTTATATTGGACCTAAAATTATTTGCAAAATCTTAGCTTGATTAAACTCCAGTGAAGTCTTGGCCTCAAAAACCTGAGTTGAACTTAAACAATGAAGTATTTGACATGATATAGCTCAAGCCGACTAGCACAAAGCACGTGAATATCTCAGTTTGAGTAGCTCAATTATTGCTCGAACTTAAATTTCTGACAACTCCAGTCTGATATATGGGTATGTACCAACTTGTGTTTTATATGTTTGTAGGCAGGCAAATCAACTCAAGGTGTATGAATTGTGTATACATCTTAGATAAGACTATAGAGTCCTTAGAATCGACCATTATGAAACTCGAAATTAGGTTCAATTGATAGTCGTGCGACTTGGACACAGTCAGAGCCATATGCATGAGTGAGTTGTCTCGAAGTTAAAGTTCACAGTATAGTTCTTTTATGGAGGATCATGTACACCTGAAGCGACTTCTTCTTGCGGGTTCGATTGAGCAATCACAGAATATGCGAAAAATGAATTGATCATGCCTGTCTATCTGCATGACAAATCGTACTGTCTGGTGGGAAAAGTCAACATGATTTAGCATTTATTGCTTCCATTTTTTAGGTGAATACGTCATCTTCCATTCCCTCAGATGTTACATCCATTTGCTTTTCTAACTTATCATACCACCTTCGGTATGGTTGTTATGTGTGTGTGTGTGTGTGTGTGTGTGTGTGTGAGAGAGAGAGAGAGAGAGAGAGAGAGAGTAACTTAGATTGAATGGACTTGGTGTTTGGTTTGGCAGATTATCACATGCGTTCGACCATGAATCAAACTTTTGCACCCTCCTTTACTTCCTCAAGGACTCATTTGGTGTGAAAGAAGATTCGAAACAACTCAAGCCACTTTTAAGGCCTTTATGCCAGACTTTCCCCTCCACACAGGGAGAGATGCTCTTGCAAAGAAATACCTCGACTTTACTTGATAGAACATCATGACCTAGGTTTGCTATACTTTCTTGAGAGAGAGAACGCTTTGCGCGAAGCTTTATCATTTGTTAGTCTTTTTTTTTTTGTCAGATATTTGTTTGAGTCTAGCAAGTCACTTTACAAAAAATTTTGACAACAGATATTAAAGGACTCGCCGTTTTCATGTATGTGCATGCATGAAATCTTACTAGTGAACTGCAACACGATTAGAAAATCTGCGGCCATGGTCACTTCTGTTCTCCTAACATGAAAGGAACCGATGATATAACCTCATAGGCACAAAAACTCTAGATTGATGCGAACTCTCCTTTATTTTCACATCAAGTGAGGTATGGGAATTGTGCAAAGCAATAATGAAGCTCTACACTTCTTTATTATCTAGATCAGACCCTCACCACTATCTCATCGACCTATTTGGGCTACTACTGTAATCCCTTGATCCCTTGAGCCCAATCATTCCTTTGCCAAAATGGTATAGTATTTGAGTCTTTTCATTTAGTCTAATCAATGATGTCGGATGCCTTGTCTCTGTTTAAGGAGGTCCTCAATGGAGCAACAGTATTATCAATATGCTCATTGACAAGTGAACCTCTAAAGTCCTCCGTCCCACAATGCCATCACATGTGTTATATCTTGTCGACCCCAATAAGACCCATACTTAAAAAGGAATGATTGTTTTGTTCATATTCCAAGCAACAGTTGTATTTATTAGATTTTGTAATCGAATGAAACATAAGGTTAAAGAGTCCGAACAATACAAAAAAAGGACACGTCTTACTCACGTGACCAATGACGCCTTCTGCACATGGAAATTTTAGGTTCCGTTTATCTCGCGAAAAATATTTTCCTCATTTTTCAGTGTTTGGATCGCTTAGGAAAATGAGTCAACGGAAAATCTATACTTCAACTTAGGAAAATGATTTCCTCTTTAACAAACCGGAAATCACTAAAATATGACTAGAATTTGGCGGATCTCCCATGCCCGAGCCTGGGTCTATCGAGGCCGAAACTCGGGATCCCGATGACTGCGTCGGGTTCATTAAGGTCGGGCCCGAGAGCCCAGCGCTCACACCTCGGTCCATCAAGGCCGAGCCCGGGAACCCGACACCTACACCAGTTCCTACAGAGCTAGGCCCAAGCAAGTCTCCGTCGAGGTTGGGCCTGGGACCCCTCAGTGCCCGTGCTCAAGTCATCGACGCCGGCGCCCAAGTCCATCAAGGCTGAGCTCGAAACCCCAGTGCTCGCACCCAAGTCCATCGAGATCGAGCCTAGGTCCATCGAGGCCGAGCCTAAGACCCCGGTGCCTGGCCCAAGCCTAACCTTGATGGATGCCAGTGGCCCAAGCACGAACACCGGGGTCCCGCACTTGGCCTTTGTTGACCCAAGCCCAGCCTCGATGGACTCGAGCTCTGGTGCCAAGGATCCGGGCAGGGGAACCAAATCCTCGACCCCGGCCTTTGTGGACTCGAGCCGGGGCGCCAAGGAGCCGAGTTCTCAGGCCCGGCTTTTGTGGACTCGGGATTGGTGCCCATGCTCATGCCCAAGACCTAGGTAGCCATGCCCAGGTCCCCGACGCCCGAGTCAAGTTCCATCGAGGCTGGACCTAGGACCCTAGTGCCCGTACCTGGTTTTTTGGCTATTCATGCACAGTCACTAGCACCCGAATAATGTAGGACTACTTAGGAAAATCAAATCATATTTTCCTTACCAAACGATAGAAAATATTTTCCATTTCATTTTTAGGTTTCAATCAAACACAGGAAAATATTGTAATTTTCTGGAAAACATATTTTCAGAAATGTCGCATTTTTCACAAAAGAAACGGAGCTTCAAAAGCAATGTTTTTTCAGGATGGAAAAGTTGAGATTGAGGACAACCCCAGGGTTGGCAAAGCTTGCGGGTGTGATTGTGTGCTTGGGAGGAGCAGCGACCTTGGCCTTTTACAAGGGTCCACACATCAAACTCTGGTGCCATCATATTTTGCTTCATGGGCATCACAACATAAATAGACCATCGCATCCTTCTTCGGGCATGATTTGGGTCAAGGGTTGCTTCCTCATGCTCTCTTCCAATTTCTGCTGGTCTTTGTGGCTTGTTTTGCAGGTACAGAAAACCCCATAACATCTTCATCAAGCATACACACGTGATACCGTCTTTGCATGTTCCCGGTGGAGTTGCTTAGGACCCAGTTATTGACCTTGCGATTGCATAAGGAGTGACTTTTGGATTGATGACTCACATATGCCTTTTTTAGGGACGGATAATAAAGAGTTACCCCTCGAAGCTGATGCTCACAACGCTGCAATGTTTCATGAGCTCAATCCAATCGCTTGTCATTGCCATTCCTTTGGTGAGAGACCCTACTCAATGGAAACTGGATTGGAACATCCGCCTCCTCGCCGTGGCTTATTGTGTGAGCTCACTAATCTTTTCTATCAATTGCTCCATACATAGCCCCATAGATTATTTCTCCAGATGAATTTGTTTGCTATTTGATATGACAAACAGGGAATGGTGGTAACTGGGCTGACATACTATCTACAAGCTTGGGTAATTGAGAAAAGGGGGCCAGTTTTCCTAGCCATGTCCACACCGCTGGCTCTCATCATCACGATTCTCTTTTCTGCATTTGTTCTGTGTGAGAAACTCACTTTTGGAAGGTACTAACATTACCATTCAATTCATCAATTCAAATTATTTTCTTCTTTTTGTGGAATTCCTTGGTGACTGTTATTAATGTGCCAAATGTGTGGGCTTTCTTTCAGTATTCTTGGTGGTGTTTTGCTAGTTGGAGGACTGTACAGCGTTTTGTGGGGGAAAAGCAGGGAACAAATGCTGGACCAGGGAAATTGCAAGCCTCCTGAGGTCGATCAAGAATGCTCAGAATTCAAACAAGAGGAGGCTTCTCATAAATCACCAGACATACTTGTCTAAATCTCTCATTCTGGGACAAAAAAAGTTCCCAATTAGGCAGAGATTATAGTTAAGGTAGTCTGATTATTGCAATAAAAATACAGTTGAGATTCACAGTTTTGAGGAAAGTGTGCCCTCTGCTAGCAGGCTTTATTCTTGCTTGTTCTAAATTTGAATTAGATACTCAATACATAAGTGCGCAAACACTAAATGCAAATAATAATAAATGCGTAATTTAAACATAAATCGAAACCGAAACAAATCTATAAAAAAACAGCCTCAGCCACATCGGGCAAAATTAATACAAGCCTCCTCGAGACAGGACTCTATGCATACAATTTGGGAATCCCAGTGCATGTTTTATTTTATAAATATTACAAAGATAATCACAATGTACACCCTCGACTACTTATTTTCCAAAAAAAAAATGGTTATTAGATAATAAATAGGAAATGTAAAATTGGTCCAATCTGTCTATCTCAATAAAGTGTCATGTGTGAAGGATACATTCTCTCGTGATGTAACCGATCAATCATTAGTAAAATACATACATACACAATGCCACGTAAGACGAAATTCATAGCACTCCGGCTTGGTCTATCACGCTACACCATCTCCACCACGTGGTATATTTATCACATAAAATATTTTCTCGTCTATACAGATTAACATAATAAATTAAACGATTCCACTTAATAAATTAATTTGACTAGTACTTTTGAAATATAATCCTACTAAAAAAATCAAAGCACATAAAAAGGGGAAAGTTGCATAAATTTCTCCGAACTTTAGGCTTAATAGAAGTTTGACCCTAAACATTTAAACAGTACACATTATCCCCCGCCCCAAATTTTCATTTTGATACTGCTGTTAACCCGCTGTTATATTTTCCACTCGACTTTTAGGGGGTAAATATGTATTTGCATCTCATTTTTTTATGAAGCTATGTCAAGTTGAAGGATGACAATTGGAAAATTAAACTATGTACTGACAATTGGTGGGTAGTCTTATCTACCTAACTAACACAGCCTGACATTTGTTATGGGAGTAGGGAGTCGGTTCATGGAGAGACCATGAGAGACTCACTTGGATGCAGTTAGATGTACGCTAAGGTATGCAAAGGTACATTTGATTTTGGGCTTTTGTATAAGAAAGAAACATTGTATGAGGTAGTAGGGTTTTATGATGCTAACTTTGCTGGAGATCGTGACATGAGGCGAATAACTACCAGGTAAATATTTAGTCTTGGATCAGTAGTGGTGTCATGATATAGTAAAAGATAGCCAATTGTGTCAGTAGAAACTGAGTAATGGCAGCTAAAGAGGGTACATGGCTAGGAAGCTAAGAATAGAGAAGTAGTAATGGTAGCTCAACAGAGTACATGGCAAGTACAGTTACTAGAGGAATTCCATCAACCGGTCGACTACCCGACATGGCTATATTTTGACAATCTGCCAGCCATAAGCTTGGGAAGAATCCTATGTTCCATGCAAGGACTAAGCATGTAAAAGTGTCACTTCTTACGAGAGGAAGTATCACTGGAGAAGATAAAGATGGGATACGCCAAGACAAGTGATCAAGTTGCACACCAAAGGACTTGGAGCTGCTAAGTTCGAAAAGTTTCGAAGGCAACTTGGTATAATTGCAAGGTCTACGCTAAGAGAGAGTAGCCAAGGAGGGGGAGTATTGAAGAAGCGCCGCCTCTCTCTCTCTCCCCTTTTCTCGTTTTTCTTTTCTCTCAGGATTTTTCCTCCCTTTCTAGAAGCCACCTTTTCCAGATTTTTCCTACCAACTTGAGCAAGTTGGAAAGTTGACAACTTGCTAAAGAAGAGTGTGGAGACTTCCTCCACCGACGTAGCACCAGTATAAATAGGCAAGACCCCCTTCCAATTTTATTTAGTAAGACTGAAGCAAACATATGGTGTGAGCATTAGGTCTCCAAGTGTGAGAAGTGAATTAAATGTGAGGTTTGCGTGGGAGTGAGTGTAAAATAACTATGTATCTGAAGCAAATGTTGTGAGATAAGAATACCGTACGTGCCACAATTTTCGTACAACACTTACTTGAGTGTTATAACAAAAATTTCGATCACCTGAGTGTCATAATTAATGTACTGCGCTCACTTAAGGGCCATAGCTATTTATCCGATCACTTGAGTGTCATTTAACTTTTCAATTAATCACTTGAGTGACATAACTTTTTATAAACGTTCACCATAAGTGCCATGCCATGTCAGATTTTCGGCACTTGAGTGAACATTTTTAAAAATATTTGGCACTTAAGTGATTGATTGAAAGTTGTGACACTCAAGTGAATATTTTTTAAGAAGTCGTGGCACTTAAGTGAGCGCCGTGTCTGAACAAAAAAAAATAAATGCTGTACGAAAGTTATGACACTTGTAGTGTTATTATCTCCAAATATTTTATATAAATAGTAAAGCTATTTTTTAATTGCTATTTTGAAGAATAGCAAGTGCGGGGCTCACTCAACAGCACATGGCTTCTCACCTAAAATTAAGATCTTAGATTCTATGTTTGTTTCTACTCTGTATGACCTCTTGGGCCAGAAACAAAAGGAAGTAGCTTTTGTATGAATTCCCAAGTGCATAAATGTGCGGGACCTAATATATCGAATGACTGCCAAAACAGAAACACGTTGATTATTTAACTTAATGAATTTTTTCCTATATAATACGGCAAACAGTGAACAGTGGTAACTAGGCTGACATTTTATGGGAAAATTGTCCAAAAAGTCCTAAAACTATCGCACTTTTGCTAATTTAGTCATAAACCTTTCAATTTTACCAATTAAATCCTAAACATTTTCACATTTGCTATTTAAGTCCTTTCTGTTAATTTTTTGCCAGAATTCTCTAACGTGGACACCAACCGTCCTACGTGGCACAACTGGCGGTGACGTGGACAAATTTTATTGATTTTTTAATACTTTTTCAAATTATTTTAATTATTTTTATATTTTTTATTTCTTTTTCCTTATCTTTTTCTTTTTTTTTCGCTCTTCTTCCTTTGCTAGTTGTCCAGCCTCAGAGATGGCCTGCAACCGGCTAGAGGCTACGACCGGCAAGGGTCGACCTCGCCAGCCTCAGGCGAGGGATGACCTTGTGGGCCTTGGGGAGATCGACCCTCGCCAGAAGCTGGCGAGGGTCGCCCTTGCCGAAGGCTAGTGAGGGCAAGGTCAACCTCGCCTGAAGCAAGCCAAGGGTGACCTCACCGGCCACAAGCGAGGCTCGCCCTCGACAGATCCGGCGAGAGCAAGTCTTGACCAAGGCCAATGAGGTCGTCTTCGCTAGATCCCTACGAGGGCGACCTCCTCACCAGTCATAGCCTTTGGCTGGTAGCTGGGTGACCGGCAAAGGAAGAAGAGGGAAAAAAAGAAATAAATAATAAATAATAATTTTAAAAAATTAAAAATTCAAAAAAATATTAATAAATTTTATCTACGTCAGCGTCTGCCGTGCCACATAGGACGGCTAGAGTTCACGTCAACGAATTCCGGCCAAATGGACTCAATTGAAAAAAAGGTGAAAAAGTATAGACTCAATTGGAAAATTTGAAAGATTTAGGACTGAATTGGCAAAAGTGCAATAGGTTTATGACTTTTTGGACAATTTTACCGACATTTTATCTACAACTTGGGTCATTGAGAAAAGGGGGCCAGTTTTCCTAGCCATGTCCACGCCACTGGCTCTCGTTATCACCATTCTCTTTTCTTCATTTCTCCTGTGTGAGATCATCACTTTTGGAAGGTAGTAACTAACGTTATCATTCATATTCATCCATTCAAATTAGTTTCTTTTTTTGTGGAATCCATTGATGATTGTGATTCGTGTCCCAAATATGTGGGCTTCTTTCTTCAGTATTCTTGGTGGGGTTTTGCAAGTTGGAGGGCTCTGTAGTGTTTTGTGAAGGAAAAGCAGGGAACAAAGCCTGGATCAGGGAAGTTGCGAGCCTCCGGAGGTTGACCAAGAATGCTCACAAGTCAAACAAGAGGAGGCTTCTCATATATCAGTGGACATACTTGTCTGAATCTCTTCCTCTCTCTGAGAAAAAAGGTTTCGAATTAGGCAGAGATTACAGTTAAGGTAGTCTGGTTACTTGCAATAGAAATATGTACTTGAGACTCCGAGTTGTGAGGAAAAGGTGCCCTCCCCTATCTGCCTTTGTCCATGATTGTTCTATATTTGAATTCTGTAGTGTATTGAAGCACGTCGGCATTGCTGTTTCCGTCTGTTCAAATGTACCAGGTGATGGAAGGAATGATCCTCAGATCGAGTGGTTTTGACAATATTTCTATTGTCAATTACACTACGATAAAAACAACTAGAGAGAACTTTTAAACAAACTCAATTTTGTCGACAATTGCGAAGGCATATCAATTTTGTTGTTAAGCCAGCCATTAATGTGCCAAAAACCAAATTCCATTGCAAGAAGGTGAATTGTTAGCAGCAAAACTGTTTTCGGCATGATTGATTCTGTGTTTCAACGCAGCTTCGCAAAATCTCTCTTATAGTGTGTTGAGGGATCGAAGTGGAAAAATCAGTCAATTAAGTTTCACTTTTAATGATATCCAAGCAAAAGGTAAGCAAAAACAGCAACATCATCATCATGCTAGAACTCAAATTAGGCATAATCAAAGTAAGCCAAAACTATAAGTTCTGAACTTCTGATCACAAACGGCGAACAATGCCAAGAATCATGGCATGTGTTGCCATGGAAAAGTACTCCTTTTAAGCTCAAACCATAAGCTCTGGAACTGCCTTACTCACATTATTTCCACGTTCTCATCGGCTTTTTCCACGATTTTCTCCATCTGCTTCGACTTTCTGACAAGTTTCGGGGTCGCCGCATCTATTTTCTGTGTTTCATCAGACTCTTCTTGAACAGCATCTCCAGCAGCAAAAGCAAGTTGCTCTTCAACTATAACTCCTGATTTTCCACTTTGTTTGGCTTCACTGGCCAAGTTGCTGTTTGGAATATCTCCTTTACGTGATTGTTTCACTAGCTCAGTCGATGCCTTGTCCTTTATAGCCGATTCCTTGCCCTCCTGATTTTGCACCACACATGATTTTAATTTTAAGGCATTGCAAAAACATCATCTAGCAGGTGTTGCCAAATTCGAATCTTGGCGGCTAACAAAATGTAGGTCAAGATTAGGACTTTTTAAAAAAGATAACCCAGTAATAAAATTTCCATTTAAGATTGCCTGTAAGCAATTTTTTCTTGTCACTTAGGTAATTTTAGAAAATATTTATCAAAATGACTTGATTTCACTTTTTGAAGAAAAATATTTTCAACTTGAATGAACTTATTAAACGGTTTATGTGCGGAGAAATAGTAATATAAAATTAGCTCAATTTGTCTATCACGAGAAAGCATCTATATTTGGCTAGGCTTTGGCATAACCCTCTAAAATCCCTTAGCCCAAGGTAAGTCCGTAGAAGTTTTGGACTTTGAGCATTTCCGGAATGTTAATACATTTTTCTTTTCTAGTTTTGTCCTCGCTAAACTTTCAAAATTCTGGACATACCCTCACCTAGCGCAACGTCACCGGCAAGCCTCAAGCGAGGAGGCCCTGGGTCGTCGCTCGGGGCTCGCGCAACCCCCAAGGCCGCCTTGCTTGAGGTCATGCAACCTCAGGCAATGACCGCCGACGTCTGGCGAAGGGTTTGAGATATTTTTTATAAAAAATATTAGCAAAAGTCATTTTCAAGTGTAGTTTGTTACAAATAGCATTTAAATTTTAAAAAAATTCACTTTTAAATTATATTTGACCAAATACTATTTGCATTTCCAAAAAAAAAAAACTCTTTAGCCTAAACCTCTCTGCATTTCCCTAAAAGCTTTTCCCAAAAGCCCAACCAAATACAACTTATGTGCAAAAGATACCATGTCACGTGGTGTAAACGACTAATTAATAGTAAGATACATACACACATGGTGCCAAGTACAATGAGATTCATAGTACTTAGGCTGGGTCGATTACGCCACATCATCACTATCATATGGTGTATCCGTTACCTAAAATACTTTCGCCTCTATTATAGATAGAGAATATAATAAATTAAACAACTCCACTTAATAAAATTAGTTTTAGTACTACTTTCCTTTAAAAAAAATTCTACTCAAACTTTCATATATTACACGTTACCCTCTATTTTTATTTTTCACAGCCGTCAACCCTTCGTTATAATTTTCGTTAGCATGTGTAATACATGACTTTTAAGGGGCAAAAGTTTATTTCCATCTCATCTTTTAAAGGAAACATCTCTTTTATCCCAGACAAATTAATAGTATATTGATATAGAGGTGAGCGGTTTCAAGTTCTATACAGATTCCAGGTTCATATAGATTCCACTTGGAACCTGAAATCTATCCGTTGGAATAGGTTCCTCATTGTTTAGAACTTGAAACCTACTATGCATACCCTGAAACCAGGAACTTACCCTATCACAGGTCCCAGGGTCGATTTGAAGGTCTATCCAGGTTCCATATATATTATTAATTGAATGATTGCAGTTAAACATCATTTTTTTATGACCATCACTTGCTACTACAATCAACTGACCACAACTTATATTTAGACACTCGAAAAATATGAAACATTAACAAAGTAAAAATCTCAGTCATAAAATCGAAGCTCAGACTAGTGGTTCCAGATTATACACTCATCATTGGATGCCATGGAATACCGTAGGATCGCTCGAAGACACACACAAAAAAAAACGCAAAAACTTATTCCAGGTTCTAAGTTTCAGGTTCCAAGTTCTACCTACCTACAACCTGGAACCTACTCGTCCAAACAGATTCTCCAATTTTTGGAACTTGGAACCTACCATGCATACCTTAGAACTAGGAGTGAGTATGGTCCAGGTGGGCGATTCCCACCCTAGAACCAGAAATCGCTCACTAAGGACCAGTTCCGAAAAATTTGAATCAGGAACCGCCCGTTGGTTCCATGGATCCACTTGGGAACCGCCCATGAAACCGGTCCCACTAGCCAAGGATGAAGACAGAAAGACGAAGACGGAGACGGAGATGGAGAGTCGGAGACGGTAAGATGAGCATCGACCAAGAAGAATGAGAGAGTGAGAGTGAGCGTGAGGTGAAAGCGAAAGAAGGTATTTCTCGGCTCAATGTGAGGTTGTGAGCGTCGAGCGAGTTAAGTTTAGTTTAGGGACTTAGGATTTTTCTTTTCTTAAAAAAATTAAAATTAAATAAATATATCGTATTTATTATTATATTACCGGTCCGGTCCGGGCGGGCGGGCGGGTGGTTCCACACCTAGAACTGGGAACCGGACCAATACCTACCGGTTCCAAAGAATTGGAGCCGGGAACTAGACCGGAACCCACCGATTCTAAAATATTGGGATCGGAAATCGGACCGATTCCCTTAGGAACCACCGGTTTCGATCTAATTTTGGGCGGTTCCCGATTTTTTTGCACACCGCTACTTGGAATCAGACATGTTCCCACTGGTCCAGTTCTCAGGTTCCATATTCTACCTATCACCATACTCACCCATATATTGATATATGCCCAATATTAGTTATAGTATGGATGTTTAAAATTTACAAACTGATCGTGGGTTTAATAAGACTTAGTGGCTTTCACCGGACGAAATTTAGCGTACGTTTATTTCACAAAAAACGTAACGTTTTTGGAAAAGGTTTTCCAGGAAATCATTTTCCAAGAAAATGGTTTGTTTTTCTTTGTTTGATAATATATGATCGAAAACATTTTCTGGGGTTTGGATATTATTTGGAAATTGATTTTAATCTCATGACTTTATTTCAGACAAAAAAAAATTGATTTTTTTATTTTTTATTTAAAAAATTATATTTTTTATTATTTTTTATTTTCTTTTCTTTTTTTAAAAAATCGAAATTTAATTCTTTTTCTTTTCTTTTTTAAAAAATTCGAATTTTTTATTTTTTTTCTCTTTTCTTTTTCTTTTTCTTTTTCTTTTCTTTCCTTTTTTTTTCCTCTTCCTCCATCACGACCGGCCGGCGACGGTCATAGGTGAGCTGGAGGCGTGCCCGGTGACAACCACAGGCAAGCTCGAGGCTCGCCCGGCGATGGCCGCAGGTGAGCCCGAGCTCGCCAGCCTTGCTCGAGCCCAGGCTCGCCTGGATCTGGCAAGCTGGCAGCTTGCCGGACTCCGTCGAGCCCAAGCTCGACTCACCTGGATCTGGCGAGCTTGCAGCTCGCCGGCCTCGACGGAGCTTGGGCTGACAAGCTCGCAGCTTGCCATCCTCCGCTGAGCCCGAGCTTAGCTCGCCTGGATCTAGTGAGCCCGAGCTCGCCGACCTTGATGGAGCTAGGGCTGATAAGCTCGCAACTCACTTGGATCAGCCGAGCCTGTGGCCGGTCGCTGGCCATCGTGGAGGCTAGCAACTAGCGGAGGGAGGAAGAAAGAAAAAGAAAAAATAAAATATTAACAAATTTAAGATAATCAATTCCGAAAAGTGTTTTCACCTTCTTAAATTAGGGAATTCACTTTCCTAAATTTATACATGAATATTTTCCTTGACCGGAAAGTATTTTCGGTTGACCAAATCATTTTCGAACAATCAAATGGATGAAAGTCCGGAAAACACTTTCACCAAAACAAATGCACCCTTAAAATATCCGCCCTTTTTACTTATCTCGTCTCCCTTCACTTAGGTTTGTTTGATTATTTGGACTAACTTTTACTGATTTTTTTAAATTCTGTGAAGCACACGCTTTGATTTTTGTTAGTTTTAAACACTTGAAAGTTTCATAATATAGAAATTGAAACATAGATTCACACAAAAAATTTCATAATTTTTTAAAATCTAGATAATGTTATAAAATTTTGGCTTGGGAAGAAAATATTGTTTTTGACTTTCAAGAATCTAATAGGATTATAGGAGAGGCCCAAAAAACCTCTTTTTGCTTCTACTTATGACTTTTCACTCAAAATTTATAAGTGAAAGGACATTATGAGAACAATTACTTATGATTCTAAATAAAAATATTTGAATGCTAAAAGATTAATTATGCTTGGAGTTAAATAAAATTACCTTATGAAAAGTATAAAATTTTAAAAGTAGCATTTTTGTAATACTCAATTTGGAAAATTAGAGAGTAAAGAGTAAAGATGGCAAAGGGGCCGAGCTCGGATAGATTCGACCTGCTATGAGTTGCACCAAGCATAGCCCATTTATTAGTGAGTCGTGTCGACCTAGTCATGGGTTGTAACATCTACTGAATCAATAGTCGCTAGGCTTGGGGCAGGCCATGCCCAGTACGGCCCATTATATCCGTCAGCCTAGTCCGACCAGCCATGTTTGCCAAGCGTAGGAGAAGGAACGAAAGTTTGGAAGAAAAATATGAGAAAACTTTGAAAGTTTTGTGAGAAAGAGTGGGAAAGACAGTTGAAAGGTTTTTCTTTAAACTTTCGTTCTTTCCTTCTTTCTCTACTTTTCATGAAACCTACTAAGTTAGGTGATAGATCTAAGGAGGATCTACGAAGCTTATAGAAGCATTGGAGGACAAACAAGAAAGCAACGAGGGCTAGAATAGATGGTAGGGGCCCGAAGATGATGACCCATTAGTTTGTCATGGAATGAAGAGCGCCTAAGATTCCTCCAATTGGTGAGATTCCACCCAAAATTTATGTCAGGAGCATCTTGACATGACCACCACAGGCCAAAATGAATGGACCAAGCTCAAGTGTAGAAGCTGGTCAATGATTGAAACGTAATACAAAGCTAAAAGTGATATGTATGTCCACATTGATGTTATTTTTTTTTTTCGGTTCAGACACATTGATGTTACTTACATAGTACTAATCCTGACATTATTGAGGAGTTATGTTTGATTGTTACTTGTTACTATAACAATCGCATTATATAATGCCAATAATTGGATGTTTGAATATAGAAATAAAAAGAATAACACTTTACATTATAACCGGATCTCGAGGTCTATGTCCCTGGATTATCAAAAATAAATTGTGCATATGTACTGGAAACCTCAATTCCATCGGGTAACTCTATCATGATCAACCACACCAGCACCACCCCCCCCAAACCTGTTGTGTTAGTTTTCATCCAAATAAAATTAGAGGCGACGCATGCACCACGCGTGCGACTGTAGTTGCATGACTGTAGTGCGGTGGTTATGTATAAAAAGAAAGTGGGTAATTTGCTTTTGTTGATAAAAAGAAAGTTGGTAGTTACTTCGAGGAAATGGGTGACTGCAAGAGATGTGATGATGCATGAGTCACTATATGGAAGTGACCACAACATTAACAGAAAAACTACCCAGTGAAATGCATAAAATTACCATTCTTCGATTTTTGTGTGATAAGAATCATATAAATCTTGGGGAATTGTCCAAAAAATCATAAACCTATTGTACGGCGGCCAATTTAGTCATAAACCTTTCAATTTTACCAATTTATCTTGAACCTTTTAACGATTTGCCAATTTGGTCCTAACTCTTTCAATTGTGTCAATTTTATCCTAAACATTTTGAAGTCTTGCCAATTTAATCATAAACATATTATTTCGATAATTGGCTGAAAGAACTATATAGACAAATCGTCAAATGATTTAGGACTAAATTGGCAAGCTGTCAGAAGGTTTAGAACTAAATTTGCACAATTTAAAAGGTTAAGGACTGAATTGACAAATCATTAAAAAGTTTAGGACTAAATTGGAACAATTGAAAGGTTTAGAACTGAATTGGCCGTCGTACAATGGGTTTATGACTTTTTGGATAATTTTCCCAATCTTGAGGATATTATAATATTTGAGGGTGAACACCAAATCTGAAAGTTGTCGTCATAATAGTATCGATTTATACCTCATTTAGAATATCAATGTTAGTCTAGTAAAAAAAAATTGATGAGGAATTATGACACACTAAACGCACACGTACCGTCAAAATTTTCCTATTGAAAAAGACAGTAACGTCATTACATGATTGTATGTTTTGAGTATATAATCATAATCTACAGATTGAATACGAGAAAGAAATCATGTTAACCAGCGTAGTAGCATCTGATGGTATCTAAATCTTTTACTATGTACATGCATTTGTATGTTTAGTTACTTAGAGTTATAACCTGATTTTAGGAACCTATTCCAAAGTTTAAACCCCATAAAGCGAATCTGGACCACAGTAGTCCACCTAACTAAGTGGAAGGAAACCCTAACATAAAGAAAATTTGGTCTTCTCCCATGAAACTTGAAACATATTGCAAACCCATAAATAGAAAAAAAAATCATAGTATTTTTTTGGTTGAAAAAATCATAGTATTTACATAGGTGGTATTTTGAACTTTTGACTAGCTTCTTCCAGCTGGAATAGTATATGTAACTAACTGCAGATCAGTCAATGGAATTAAACTATTTGATCAAGTCAAAGATGTGAAAAACTCAACCCTACATTCAATTTCAAAATCAGCATATGCTCCATAATAACATCTACCAAGAGAAATTTAAGTTAAGGAGACCCAAGATACTTGGTAAGCAATTAAATAAGAAATTTTTCAGTTTTCAACCAAATAACTTGTCATTTGTTGTGTAATACTGAGTGTTTAGGAGTTGAAATTTTGATTTATATGTTATGGTTGAGTATTCATGGTCAAAAGTTGCATGAATTGGAATAGCCATAATAGTAGGTGAAAAATCGTATTTTTTTCTCCTTTTATTTCTTTTTTCCGGTACATATATATATTGAGACCCACAAACCCGACACGAGTGATGAGTCTAGGCAAATTGAAAACACATAAATTATTTTTCTCTACTATTTTTACTAAAGGTCTTAGCTTTTACCTCTTCAAACAAGAGACTGAGGGAACGGCGTTTATGAATGCCATGCTCATCAATCTTGTCGGTGATGTCGTCGTCACCAATGATCTCCTTGACTCTCTCACCATAATCTCCAGCTTCCACCATAACCACCACCTCTTTCTTCGCCTCTTTTCCCTCTTCGAACAAGAGACTTAGGGACCGACGTTTATGGATGCCATGCTTATCGACCTTGTCGCTGTCGTCGTCGTCATCGCCGATGATCTCCGTCACTCTCTCACTGTAATCTCCGGCTTCCACAGTCACCTCTTTGTTCGCCTCTTTTACCTCTTCGAACAAGAGACTGAGGGAACGACGTTTAAGAGTGCCATGCTTATCGACCTTGCCGTTGTCGTTGTCGTCACCGACGATCTCCTTCACTCTCTCACTGTAATCTCCAGCTTCCACCGTCACCTCTTTCTCCTCCTCTTTTACCTCTTCGAACAAGAAACTGAGGGAACGACGTTTAAGAGTGCTATGCTCATCGCCCTTGTTGTTGACGTCATCGTCACCAACGATCTCCTTCACTCTCTCACTATAATCTGCAGCTTCCATCACCACCATTACCTCTTTCTTCGCCTCGGGAGGCGGCTCGTCGGCCAGCTTTTCGGCAACTTCGGTCTTTGAAACCTTCGGCTTTGTTGCACAGCCTCCCATATTGTCCCTGTCTATCAATTGATAAGTTTTGCTCTTCCTAATGCTTGGGGAGAAAGAGAGAGATTTTATAAGCAAGAAAGTGGGCCTTTCTTACTTAACATTGCAAGTGCAAGGTTCATTTATGTCCACAGGTGGTGATGATACTTACCCGCATGTATTAAAGTTGTAATTTACCCTCCAAAGGGTTGGTGGAGTGGTAAGGGCTTTGGGCTTGTGGGTGATTGATCCCAAGTTCGAGTCCCTTTATCCTCCACATTATTATACCCTTGATTTATATGGAGGTTAGTCTGTGGATTTGGCTAGCTCTCCCCCGGTTAATGCCTGGCCAATCGGACTCTTATAGTGCGGCCGGTGCGGGAATCCGGATTATAAAAAATAAATAAATAAAGTTGTAATTTTGTATGGTTCATTCACAGCTTAAAAAGAAGTTTATTCATTCACTATTAAATGGTTGATATTAATCACAATCTGATTGAGTAACTCAAAGTATACATATTATTGATTAGGCGAAGACCATCTAAACTTATTTTTTCACCGCTAATCAATCTAGTGAAAACCCTTTCGAAAATTACGTGTGGTCCATGATGACTTGTTTACTTTAACTGCCATTTATTTGGGTGGACCAAATCGACAAATAGGTTAAGCAAATGGGACCAAGATCCACTCTTCTCATACTATGTCTCAATAGTCAATAGTTGTCCCAACCACGTCGACTGTCGATAAATTCAGTCACAAATTTCAAAACGAACCACATACATTGATCATCCGTTTGAGATGATTAAAACACCATACGGAGACATAAATTACGATTAAACAATAATCCCAAGGAGAGGAAACAGTAATCTCGCGTTGAGAATTAACAAAGCACCAACTTCGAAATATGCAGTTGAGTGGCTCAGTGCTTGACTCGAATGTAACTCCAAAAATTTCCTCTACCCCTTCTTCTATCGACCTCATTAGTGAGATAGAACGCAATTATGTCGTCGTCCTATGATATTTTTTTTTTAATTTGTTAAGATAACGTTGTCATCGTCATATTATTGATCACATCATAGACATTTGCAGTTCACATCATCACAAACATTTTGCATAGTGGTTGCATGCTAATCACATATAACTTCAATAGGATAAAGACAAGTTTTTCTTCTCTTTTTATTCAGACGCACTCCATCCGATTCGAAAACGCCGATTCTACTATTACTACATGAACATGGGTTGCTAGCACCAAACCCAAAAGTTTACCCATCTCTCATTTATCACAGTTTATATTAATTCTGTTTAAAAAATTTAGCGACTACCTTAGGCTCCATTTGTTTCACGGAAAACATTTTCTGGAAAAACATTTTTCTTATTTTCCGTCGTTTGGTTGGCTTAGAAAAATGAATCAACAGAAAATGTTTTCCTAGTCAACGGAAAACTTTTCTTAAAGTCAGAAAAATGATTTCCTTTTTAAAAAAGTCGGAAAACATTTTCCAAATATATAACTAGGTATCGGCACTTGGACCCGAAATACTACGCTTGGACACGGGAACTCCAACAATGGTTCCCGAGTCCCCGGCTCTCACAACGAGGTGTCCCACGCCTAGGCCCGGGTCCATTGAGGCCAGGCCTGGGCCCCAAGTGCCCACGTCCTGGTCCATCTAGGCCGATCTCGAGCCTTGGTGCTCGTGCCCAATGACCTGGCACTTGAGCTCGGTTGCATAATGGTCGTGCTCAGGTCCCCAATGCTTGATCTCTGTTCCCGATGCTCAAGCCCAAGTCCACGAAGGTCGTGCTTGGGTCCTCAGCACTCAAGCTCGACTCCTTAGTTAATGAAAAAAAAATTTTAAAATCTATTTTTCTTTTTTCTTTTTTCTTTTTTCTTTTTTTCTTTTTCTTTTTCCTTCTTCCTTGGCTGGTCCCCTGCCAAGGCAACCGCCGGCAACCGACCATAGGCGAGGGACGAGCTTGCCCTAGGCCGGTGAGGCTCGAACTTAGCCTAGCTCTCTGGATGTGGTGAGGCTTGAGCTCACCCGAGGCTGAGCCTCGCCCGAGATCGATGAGGCTTAAGCCTCACCCAGCTCACCGGCCTAGGGTGAGCTCATCCCTCGCTTGTGGTCGGTGACCAACCGAGGAAGAATGAAAAATAAAAAGAGAGAAAAGGAAAAAAATTAAAAAAATTCGAATTTTTTGGTAATTTTCCCCAAGAAAAATAAAATCGGATACCAAACAGAGAAAAAAATTTCTAGTTCTTTTTCAGGTTTCAGCCAAATACCGGAAAATACTGTCATTTTTTGGGAAAATTTCAAATAAGCGCTTCCTGAAGTACCCTCATTTTATCAAATAAAGACATGAAGTTTACTTTATGTCAAATAAGGGCTCGAAATACCCTCATTTTCTCAAATAAAGGTCAGAAGTGGATTTTGTTTCAAACAAAACTCTGAAATGACTATGTCTATTTCAAATAAGGGCTTGACTTTCCGGATGATAAAGGCATTTTCATCTTTTAACTGTTTTTGAATTTTTTTTCCTTTTTTTCTTTCGTTTCTTCCTTTCCTTTCTTTTTTCCTTTTTTTCTTTCTGTTTTTTTCTTTTTATGGTTTTCTCTTGTTCTTCATGGGTGGCCGATTCCAATGGCTGGCCACCGGCAAAGCCCGGGAAGGGCTTGTCGAGGGTCGCCTCGCTAGCTGCTGGCAAGGCCACCCTCGAAAGCCATAGGTAAGGGGCGAGGCCGTCCCTCACCGGCAGCTGGTGAGGCGACCCTCATTTTCTTGAAAAATGAGTTTCTAGAAAACATTTTCTAGATTTGTCATATTTTCCATGAAACAAACAGAGCCTTAATACTTATTTCAGTGGTGGGATATGTGGAACGTGTAAATAAAAGTTCATACAATTTTTACAATGGAAATTAATCATATAGTTTTATAAGTAAACAAGAGCCTCACGCAACACACGGTATTCTTCTCAGATCAAAGTTAGGGCTTAAGAATATGATATACATACATATATATATGGAGAGACAGACGGAACAAAGTAACCGGCATGTCTCTTGAGTGTGATTATGGGCCACACAAACGGGCATGGTTTCGGGAAAAAGTTCTTGTATGGATCCGATGCCGTCGTAGCTGTTGATTTCGTAAGCCCCATTTTGATAGGACTCACGTGATCAACGGCTATGATTGATTTGATTTACCGATACTGGAGTCAGAGCAAGAAAATTTCCCCATCCCTATAATTCCATCAATCCAGCCCGAAATCATATAGCTTTCCTCTCACCAGGTTTGGCCCACAAAATTTTGGGCCCAAAGTTGCCTCACTGGGCTTCAGCCCAATAAAGCTCTGAAAGGCCCAGGCTTTCTCTCTGTTCACCCGTCTTCTCCGCTCGGCGAACGTGCTCGGAAGAAAGAGAGAGAGAGAGAGTCGCGAGGACTCTCTTGGCCTTGCTCAATCCGCGGACAAGCAACACCCATCTGCAAGTCACGGCCATGTGGTCTCAATCCTATTCTCAACACCTCGTGCAAGTGTTGTTGCGTACTGGAACAACGTTTCTTGGATTGGCGCAAGCGCAGACCAATTGGGTCCTCGGGTCAAGAGATTTTTGAAGAAAGAGTGAATTTTTTCGTTTGAATTGATCGGTATGCAAGTACCCAGATGGCGAAACTTCGTGGTGATCAAGAATTCATTGATGGCTTCAACATCTGGGACGGTTCGTGCTGCTGGTTTTCACTCAACTCCGGCCACTTGTGAGAAATGGAAGAATAAATGGGATTCTGTAAGTCAACTTATTTTCTTTTTTTGCATTTCCCTCTTAGCAATATCCGGGATTGAATTTACTAATGTGGTACTTGACGTTGATTTATTGATTGATTGAAGGGTATTTGCTTGGTCTTGTGCAATTTCGCGGCTGAAGTGTTTGATGTATTGCTTTGAGTCAATGTGATTATAAAAAATGCTCACTTTTGATCATAAGAAGGGTTCGAAATTGCCGGAAATTTTCCGTGTTCAATGTAGCTTTCTCTGACTTTCCAGAGGATGCCTATTTCGGAGAATGTTTCAGAGTCCTGTAAATTAATGTGGTTTGATTAAGTTTAGAACTTTAGAGCCTGATTTCGAATTTCAAAATTACATTGTGTATTGCGGAGTGCCGGAATGTACATGGAGTTTGAAAGAGATTCATTTGTTTAGGAATTGGGGCGCCCGAAACATTGTAAAAGAGAATTTTCTGTTGTTTTGGCTGCTTTATATGCCTTGAGTGGCACCAACCAATTTGTACAGTATTTTGCACGCACTTGTTTGTGATTGAGGTTTTGCGGCAAAACCATGGTGGAGCGGAAAACACTTGGATGTATGTTATAATCTGAATTACTTCCAAACCATGTGTTTGCATGTTTTAGGGTATCATTTTGTCCCTTTATGCCCCAATTAAGTAGCTTTCAGAAGTGCACAGGTGGAAGACGTTAGGTCAGTCGGCAGTCTTCGTCGTTTTAATAGAAATCATGCTTATAGAAGCCTCATTAGAAGTATGTAAACCAAAAAGTTATCTCCGGCTGGAGAAATAAGCTTATTCTTCAATGATCTCAATGAGAGGCCAAAACTCAGAAAGACTCTAGTTTTCAAATTGTTCCCAAGTTACCCATGTGACGCTCCACATCAAGCAAAGTCATTTAACAATGCCTTTTTAATTTTTTGTGCAGGATTTTGCTAGAGGTGGTCAACAGCCATCTAAGGTAAAGAACGTTGTCTTAAAGTTGGGAACTAATTTCGCTTCCTATTTTCTGTATCACATCCTCACATGTGCAAAGATATATTCACTAATATACCTTGATATAGTTTTGCTCATTGAGGAATTATTGTTGCTATTCTGGGATAATGCCTTTACTTTCTGTGAGAAAAAGCAATGAGATACTTGGTTACATTGTAGCATTGAGATCCTTAAGATGAAGGCTGAGTAAACTTCAACCAAAGCTAAATTTTGCGTGTTGGCCTGTGTTACCTTCATTACGACACTCGTCCTGCTATCAATTAGGATTTTCCTATGTTGAAAAGAAAGCTAGAATCTTGGTGCTTGCTGTGAGTATTACATGAAGGTTACTGACTCTAGATTGGCTGAAGGATGATTTTAGCTCTAGTCAGTTAGATCCCAACTTTTCCCTGCTTTACGACCTTTTCTGAGCACACTTATACACGTTGCTGGCTTAATTTCTACCCAGTTGAGTTTTTACACATGTCTGTATGATGTGCCCTAGCCCTTCCAAGTGTGCTATTACTAAGATTGACATATAAAGAATACAAGTTTTAGAAGACATGCTGGATATTGTTGGACTGCTTTATTAAGAGGTTAATCTCTAACAAGTCATTGACATATTTTTTTCTTTCAAAGCTCCTGTATCATCCCACTGTTCCCACCCTTGAAATACATAAAAAGAAGATCAATAAAAATAAAGAGCTATAAATGTGAGTTTCTGTGACCACTAATATTACATTCTGAGTACTTTACTTGAGCATATTTAATTTAGTTTGAGGAATGTACAGTACAAACATCTTGATAGAATATATCAGAGATTGAGGCACATACAAATATGTGGCCGACTGCTTATATCAGGGCTAATCGATTGATTTCATTGATTAGATACAATGCACGTGATTAAGATTTATAGTTATCATTCAAGTGTCAAGTTGATAACTGTATATCTTGTCTGTATTTTGAATCAGAACTATGTCAGATATGCAACACGTCAGAAGCGTGCTGATACAAAGAAGGCTCTGAAAGATCTCCTCTTGAACAGCGGGTCCTCTAGATTTTCGTTCCAGGTTAACTACTCGCTAGTACCATTTCCTGAAGCGTGGAACATTTAAGATCTCTCATTACTTGGATATCACATCCTTGAAATTGTACTTGTTCCATGCTAGTGCTCCTTATTACTTTGTGGGGCTATCTTCTACCCCAAACTCTTCTCATGAAATCATTTTCGAGCGGCTATCCTTACACAACTGTAGATATCATGTTGATCTTTCTGATTGTCTGGTCCTTTGAGCATCTCTATTTATTGCTATAACATATGCACAGGACAAGAGCCCTGCCTGGAATTTTGATGAGACAGAAAATCAGTCAGATAATTGTGGTAATAGAGGTAGATCAAAGCCATCTTCTCGGCGTGCTGGGAAGAGCCACCAAAAGAAAATGAAGCGTGAGCTTTTACCCTTCATCTAAGTGATATTTCATTAGTTGTTGTTTATGTCCAGTTTGGTTCTATTTTGGGCTCCTCTAACTAAAAGAAGGGGGTAAAACACTCAGCTTTTGAATTTGTATGAGCACACAGCTGGTTATATACCCACTGCCTAGGCTTATCAGACATTTATGCTATTGATATGTTTCTTTATAGGCTACCAAATAGTAAGAATGTTGAATTCGTTATCTACCCTTGAAAAAGGAAAAAAAAAAAAGAAAAGAACGGTTGGGATTAGCATGTACCCATTTTTATGACTTATATGGGTTAAAGTTCGCTTTGGTCCCATAAGATGATAATATTAAAGAGCAATGAATATAAATTAAGTGGAGAAGGGTGGAAACTTGTGAAGTTGTATTAACATGTCTTCTCAAAGGGAAGAATAAAGGAGTGAACTCTGCATTGAATACAGAAACTCTTTCAGGACACCATTGGTTAGTGTTCCCACTTGGCAAGTTCCTCTTTGATTATAGAATATAGTGTTTCATTTTGACTCATTATCCTCAATTTATTCTGATTCAATGTGGATCGAAAGTGATGGAGATAAAGCAATTGATGTTTATACTGTTATCGGTCAATAAAAATGAAGGCTTTGGTCCCGCATCAGAATGTTTAATAGTTTATTTCCCAAAATGTTGAATAGTTAATTCTTTGCAAATTATTACCTTTACAGGAAAGTTTAGGAGGGAGAGCTTCTGTGAGGACCTAGATGATCATCCTGAGACGATATTTCAAGCAACATTCAGGAATAGGTGGTACACTTGGTCTTTCAATTTAAGGCACTCTTCTGCCTTTGAAAATGCATCATCCGGTTTTCAGTGGAGAGAGGATATTAATTGGGGGAACCGCAGAACAAAAGAATGGGAAACAGCAAGTGAAACAGAGTCTGATGATGAGTCAATTAGAATAGGATCAGTGTCCGATAGAAAAATGCTGGGTTTGCCTATAACAGGTCCTTTGAAGATAGAAGATGTGAAAAACGCGTAAGCATGTATTTTTCTCCTTGTTTCTTTCTTTTCTGTATGTTCGGTGAAGTTGTCACATTTGCCTATTGTAATTGCTAACTTGTCATTGTATGTGCAGATTTCGACTGTCAGCCCTGAAATGGCATCCCGATAAGCATCAAGGCCCTTCACAGGTAAGTCTATGAAACTTCTGTCTGGGGTCTTATTCTTTACAAGCTCCATTTGAATGTTGACAATTTTAATGCATCCATGAGATAGTCTAGAGAAAATGTATGTAGCTACCTCCAATGACCTGTAGATCTATTTCTAAAGCCCCAACAAAGAAATAGAACAGAAATCAAAACAAAAATTCTTGTCCCTGATACTTTTTCTTGGAAGCGATCCTGACAAAGCTGTGTTCACCAGTTCATTGATCGACTTACAGACGTTAAAATCACTTTTCTGCGTTCTTGTAACTATTCGCCGTTCAATGTTCCTGCAGTCAATGGCTGAAGAGAAGTTCAAGTTATGTGTTGATGCATACAAGTCACTGTGCAGTGCTCTTTCAGCGGCTTAAACTGTAAGCTTTGGCCCAGACGGGTTCAGCTCTTCGAAACTTTTCTTTCCATGAGTAGGCTTAGTGATATTGTGACATCATTTATTTATTTCTACTGATCATCCTTGCAAAGTTCATATCAGATGGTTCTAAACTTTTCCTGGTGCTACATTTTTTTCTTGATTGTTCAAATTGCTTATCAGAAATTTTTATTTTGCAACTTGAGGGTTTTTCTTCCATTGTAATGAGTAATATAATCAGCTGTTCAATGGCCAAAGGTCATTATAATAAGTATTGCTCTGTAGTTGACATTCTATGATTTTAAGAGATTATTAGAAATGATTAATGCTACTTCATTTTCCAAATTTCAAGCATACCATGTCAGTTTTTGAGGTCTAAATAGCCATTTCCATGCCCTAATTCCCAATGAAAAAAGTCCTGCCATTTCTTGTTTTATAGCCTGTGCTTTATTTTGTGCAAGCTTTAGAACATTCCCACGATGAATGCGAAAATGATTACAGGTTCCGGTGCATGCAGTTGAATCCATTGGTCGATTTTGTGGGCTTATAGCTAAATCTTGTTGACCGAATCTGATTGAACGGTGAACATGTATCCAGATGCATGCTGACTGCACCCCAAATGCACACACTTTTGGCTATGGGGCTTTTATGATCCGTCAAGCGATCAATCCTCCAGTCATTACCTGTTGCAACCACATGTATGAGTCGAAACTCTTATATAAATTGTCGCAAAAATGGAAATTTAAGAAGTTTGCTATCAAGAGGTGAACTTTTAGTCTTATTTAATCTAGCAGTTATCAATCTCCTGAGGAATGGTTACTCGGGACAGCAGAAACCACCCCCTTCGGCTGCCAAGACCTTGCATTAGCAATCATCATAAAAATGTCATCTTTAAAGTCCATTCTTTTCCTGCATTAGTCTTGTTCAAGCAGACTCGGTATGTTTCACTGAATTGGGCATTGTTGCTCCTAGCTAGTCAATTTCCTTTCTCGCGCAAGCACTTTGCTTGCTGGAACATTGTTCGCCCGCTGATCGTGCCCCCCCTTAAGAACCGTTCTGAACATCAGCCGGACTGCTGAAGGGTACGCGGTTGAAAACGGTTCATTACTATGATCTGGACATCAATCCACCGCTAGAAAATGTTCAGAGGACCAAAAACTGGAAACACTCTGCGATTTTTAATCAATTGAGCCGGCAATGCAGAGTCATTTTATTTGGGAAAAGTGTTAGAAAACTCCTACTCCTAAACTTTTTTTGGTGCCAATTGAGTCCTAAATCTTTTGACGTAGTGTCATTTCAATCCTTGTAGCTAATTTTGGCCAAATATTGCTTACATGGACGCCGGCCGGCCTATATGGCACCGCCAGCGCTAACGTGGACAATTTTTAATCATATTTTTTTCGAATTTTTATTTTCTTTTTCTTTTCTTTATTTTTTTTTTCTTCCCTTCCTTCTTCCAGCCAGTCACCAGACCTTGGCAAAGGCTAAGGCCGACAAGGTTGATCTCGCCAGCCACTGACAAGGCTCGCCCTAGCCGGATGGCTGAGAGGGTGGCCTTGCGCTAGGCTGGCAGGGCACTAGGTCAAAAGGTTTAAGACTAAATTGGCACAATTAAAAGGTTTAGGACTAAATTGGTACCAGTACAATAGGTTTAGGACTTTTCTGACACTTTTTCCCTAATTAATCTATCTTGCAATGCCATTACAATAATTAAGAGAAGCATATTGAAACATGTGCATGTTAATTGATTGAAATAAAGTATCAACTATATAGTTTTTATGCACGTTGAAACAACTACGTGAGTCATTTACAGTTGTAACAGGCTGTTTAAAGCTGGTTTAACTTACTAACATCTCCAAACTCGCGTGAAAAATGCAAATAACACGAAAACAGTTCATTAGACCTCAAGCTTTTACAATTAGAAAAAATAAATTCCTTGAAATGCCCACGTAGATGAAGTTTGCTGAGATTTATTAAAATAAAATGATATAAAATGAAAATTTAATTGAAATAGTCGAAATCTCTATAAGTAAGCTATTTGTACTTTTACATAAAATACACATCTATATGTGTGTAATTTTTGAGGAATTTTTGTCTCTCACACGTTTGCTGAATTTACGAAAAACCAAATTATGCACATATAAAACATGCTCTGCCAGACTAGATTAAAAATAGCTTCAATTTTGAAATTATTTTATGTCCTTTCTCTAGTCAGTTAACCATGTGACATTTCAAGAATCATTTACGCATATCAACATGATTGTTTGTATTCTTATTGATCAAAATAAGTACAATATTATTATAATGTGTCGTAGATAGCGTGAATTTGTAATGAAACCCAATTATTAGATAAGGTATTTCTATGATGTCTTGTAATTAGATAGTCAGACAATATGTGTTTTTCTTGTATATAATACAAACTATATGAACTCATGGTAATTTACTTTTACGATCATATTATACCTGTTGAAATGTTATCTCACATCTTTTGCTAATGAGTCTTATATACTCCTCTCAAACCTTTTTAACGTAATAGTAAGACAAATGACAAAATATACAATTTTTGTTTGTCAAATCGAATTATTTTCATCAGTTATATTACTAACAGAGGTCAAAATATGATTGTGGAGTAGTATCCTATATTACTTTCTAAATTGTGTTCGCAGCTCTCATCTAACAACTATTTGAATTTCTTTCCTAAATCAATCCACATTTTAAAACAATTTCTCTATCTCCGTACATAAGTTTTAATTACTTTCGACATGTGTACGAGTGTGCTCTTTTTTCTACTATAAAGAATAGGCGGCATTCGTCCTTGAAGACAAAATATACCCACAGTAATTCTCTCTAATCCTTCTATATTTTATTAAAGTGATGACACAAATAGCCCTTAAACTTTAGCCCAATATACAATGGGGTCGATAAACTTTTAATTTGTTTAATGCAGTCCCTGAACTTTAGCCCAATATGCAATGCGGTCCATGAACTTTAAATTTATTTCATGTGGTCCTTGGACTTTTGATACATATTCAACTTAGTCCGTGATCTATATAAAAATGTTCAATGTTGTCTCTAAACTTGAACTAATAGAAGGATCACATTAAACATTTTTATATAGTTTAGGGACTAAGTTAAACATGTACCAAAAATTCATGGATTATATTGAACAAATTAAAAGTTCAGGGACCACATTGCACATTAAACTAAAGTTGAGGGGTCACGTTGAACAAATTAAAAATTGAGAGACTACATTACACATTATGCTAAATTTTATAAATCATTTGTGTCATTTTCTCTATTAAAGTTGAAGGAGATAATCAAAACCAAAATGGGGTGAGAAAAGTCGATGAGGTAAGGTATGACCGGCAGGTCCGAGAAATTTAATGTTTATCGCCTTTTGCATGACAAGTTGACCTTGCACTACGGGTGATCGCACTGATAGGTTCCCAAATGACAAGGTTTTCTCAAGGAAAAATGACACAAATAATCTCTGAATTTTGGCCCAACGTTTAATGTGGTTCCTGAACTTTTAATTTATTCATTATAGTCTTTGAACGGTAACCCAATGTGCATTGTTGTCCCTCAACTTTCAATGTGGTCCTTGGACTTTTAATAGATGTTCAACTTAGTCCCTAACTAGATGAAAATGTTCAATGTTATCCCTTGAACTTGAATTAATGGAATGACAACACTGAACATTTTCTTATAATTCAAGACTAAGTTGAACATGTATCAAAAATCCATGGATCATATTAAATAAATTATAAGTTCACGGACCACATTGCACATTGAGCTAAAATTTGGGGACCACATTAAACAAATTAAAATTTTAGAGATCACATTGTATATTGGGCAAAAGTTCATGAAGTATTTATGTCATTATCCATTTTCTTAATTAGAAGCTTCACAAGTGCTCATGAAGTGATGACCCAAAAAAAAACAATGGTCATTAAGCACCTAACATAGTAAAATCTCTCTCCTAGTGTGTTTCATAAAGTTGAGTATTCTACTCGTTTGGTATAAACATTTTAGACAGTTATAATACTATGCGAATAGCGTAATCTCAAAACAAATCAAGGCATATAAGCCACGAATGGGTGAACATCTTTACCTACCGGTTCCATTAAAACCTCCAGTGATGAACATTTATTTATAAATTTAAATTCTACTTATTCTCTCCATCACATTTATCCATAATAAAAAAATTACACAATATTGTTCGATCAGTTTCTTATGCAGAAAAAATCAGGAGGAATCAAGAAAAGTTGTGTTTTTCCGTGGAAAATCCAGCTAACGATGACAATATGAAATTTTCTGATATCATTTTTTGTCTCTAAGAAGCACTTGGCTTTGATGGGCAGAGATTTGAATAGTCTAGCAACAAAATTGATATGTAATAATGATTCCAATGATAAGATCGAAACAAACGTTCGAAATTGAGGGTAGATCTCAATTCGAACTAATACAACAGTGATTATTACATCTTCGATATTATGTATATAATGTGACTTATCTCTTTTCCAATACACATTTTATTTAGAATAACTGTAGCAAGCATCGTCGATATTAAAAAAAAGGAATTACACAAGCGGCTTTCTACACAATTGATTGGGGAAATATGGTGATTATAATCTCATATCGAGATCAAATGTGTAAAATTTTCTTATATATCGACGGTGAATGGTTTAGATTTCCTTTTACTTGATTTTTATTTATGTCGATGTTAGAAAAAGCTAAATGTTTGTCTTTTACTATATTTAAAGTATGACACGATTCTTGTTTTGATAATTATGCGCAATGATAACTCTTAGCTTGTGTTATTTCTATTTGAGACATTTAAATACGCTGACCACACTCAACTTCTCCTCGTTACATAGATTTTTCCTCCTCCTTTGTAACATATTACCAAGTTTTTGTTCAAGAAATCTTTTCACAAGAGATTCGCGTGGGCTTTGCTTATAAATTCAAAGATGAACCCATTTCAAATGAAATACACAGGATGCTGATCGTGCACCTAAATACCCTTTACGTGTTTGACTTCTTTAATTAGTTTATGAACATACGACAGTAAAATAAAATCTCGTGCGACCATTAAAAAGGGTAGAGATGAGTTAAGTGCTCATTTCATTCAAGCCAGAATGACCCAAATCGGTGGCAACAAAGGTGCTGGCCGTTGTGCAAAATGAACAAAAACGAGAGAACTTAACTTATTATGAAGACAAGATGCAACAGCCAAAGAAGCAGCAAAGAGCGCAGGAGCTTGATGTCGATCTTGTTTGCTCTAATTCCATATAGCAAGTTCATACGAAGATGGAATAGATAAAGAAAAGAGAAAATGAATAAAGGTTTTATGCGGCTCGGTCAACCAAGGAAAGGTTCCTTAGAAGCCTAGGTTTATGGTAGAAATCCCCATTCGACTTACCTTCTTGGGGTAGATTCATTTGCCTTTGATATTTATGGTAATAATAGATGTTTTACGCATGGGACGTTAATGCTCAATTTTACCATAACACGGCAGGCATATCTCGCCAATGCTCATTCACATGATATTATGCTGCCAATACGTCATGCCACACGACAGTCTCACTTCTTCGATGTCCATCCCGGGTAAAGTTATAAATGCTCTTGAGGACCTTATAAATCAGAACAAGCTCTCGGAAGAAACAGAGAAGACGAAAGCTTCACAGGAGCACAGTCCACCTGATACGAGTACTCACTCCTGGAAGGAAATGGCCGGCAAGAAACCATATATGGCGGTCGCTCTGGTCCAGGTGATCTATGCGGGCATGTTCCTGCTCTTGAAGGCCGCGTTTGACAGCAGCCTGAACAACTTCATCTTCGTCTTCTACAGACAGGCCGCCGCCACCGTTTTCCTGGTCCCTCTTGCCTTATATTTCGAATGGTAAGTAGCAGACTCTGGTCCTCTTCTTCTTTCTCGCATTTCATTTGTCTTTTCAGTGCCTTTTTATGATGGCTTTATATTCACTATCCAAAGATTTTGGCTAACTTTCTTGATTCCAGGAGGACGAGGCCTTCCTTATCGTTCGTGACTTGCTGCAAGATATGTCTAACTTCCTTATTCGGGTAAAGCGTATGCGAATCTCTATTAAATTTTGACTTTAAGAATGCAATGATGGGGAAAACATTTTCCTTCTTTTCTCGCGAATAAAATGAAATAGAGTGAGTGAGCCAATCGAAGCTTTCTTGAGAATTTCAGGATCACTGCAAGCTTGGAAACCTACGGCCTAGCCCTTTTGTACACGTCACCAACTTTGGCGGCGGCGGCGGCGTACTGTCTGACTGCCATCACCTTCTTCGTGGCGGTTTTGCTCAGGCGAGTTTTACTTACTCTTACTATATAAACTGAGTTCTTAGTGTAAGAATCGGCGCGGCCAACAAATATCATTATGATTATAATATTCTCCTCGAGAAAATACACAGCTGGCGTGAAAAAAAATTCAAAACGATACAAAACCACTTCTACGGCCTACACGTGGCACGGGTGGGTCCCAGAAGCTTAAACCCTCTCTCACAAAAAACACGAAAGCTGGACAATGACACAAATAATTTATGGACTCTGATCCAATATGTAATATGATTCATAAACTTTTAATTTGTTCAATGTTGTCATTAAATTTTAGCATAATGTGTAATTGGTCTCTAAATTTTTAATTTATTCAATATTATCCTTCCATTAATTCAAGTTTAGAAACAACATCGAACATTTTCATATAGTTCATGGACTAGATTGAACATGTATTAAAAGTTTATCAACCACATTGAACAAATTGAAAGTTCAGGGATGACACTGCACTTTGAGCTAAAGTTCATGGATCACATTGCACATCGGGCCAAAGTTCATAAATCATTTGTGTCATTTTCCCACCCTCGAACCCTTCACTCAGGCCATGGCGGTAGTTTCCACTTCCCTCGCCTCTCAATTCTCCGGCCTCCGCCGCCCAGTCCTTTATTCAACACATTAATTCTCGAGTTTGCTTTTCTTCTTCTTCTCAAATGGAAGTCGTGCAAAGGCGCCGGCACCGACAAGGTAGATCGAATTACCACACGCATTGCGTTTTTTTTTTTATTTGCCGGTAATCCTTTTAGGTGCGACGGCGTTTGATTTTGGTACAAGTCGTTGGGTAGGGCTTAAGTATGTGATTGATGCTCACTGGAAATGTCTGTTCAATGAGAATTTACGAAATTCCATTATCTGCATTACTTCAGTTTATGGACAATTAAGCCGCGTAGAGTTTTTTAAAACGTCAATGGGGAAGACGAACAAGAGAGAGAGAGGGAGGCTTCATTCGTGGGACCCACCGCTGCCCCATGTCGATTGTTGAATGGCCCGGCCCCATGGTGATGTGGAGGGGCTGGCGTATGCAATATTTTCTTGTTCTTGAACGAAGGTCTTGATATGAGGAGCGCGAGTTCCGTCTCAGAAGTGACCAGCTTGGACGCCATGGATTATCAATCGGTCCATAGCCCCGAGGGAACGAGAGAATTGGAGGATAGAGTAGAAAGAGAGATAGAGAGAGATGCCCCTTGCAAAGTAATACTTCGGGGTTTAAAAACAAGGGATTTGTTGTTGGCGTGAGCTCTATTTCGTACAAAATAGGGATTTTTTTGTTTTTCCTTTATTACAGTTTTTTTCCTTATTTATTGAGATACTAGGGTTATTCCCTGTATTCTATATAAGAAAGATTGTAATGTTGTACAGTATGATTCAATATAGAGAAAAATATTCTTCTACATGGTATCAGAGCCTAGGGTTCACTCCTTGTGAGTATTGTACGTTAATCCCCGATTACGGCGGTCCCGCTCATGCCGGCCGACTTCGTCTCACTTCTTCACTGCGCCGTTGTCTCGCGCCGGCCGACTTCGTCTCGCCCGATCACGCTCGACATTGGATCCATGGCGGATGAAAACCCTGGAGGAGCAGTGATTCCCCACCAAAATCAAGGAGGGAATTCGACCACAGAAGCGTTTTTGGAGAATCTGACCACCAGATTGACTCAGATTCTGACTCAAAATCAGAATCCTCCTCCTCCACCTCCAGCACCAACACCACAGAATGATTCGGCTTCATCTCAGATTGCGATTAAACTGGATGGAACCAACTATGGCTTATGGTTTCAGGTTGTCAAGATGTACATCACAGGCAAAGACAAGCTGGGGTATATCAATGGAGACCTCCCTCAGCCTTGGCCTACAGATCCTGTTTTTCGGAAGTGGAAAACCGAGGACTCGACTGTGAAAGGATGGCTCATCAATTCCATGGATTCGGCGTTAATTGGCAATTTTATTAGATTCCCTACCGCTAAAGCTATGTGGGATTCCGTAGCTACCACTTTCTTTGATGGCACCGATACTTCCCGGGTGTATGATTTAAAGCGCCAGGTATCACGACTCAAGCAAGCTGGAGGATCAATCGAAAAATACTACAATGATCTTCAAGGACTCTGGCGTGAAATTGATTTCCGCAGACCTACTCTTATGGTGTGTCCTACAGATATTGAGTGCTACAATAATGTTGTTCAAGAGGATAGGGTTTACCTTTTTCTGGATGGACTTGATGATCGTCTCGACAAGGTTCGTGCAGATGTCTTGCAGATACAGCCTTTCCCTACAGTTGAGGAAGCCTACGCACGCGTCCGTAGGAAAGATGTGCGCCAAACCGTGATGCTAACCAATGCCGATGGCTTTCCTACGAGTACAGCAATGGTCTCACGGGGCAGTCAAGGAGACTCGTCTCTGCAGTTGATGGCAGGCAGTTCGGTGGGTAGAGATGGGCGCTCTCGGTCTGCTATCAAGGCCAAGTCTCAGGTGCCCGGCGGCTGTTCTCACTGTGGCAATTCCAAACACACTAGGGACACTTGTTTTAAGCTGCATGGATTTCCAGATTGGTGGGACGATTTTCAAGCGAAGAAGAAGAAATCTGAAGCAGAACTGGGCAAGAGTGCAGGGCAGGCATCCTTGGTGACTAGGAGTTCGTCACTTTCCTTGGTCCCGATGGTACCTTCAGCTAATTCTTCCACCCTTCCTTCTGAAGGTAATTGTGATTATGTTTTTGTCACTACTCGTCATGGTGGAAACAATGGCTGGATTATCGACTCAGGCGCTACCGATCACATGATGCCTTACCCCAATGACCTAGTCAACCGTACCTCACCGCGGCGAGACAGTGTGTATAATGCTAATGGACATTGCCATCTGGTCACCGGGGCAGGGAGTGTAACTCTCATGCCATCTCTTTCTCTATCTAATACATTACTTGTGCCCTCTTTGTCCAACCGTTTATTGTCTCTTGGATAGATTATTGATGAGTTGAATAGCAGTGTTCTTCCACCCTTCCTTCTGAAGGTAATTGTGATTATGTTTTTGTCACTACTCGTCATGGTGGAAACAATGGCTGGATTATCGACTCAGGCGCTACCGATCACATGATTCCTGACCCCAATGACCTAGTCAACCGTACCTCACCGCGGCGAGACAGTGTGTATAATGCTAATGGACATTGCCATCTGGTCACTGGGGCAGGGAGTGTAACTCTCACGCCATCTCTTTCTCTATCTAATACATTACTTGTGCCCTCTTTGTCCAACCGTTTATGGTCTCTTGGATAGATTATTGATGAGTTGAATAGCAGTGTTCTTCCACCCTTCCTTCTGAAGGTAATTGTGATTATGTTTTTGTCACTACTCGTCATGGTGGAAACAATGGCTGGATTATCGACTCAGGCGCTACCGATCACATGATTCCTGACCCCAATGACCTAGTCAACCGTACCTCACCGCGGCGAGACAGTGTGTATAATGCTAATGGACATTGCCATCTGGTCACCGGGGCAGGGAGTGTAACTCTCACGCCATCTCTTTCTCTATCTAATACATTACTTGTGCCCTCTTTGTCCAACCGTTTATTGTCTCTTGGATAGATTATTGATGAGTTGAATAGCAGTGTTCTTATGTACCCAAACTTCTGTTTGTTTCGGGACATTCTCACGAAGGAGATTATTAGGCGTGGTACTAAGAAGGAGGGGCTATACATTGTGGATGATCTCAGCTCTGGCTGCGCCTATCACACTCTTGGTCGGTCTGTTAGTAAGGAGAAGGATGTTTGGTTGTGGCATCGTCGATTGGGGCACCCATCATTTAGATATTTGAAATATTTGTTTTCTGAGTTGTTTCGTGGTTTATCGGATTCTGCTTTTCAATGTGAAACATGCATTATAGCAAAGAGTCATCGTGTTTCTTTTCCTTTGAGCTCTAATAAAAGTAGCAAGCCTTTTTGTTTGGTTCATTCTGATGTGTGGGGTGCATCTCCAATTACTACAATGTCTGGAACGAGATGGTTTATAACCTTTGTTGATGACTGCACACGTATGACATGGTTGTATCTAATGAAGTATAAAGATGAGGCTCCTAACATATTCCATATGTTTCATAAAATGATTACCACCCAATTTGAAGCTCGTATTCAGATTCTCTGCACGGACAATCGTGGGGAATATATCAATCAACACCTTACCTCTTATTTTAAGGAACATGGTCTCATCCATGAGACCTCTTGCACTCAAACCCCTCAACAGAATGGTGTGGCCGAAAGAACCGCCACATTCTAGAGACGGCGATAGCTCTTCTAGTCAGCGGCAATGTTCCAAAAAGGTTCTGGGATGCAGCGGTGGTCACAGCCATTCACTTGATGAATCATATGCCTTCTCGTGTGTTGCAATTTCAAACTCCATTACAAGCTCTATCCCAGTTTGTGCTTCTTCCTTCAGTCTTGACAATACCGCTTAAAGTGTTTGGGTGTGCGGCTTTTGTGCATCTTCACAAGAACCAACGCACCAAAATTGACCGTGTGTGGTACGGTGTGTATTTATTGGTTACGGGATTCACCAATAGGGGTTTCGCTGCTATGATCCGACGACCAAGAAGACTCATGTTACCATGGACGTGACTTTTCTGGAATCTGAGTCCTATTTTTCTCCACCTCATTGTTCCTTTCAGGGGGAGAATTATAGTGAAAAGAAAAATTGGTGGGACATTGGCATGGAGGGTGCGGAGTCAGGAGGACATGTGGAGTCCGGGGTGCGACTGGGTGGGGCTAGACCATTAACCAGCTCACGAAAAGTTTCAAAGGTGCAGTTTGATGAGGATCTAGGCCATGGTTCGATGGCAGGCAATGAGGGGGAGGGTGCGATGGCAGATGATGAGGGGGAGGGTGATCTTTTTCAGCTGAAAGTGGAGATGAGCAACAGCCTATATCTACACCTAATGAGCAAGATCAGCCTGCTCCTTCGCAAATTGCCCTTTCTTCAGTACACGACCACTCTCTTGAGAATGATTCTGAGGTAAGCTCTCTTCCTGATCTTGAGGTTTCTGATGATTCTAATTTGGTTGTTAAATATAAACTCCCTGACAGACATAACCGGGGCAAGCCTCCTAGTCGGTACTCACCGGATGTCGAGGAACGAAGGTCTAAATATCCCATTGCCGATTTTGTGTCAACAAGAAGGCTGTCGGAATTTTCTAAGGCTTTTGTGTCAAATGTATCAGTTGTTCGAATTCCGAATGGGGTGGGAGAGGCCTTAAAGGATCCAAAATGGGTCCAAGCTATGAAGGAGGAGATGGAAGCATTAGAAAAAAATCAGATTTGGAGACTTGTAGAGTTGCCAGAAGGGAAGAAAGCCGTGGGGTGTACGTGGGTGTTCACCATTAAACACAAGGCAGATGGTACTATTGAGAGATACAAGGCTCGATTGGTCGCAAAAGGATACACACAGACTTATGGTGTAGACTATCAGGAAACTTTATCTCCGGTTGCAAAATTGAATACTGTGTGAGTTTTGTTGTCACTTGCCGCAAATATGGATTAGCCATTGCATCAGTTTGATGTAAAGAATACATTTCTTCATGGAGATTTGGAGGAAGAGATTTACATGGAGGTTCCACCTGGATATGGGTGTGTTGGTAAGTCGAATATTGTTTGTAGACTGAAGAGGTCGTTATATGGTTGAAGCAGTCACCTCGTGCTTGGTTTGGTCGGTTCAGCTCAGCCATGAAAAAGTACAGTTATTCCCACAGCAATTCAGATCACACTTTATTTTTGAAGCAAAGTCAAGGTAAGGTGACTGCCCTGATCATATATGTTGATGATATGATCATCACAGGAGATGATACTGAAGAAATTTCGAGGCTTCAAGAGAAGTTGGCAGAAGAGTTTGAGATGAAGAACTTGGGAGGACTAAAATATTTCTTGGGTATTGAGGTAGCTAGGTCTAAGGAAGGAATTTTCTTATCACAGAGAAAATACATACTTGATTTGTTGGTTGAAGTGGGAGTGTTAGACTGTAAGCCCGCTGATACTCCTATAGTGCATAATCATAAACTTGGGAAGTATCCTGATCAAGTACCAACTAATAAGGAGAGATATCAAAGGTTAGTAGGAAGATTAATTTATTTGTCTCACACTCGCCCAGACATTGCTTATGCAGTAAGTGTTGTGAGTCAATTTATGCATGCTCCTAGTGAAGAACATATGAATGCAGTATATCGTATCCTTCGATATTTAAAATCGACTCAAGGGAGAGAAATATTGTTTGCAAAGAATGGTCACCTTGCAATGGAAGGATATACGGATGCGAACTGGGAAGGGAACGCATCAGATAGAAGGTCGACGTCAGGTTATCTCACATTTGTAGGAGATAACTTGGTCATGTGGAGGAGCAAGAAGCAAAAAGTTGTAGCCTTGTCCAGTGCCGAGGCAAAATTTAGAGAAGTAGCGAAGGGGTTGTGTGAGTTATTATGGCTTAAAAAGCTGTTGTCTGAACTTGGATATCCACCAGAGTCTGGGATGAAGTAGTTTTGTGATAATAAAGCCGTTATAGCTATCTCTCACAACCCGGTTCAGCATGATCGAACCAAACATGTTGAAGTTGATGAACACTTTGTCAAGGAGAATTGGATGCTAAAGTAATTCAGTTGCCTTTTGTCAAATCTGAAGATCAATTGGCCGACGTTTTGACCAAAGCTGTGTCAAGTAGAGCGTTTCAAAGCTCACTTGTCAAGATGGGTATCGAAGACATCTTCTCACCCACTTGAGGGGGAGTGTTGGCGTGAGCTGTATTTCCTACAAAATAGGGATTTTTTTGTTTTTCCTTTATTACAGTTTTTTTTCCTAATTTATTGAGATACTAGAATTATCTCCTATATTGTATATAAGAAAGATTGTAATGCTGTACAGTATGATTCAATATAGAGAAAAATATTCTTCTACATTTGTTAGCATAACAGGTTTTGCACCACTCTGAAAGTAGCAGCATGTTGTGAGCCAAAAAAAATTTAAGAAGTGGATCCCACAACAATTTAAAATTATTTTTTATTTACTTTTTGTTATCTTAAATTATCCAATCATTTCTCTAAAAACAATGTTGTTTCGCAGGATGGAAACGTTGCAATTGAGGACAACCTCGGGGTTGTCCAAGCTTACGGGTATAGTTGTGTGCCTCGGAGGAGCGGCAACCTTGGCCTTTTACAAGGGTCCGCAAATCAAACTCCAGTGCCATCATCTTCACAGGCATCACAACATGAGCCCATCCCATCCAACATCGGGCACGAGTTGGGTCAAGGGCTGCTTCTTCATCCTCCTTGCCAATTTCTGCTGGTCGTTCTGGCTCGTTTCGCAGGTCAAAAAAACAAAAACTCCCTAACATCTTCATCGAGCATACACACTGGCTTAAATTTTTGGACCTAATTAGAATGTCTTTTCGATCGATGACTCACATAAAGTTTTTTTACGGATGGATAACGACGAGTTATCCCTCGAAGTTGATGCTCACACTGTTGCAGTGTTTCATGAGCTCAATCCAAACACTCATCGTCGCCCTTTCTTTGGTGAGAGACCCTTCTGAGTGGAAATTGGATTGGAACATCCGCCTCCTCGCTGTCGCTTATTGCGTGAGCTCACTGATCTCTCTCCCTTTTGCTCCATACGTATGGATTGGATTATTTCTCCTGGTTAATTGTCTACTGTTTGATACGACAAACAGGGAAGAGTGGTAACTGGGATGGCATTTTATCTACAAACTTGGGTCATTGAGAAGAGGGGGCCAGTTTTCTTAGCCATGTCCACGCCACCGGCACTCATAATCATTAATTGTTCTCGTTTCTTCATTTCTCCTGTGTGATACCCTCACTTTTGGAAGGTGATTCTCATTCCAGTTTCGTCAGTTCCAGATTTATCTTCTTTTAAGTGGAATTCATTGATAATTGTGATTAATGTCTCAAATCGTGTGGGCTTTCCTTCAGTATTCTTGGTGGGGTTTTGCTGGTTGGAGGGCTATACAGTGTCCTGTGGGGGAAGAGCAGGGAGAAAGGGCAGGATCAGGGAAGTCGCGAGCCGGGGGTTGACCAAGAATGCTCAGTCATACAAGAGGAGACCTCTTCTCATGCAGACATACCTATCTAGACAAGGGGGAAAATTGGCTCAATGAGATCCACAAGAGCATTTCGTTATTTTCTATTTTTCATGATGAAAGACAGACAGTAAATTAAAATTATCCATATCTCTTAAGATTGCACGTATATTGCACGTACATTGCACGTATATTTCTTTAATTGTACATATCTTAATTGAGATATTATTTCAGAATAATTATCTAATAAAACCTTTAAATAGGCTGATGTATTCTTTATTAATATAGATATCGAAATATAAACAAATTCCATATTTTTATTTTCTGTATCATTATTAACTTAATTCATTGATGACTGTGATTAATGTCCCAAATGTGTAGGCTTTCTTTCAGTATTCTTGGTGGGGTTATTTTGTACGATGAGAGACAGACAGTAAATAAAATTATCAGGGTTATGGTTTATACTCAAATACATTCTATATAGCAGGTGTTTTAATTAAGTTTAGAACTTTAGAGCCTGATTTCGAATTTAGGGTATCATTTTGTTTCTTTTTGTGCCATATAAGTAGCTTTCGGAAGTGCACAAATGCAGGATGTCTTGTCAGTCGGTTATCTCCGTCTCTTTGATTGAAATCATGCTCATAATTAAAAAGCCTCATTAGAAGTATGTTAACACATGATTTTTTGGCCGATCAGTCATTTTAAGGTAAAAACTTGAGATATTGGACGCGATAGGACCCATTTCTCAACCAAAACAAAGTCATTTAACATTTGTTCTTCCATAAACCATTCGTTTACATGTCATTTGCACTTTGATTTCAAAAAATGAAAGCTTGACTTTAAAGTTTACTTCTTGGTGAAACTTTCTTTGAAAAGTCTAATCCCAGGTCAAAATTTGGCATTTGGCATAAAACGATATAGATTAGTGTCGATTTCACTTTTGCACTTTCAATTTCTAAAAAAATCGAAGTTTGACTAATTAATTGGTTTTTAAGACTAAATCACTGAAAAAGTCAACTTTTGATCAAAAATTCCAAAATTAAAAAAGAAAAAAGAAATAAACAAGCGGTAGGTGGCTGGCAACCCTCCCTCCCACCTATGGCCACTGCCCCAACGCCGGTGGGGCGGCAACAACGGCCGGCGACCCCCACTAGAACCAGGATAAGGCGGTGACCCTTTCCCAGATCTAAACAACGATCACCGGCCCTCGCCCTGATCTCGCCCGTTCTAGGAGAGGGCCATAAGACCTAGGCGAGGGCCGGCAGCCCTCCCCCAAACCCGGGCAAGGGCTGGGCACCCTCACCCAGATCTAGGAGAGGGTCATCACGGACCTCTCTCGATTCTGGCAAGGGCCAGCAAGCCCTCACTAAGGTGCCGACGACCCCGCCAGCCATCGCAGCTACCCCACCAGCGATGGAGCGGCGGCCACAAGCGAGGAGGGCTGACCCAGTCTTCCTGCTTGTTTTTCTTCTTCTTTTTAAACTTTAGCTTTTTTTCTTTTTCAAATTTGTTTTTTATGGAAAGAAAAAACTAGAAAAGAAAAAAAAAGGAAAAAATAAAAAAAAATAAAGCACAAAAATGCCCTTGACTGTGGTGAGGTCATATCCTTTGTTGAGACTAACGTGGCCGTTTCATATCCTTATTTGAAATAAGGTTCACTTCAGGCCCTTATTTGAAAAAAAAAATTAGAGTACTTCATGCACTTATTTGACACAAAGTCCACCCCATGCCCTTATTTGAAAAAATGAAAGCACTTAGAGCCCTTATTTGGAAAAGATTAGGGTACTTCAGGCACTTATTTGATACAAAGTCCACTCCATGCCCTTATTTGAAAAAATGAAAGCACTTCGAGCACTTATTTGGAAAAAATGAGGGTACTTCAGGCACTTATTTGACACAAAGTCCGCTCCATGCCATTATTTGAAAAAATGAAAGCACTTCGAGCCCTTATTTGGAATTTTCCCTATACCGTACAAATATCTTGATAGAATATATCGGTATAAGGACACCATGAGTGCCTTAACTTTCGTACGGTACTCACTTGAGCGTCATAACTTTTTTTTGGCTTACTTAAGTGCCACTTCTGGCAAAAAAAGATCACTTGAGTGCCATTGGCCATTTAGCAGCCGGAAAATCCGACGTGGACACTGATCGTCCTACGCGGCTTCGCCAGAGCTGACGTGGATAATATTTTCATATATTTTTGAATTTTTTTATTTTTATTTTTATTTTTATTTTTCCTTTTTTTTGTAAATTTTTTTTTAATGCCGGCGACCCTCGCCAGCTGCGAAGGCCTCGCCCAGATTGGGGGAGGGCCACCTTGCCCTCGACCGCGAAAGCCCTGGGCAAGGCCGTCGTGGCCTCACCAGCGGCGGGCAAAGCCGTGAAGGCCGTTGCTAGATCTGGGCGGCCGTAAGCAAGTGTCGCCAGATCTGGCAAGAGCCTTCGCTGCCGCAGGTGTTGCCTCGCCCATTGCTAGCGAAGCAGCAATGTCTTTGGGCTTCTGGGTGTGAGCCAAGATGAGGTCGGCAGGGGGCCGCCAGAGGGCGGCGAGGTAGGAAAGGGTCCAAAGGAAGGAGGTGACGATGAGGTAGAAGAGGGTGGACTTGTTGGTCTTGGCGGCGACATAAGTTAGAGGGTTTGGGCAAGAGCCGGTCTTGGCCATTGTTGCCAAACAAGAAGAACAAGAACTAAGAGAAGAAGAAGAAGAACAAGAAGAAGAGGAAGAGGAAGATAAAGAAACTCGTGGTGATGTTGCAGGAACCAAGCCCTAGAGGGAGGCAGTCGACGACCATCCTCGACCAACTGAGGGGAGAGAAAATGGAGGGCTTCAACCGGAGGAGGAGGAAGAGGAGCCTGACAGAGCGAGGCCGTCTCGCCCGCAGTCAGCGAGGCCGCGATGACCTCACCCGTGGTCGGCAAGGCCGCGATGGCCTCGCCGTGGGCTTTCGCAGCCTCGCCAGATCTAGCGAGAGTCTTCGCCGCCTCGCCCGCGGCCGGCGAGGCCGCGATGACCTCGCCAAGGGCCTTCATGGCCATACCAGCTGATGGCGAGGTGGCCCTCGCCCAGTTTGGCCGAGGGTGAGGCCTCTGGCGAGGGTCACCGGCGACCCTCGTCAACCTTGAAAAAAAAAACGAAAAATAAGAAAGAAAAAAATAAAAAAGAAAAAAAATTCGAAAAAAATCAATAAAATAACATTAAAAAAATCCACTGTTGATGGAAAATTAATTTAAAAAGCCACGTAGGACGATTTGCCGGAAGTGGCACTCAAGTGATCTTTTTTTATCGGAAGTGGCACTTAAGTGAGTGAAAAAAAAAAAGTTATGGCACTCAAGTGAGTGCCGTACAAAAGTTATGACACCCCAGTGTTTTTATCCCGAATATATCTTAAATTGAGACTAGGGGTGAGCGATTTCAAGTTTTGTATAAATTTCACTCGGAACATATCCGTTGAAATATTTTCCTCATTTTTTGAACCTTAAAACCTACCATGCATACCCTAAAACTAGACAAGTGACCAACCATGCTCGCCCCTAATTGAGACCCATAAAAATATGCGGCAGACTACTTACATCTGGGCTAATTGATTGATTTCATTGATTACATATAATGCACGTGATTAAGATTTATAGTTACGATTCAAGTTTCAAGTTGATAACTGTGTCTCTCGTCTGTATTTTGAATCAACACTATATCAGATAGGCAACACGTCAGAAGCGTGCTGATGCAAAGAAGCCTCTGAAAGATCTCTTGAAGAGCGGGTCCTCTAGATTTTCATTCCAGTGAAAACCCCTCGCTGTACCATTTCCCGAAGCGTGGAACAATCAAGATCTCTCATTACTCGTCTACCACATCCTTTGACATTATTGTACTTGTTCCCTGCTAGTGCTCCATTTTACTTCATGTGGCTATCTTCTACCAAAACTCTTCTCATGAAATCACTTTCGAGCGGCCATCCTTACACAACTGTAGATACAATGTAGATCTTTCTGATTGTCTAGTCCTTTGAGCATCTCTATTTATTGCTATGCACATATGCACAGGACAAGGACCCCGCCTGGAATTTTGATGAGACAGAAAATCAGTAAGATATTCATGGTAATAGAGGTAGATCAAAGCCATCTTCTCGGCATGCTGGGAAAAGCCACCAAAAGAAAATGAAGCTTGAGCTTGTTACCCCCTTCATCTAAGTGATATTTCATTAGTTATTGCTGATGTCAAGTAAGGTACTTTTGTGGGTTCCTCTAACTAAATGAAGGAAGGAAAGCACACAGCTTTTGAATTTGTGTGAGCACACGGCTGGTTATATACCCACTTCCTAGGCTTATCAGACATTTATGCTATTGATATGTTTCTTTATATGCTACCAAATAGTAAGAATGTTGAATTCGTTATCTACCCCTGAAAAAGGAAAAGAAAAGGAAAAGAACGGTTGCAGGGTTAGCCTGTACCCAATTTTTATGACTTATATGGGTTAAGTTCGCTTTTGGTCCCATAAGATGAGAATATTAAAGAACAATGAATATAAATTAAGTGGAGAAGGGTAGAAACTCGTGAAGTTGTATCAACATGTCTTCTCAAAGGAAAGAATAAAGTAGTGAACTCTGCATTGAATTCAGAAACTCTTTCAGGACACCATTGGTTAGTGTTCCCTCCTGGCAAGTTCCTCTTTGATTATAGAATATATTGTTTCATTTTGACTCATTATCCTCAATTTATTCTGATTCAATATGGATCGAAAGTGATGGAGATAAAGCAATTGAAGTTAATATTGTTATCAATTAATAATAATGAAGGCTTTGATCCCCCGTCTGAATGCCGAATAGTTGATTCTTTGCAAGTTTTTACCTTTACAGGAAAGTTTAGGAGGGAGAGCTTCTGTGAGGACCTAGATGATCATCCTGAGACAAGTATTTCAAGCAACATTCGGGAATAGGTGGTACACTTGGTCTTTCAATTCAAGGCACTCCTTTGCCTTCGAAAATGCATCATCTGGTTATCACTTATCAGTGGGGAGAGGATTTCGATCGTGGAAACCACAGGACAAGAGAATGGGAAACGGCAAGTGAAACGGAGTCTGATGACGAGTCAATTAGAATAGGAGCTGTGTCTGATAGAAAAATGCTGGGTTTGCCTACAACAGGCCCATCGAAGATAGAAGATGTGAAAAACGCATAAGCATGTATTGTTTTCCTTGTTTCTTTCTTTTCTGTATGTTAGGTGAAGTTGTCACATTGGCCTATTCTAATTGTTGACTTGCCATTGTATGTGCAGATTTCAACAATCAGCCCTGAAATGGCATCCCGATAAGCATCAAGGCCCTTCGCAGCACAGTTAAGTCTATGACACCTCTGTCTGGGGTCTTATTCTTCCCAAGCTCCTCTTGAATGTTGACAATTTTAAAGCATCCATGAGATAGTCTAGAGAAAATGTATGTAGCTACCTCTAATGACCTGTTGATCTATTTCTAAAGCCCCAACAAAGAAACAGAACAGAAAAAACAATCTTGTCTCCGATACCTTTTCTTTGAAGCGATCGTGACACAGCTGTGTTCACCAGTTCATTGATCAACTTACAGATGTTAAAATCTCTTTTCTGCGTTCTTATGACTATTCGCCGTTCATGTTCCCGCAGTCAATAGCCGAAGAGAAGTTCAAGTTATGTGTCGACGCATACAAGTCGCTGTGCAGTGCTCTTTCAGCGGCTTAAACTGTAAGCTTTGGTCCGGACAGGTTCAGCTCTTTGCAACTTTTCTTTCCAAGAGAAGGTTTAGTGATATTGGGACATAATTTATTCATTTCTACTGATCATCCTTACAAAGTTCATATCAGATGGTCCTAAACTTTTCCCGGTGCTAAATTTTTTTTCCTGATTGTTTAAATTGCTTATCAGAAGATTTTTATATTGCAACTTGAGGTTTTTTCTCCCATCGTAACCAATAATATAATCAGCTGTTCAAAGGCCAAAGGTCATTATAATAAGCATTGCTCTGTAGTTGGCATCCTGTGATTTTAAGAGATTATTAGAAAAGATGAATGCTACTTCATTTTCCAAATTTCAAGCATTCTAATACCCAATAAGAACAGTTCTGCCATTTCTTGGTTTATAGTATGTGCTTTATTTTGTGCAAGCTTTAGAACATTCCCACGATGAATGCGAAAATGATTACAGGTTTTGGTGGATGCAGTTGAATCCATTTGTCGATTTTGTGGGCTTCATATCTAAATCTTGTTGACCTCATCTGATTGAATGGTGAATATGTATCCAGATGCGTGCTGACTGCAAACCAAATGCACACACTTTTAATTGGGGCTTTTATGATCCGTCAAGCGATCGATCCTCCAGTCATTACCTGTTGTAACCGAATCTATGAGCCGTAACTCTCATATAAATTGTCGAAACATGTGAAAACTTAAGGAGTTAGTTAATTATCAAGAGGTGAAATTTAGTCTTATTTAATCTAACAGTTCTCAATCTCCTGAGCATGGTTTATTCGGAACTGCGGAAACCACCCTCTCCAGCTGCCGAAACCTTGCATTAGTAATCATCATAAAGATGTCATCTTTAAAGTCCATTCTTTTCCAGCATTACTCTTTTCAAGCAGTCTAAGCATGTCTCACTGAATTGGGCATTGTTGCTCCTAGCTAGTCAATTTCCTTTCTAACGCAAGCACTTTGCTTGCCGGAACATCGTTCGCCCGCTGATCGCGCCCCCTTAAGAACCGTTCCGAACATCAGCCGGATCACCGAAGGGTGAGCGGTTGAAATCTGGACATCAATCCGCCATTAGAAAATGTTTTAGAGCACCAAAAAAGTGGAATCACTCTAATTTTTTTAATCAAATGAGCTGGCAATGCAGAGTCATTATGTTTTGTTAAGAATTAAGTTAATCAGAGCAATCAAAGCACATGTGAAATAATCAAATTCGATGTTTTCAATCTGATATTTTGATAATTATATCATTTTTTTATATTTAACATGCTTGACAAGGAGATGGTCGAACATTATTAACTCATAGTCAAAAAAGGAACTGACGGAGCTATATTAAAACCAGGACAGAGAGAATCAGACTGTGATTTCCCAGGAGAGGTTTAGCCAAAGCAGAGGGGTTGCTTTGGGTAGCTTTGAAGGCTCCTTTCTTGGGGCGATAGACGTCATGCCCATCATTGTACATGGCAATGAATGCATCCAAAGTTCTGCACAATGCACGCCCCACGAGAGAGAGAGAGAGATTCCTCAACGATGAAGACTCGCTGAATCTTTCCCATTTCCGTATTTCTTTCGAAGTACTTTCTTGAATCGATTTTGATTGCAGTTTAACTTCTTCCCAGATCAAACCCAGGAAATCAATCCTCTAGACAAATGAATGAAAAGAGAAGAACAAATGCTTGCCAAATACCCACCAAAAAAAGCAGAGTAACTGTTCCTAGAAACAGAGGATGACAACAGAGAAAGAGACCATGAAGCCGTAGACCAAGATCAAGAACCCGAAATGCAGAGCCCAGTTCCGCTTGAATTTGCCCAGGTAGCTCTCGGGCGGCTCCTGGTACTGGATCTCGAAGTCCCCATCGTCGAACACCACCTCGTGGTGGTGGTGGCCGCCGCCCCCGCCGCCGCCGTCGCTGTGGGCCATCGCGAGGGTCATCCTCATCTTGAGGTCCCGGAGCCGCTCGGTGGCGAGGCCGAGGGTGAGCTTGTGGCAGCGGCGCTGGTACTTGAAGCCGTTGACGGTGCGGAGGGTCTGGGCGACGGAGACGTAGAAGACGAGGTGGGCGAGGGAGAGGAGGGAGATGGGGGCCCAGCAGTGGCGGCACTGGAGGCGGGAGGAGGGCTGGGAGAGGGCGCCGAAGAGGAGGGCGAGGAAGATGAAGAAGAGGAGGAAGAGGCGGTGGAGCTCCTTCTTCTGCTGGTCGATGGCGCGCTTCTTCTCCAGGGTCTTCTCGAAGTGGAGCTGGATTATGGTGTTCAGCGCCTGGAGGGCCGTCTCCTTCGCTTGCTGCTGCTGCAGATGATGGTGGTGGTGGTGGTGGCTGCTCTCGTAGTCCGCCATTGCCGCCGTCTGCAACGGTGGTGCGCGCACGCAGAGAGAGAGAGAGATGTGATGAGGTTTCTCTGGTCAATGGGAGGGCAGACAAGAGAAGGAGGCTCGAATCTCCAGGTGTGATGAGAGGGAGAGTGAAATCAAACGGTAATATAGTGGCAGGTGAATGTGACTGCAGCGATGACTTTGTGTCGGAACCTTCCCACGTCCCTTTCTCACATTTATGAGGACCATGGCGTGTTAGGGCGATCGGTTTCGAGTCGGGACCGGTTCCACTCTATAACCAGCGATTGGGTCAGTCGGTCGGGGTCAGGTTCCTAAGTTGGATTGATCCGATTTAGGGTGTTGGTAATTTCCTTTGGGTGGTTTGGTTTCCACATCTGAAATTGAGAACTTGACCGATTATTCTCGATTCCAAAAATTTAGAGCTCCTACGAGAACCGGCCGGTCCGGTTCCCATGACATCCTTGATACTTGATAGATAGTTCTCTTGGACAATCTTAGGGGTTAATGTTGTACAAAAACATCATTGACAATCAACCTTTGAATAAAAACCGATTGACCAAGAACTCATTAAATTGACGAATTTCCATCGCTAGAGTATAGTATACATGATACATTGTTGTATCTCGAGGATGTCTTATATTTGAGGGGTACTTCTAAGTCCCATCTTGTGATCGCAATTCATTATAATTATATCGTTCTTTTACGCCGAAAAAAAATAATGTTATGACATGCAAAAAAATTATAGAATTTCTATTGATTCGATATCTTATTTTGATTCAATGAATTGCCAAGCAACCCTTCGAGAAAAAAAAATTTCCGGAGGGTTACAAATGCACTATTCATCTCATTAAATTTAATCTCGATTGTTCATGTTTACGAGCATCGGAAGATATATGAGGAGAACTTATCTTTTTTGAATATTTGTCCGCCGATTTTCCCTTTTTGAATGAATGACAAATCATCGCCCCCGCCTTTCTCATCAGAGTTGGAATACAATACCCATCATGATGAAGCTGGATATGAAGTGATGGTCGGCGTGTGACGGAGCAACGGTGCCTCGACTGGGGTTGCGTGACCCCGATGACTCCTCGCCACAGCTGCACAACTCTTGTATGGTACAATTGTGTAAGGTTGTCCAATAACCATGAAGGGCGAAATGTGGAATGCTTCGTAGCTTATTGTTTTTCATACGAAAAACTGGTAGGTCATTTCATCGATAATTACTTAGAATAATCTAGTAAGGTTGTTTTACAATGACTACTTCATATATTAAATGCCAAACGCTAATTACTTTCACAGCTATCACTTTAACTCAAGTTCCTTTTGTCAATGTAAAGTCGAAGAATTCAGACACATATCCTAAGTGATTATTCCCAATCCACACTCTACATAAATCCCTTTCTCGTCGTGCCCCGTCAACCTACCATCCCCATTTTGGTCTAGTCTCTTTTCATGATCTCATGCACGGGGAAAGTTTCCAATGGTCTTATTAACTGTTAGATCTAAGCTTGTCGATGTCGACAATTAGATCGTGTGTTCTCATAATCGCCCAATCTAGACCTTATCAACGACGACTGTCGGATTCGAGCGTGACAATTTCACCTCGGTCTTGCCCTTTTTCACGTAGCTCTCTTGAATTTGTGCGTTTTCTTTTGTCTTTTTTTTTATCTTCCTGCCGTTGTCCTATGATTCCACACATTTTTGGTGCAATTTTCCGAAATCAGGAAAAAAAAATTATAAATTTCATAAAAGATAATCGCCAGTCCACCCGAATCGAATCGCATCTTTCTTTCTTTCCTTCCTTCCTTTCTCCTCTCGTGCGTGGTGCAAAGAGGAGAAAGAGGGAGAGAGAGAACTCATCTCACAGGCTCACAGCAATCGAGGCAAAAGAAGAGAGAAAATCACACGGAGAGAGAGATGGGGGTGACGAAGGAGCAAGTTGAATCATCGCTGACTTCAAAGCTGAAACCTTTGCATCTCGTGAGTGTTGTCATTGTCTCTCTTTTCTTGTTTTTCGTTCCTCGTGTGCGCGAATTTCGGTTGTATCTGCCTCAAATTTTGGTTCTGGAGATGACCCAGTTCTTTGTTTTCTTCTGGGTGGGTTTCTTTTTTCTGTGTCTATGCTTCTGCTGCTATGCGTTAGCTGCCAACAACGATGGTGTTGTCCAGGGTTTCTGTCTTGAAACGAATGTAGATTCGAATTTTGTCACCGAGTCTTGCAAGTAAAGTTCCAAGATTAAGGATGCAACTTTGTCTGATGATGTGAGTTTTGATGTTTTTGGGTCGTTGGGAATTTGCAAGTTTTTTTTCTGTGTGTCGAAGACATTGAAGAATTTAGTTTCTTCGGAGCCCAAATTGGTAGCTGTAATTCATAGTCAGGGATGGGTTTTGTGTGCGTTTTCTGTGGGGGGAAAGGGGCGATAAAGGCGCAATTTTTACTCGATTCAGATGGTTGTGTGCAAGGAAAATGAAGGAATGAGCTGCAATGAGTATTGATTCCATTGGTCTGAAGGCACCGTGAGGATCAGGTTTCAGGGCTAGAACAAAAAGTATGGCAAGTAAATTGTGGCATGGACTGAGTGAAATTTAGTTTCGTGATAGCACCCAGAAATTCTTTTCCTAATGAAAGAGAACCCTTTTTGTTGGCCTGCGGGTGAACAAATGAATAAAGAGATGAACTTTTGGGAAGGGTATGCTCTAATATTGGAATGTCGACTTGCCGAATGAAAAGGGTTGCCAAGTGATATGACATCTATTCAGAATGCTAATCAGACTAGCCGTGGACGTATATCATTTGGTGAGGATCTATTACGTGACAATCGACGGTGGTTAGTAGAATTGCATTTGAAATATGTAATGATAAAATGCTGCCACTTTGGTGGATTTAGTGATGTCTCTTACAGAAATATCATGCTTGACTTGCTACGCATTTATAGAAAATTTGCTCAAAGGTGCTGGGAACTTGATATGTTGATTAAGATTGTCCCTGTTAGAATGCAGAGAAATTATTCGCTCTGGCTCTATTTAGAAGCTTCCTCACACGGATTGAAGTGATCTAAATTGTCCCTCTCATACTTCCTCACAGTGTTACTTATATATCATCTCATTTCTTTCTTCTAATGTGACCTCCTCCTTTTATTTAATTGCCTTCTCATAATGGAGATGCAAGATTTACATATTGTTCTTTTCCAACTGCGCGGGAGGTTGATGTAATTCTGTTAACATGGATTGTGTTTCGTGTTTCAAATATCATGGGATGTTTGCAACCTTATTTCTTAGGTTTTTTGGGTTTAAGATATTTACGTAGTTTGGACTACCTCATCACCGAGATACATTGAGGTGCTCTGGGAGAATGACATTCTTTTCACATGAGCCACTCGTTGTGTGCTAAGTTCATAAAAGTTTCTCATCACCAGAACATTGCCACGATGTAACTGCATCTAGTGCAAAATACCACTTACTTTTTTTTTTTATTTCCTTTCAATGCAAAATATCATGACTCAGTTTTTAGATTTACTTAAGAGGCATAATCAGACCAGCTTTGAGAACTAACAATCATAGAGTACTTAGAAGGTTTATGAACATTGACGTCTTGTAGTTTGATCTCATTAGCTCACTGTGCTTATACATTTGTAACTTTATTTTCTTCAGCTTTAGGACTTACTAGAATTTCTCTCCTTGCAGGAAGTAACTGACACATCTGGAGGGTAATCATTCTCTCGAAAACAAGTTATTTGTTGATAATTTGATCCAGGTTCTTGTCTTCTGCAAACCTTTCCTTTGCTTTCCTCCTGAATGCTTTTCAATGCTGTTATCAGGTGCGGTGCTAGTTTTGTGGTAGAGATTGTGTCCGAGCAATTCGAAGGGAAGAGATTGCTGGAGAGGCACCGCCTGGTGAATGCTGCGCTTCAGGAGGAGATGAAACAGATACATGCCCTTTCTATCAAGAAAGCAATCACGCCGGAGCAGTGGAAGCAACAGCAGGAATCTGCGGAACCCAAGTCCAAAGCTTAAAATTTGCTTTGAAATGGTTCCGGGGTGCACTTGTGGTATGAAATGAATCCCAAGTTATCATGTGTTTGAATAGTGATACTTATCTACCTATGATTAAATACTCCGTTAGATTTTGGGTCTTGAATGTTTGAGCTTCACATCTCGACTGCTGACCAACCGCAACCACAAAGTCATGACCTCTCTCTCTCTCTCTCTCTCTCTCTCTCTCTCTCTCTCTCTGAACTTATATGGTGTTAATAGCTGATATAACGACTGATTAACTGAGAGATCCTCAATGTTTTTTGGTTGAATTTGACGAAAGGTTCAGAGCGCTGCGATGTCAAAGCCACGAAAGGATCAATGCTGCGTTTGATTATGGCCCCATCTAGTGGTTTGAGTTCTGGTTTGGCCTCAATCAACAGTTGTATCTTAGGTTTAAGTGCTTTGCACTCATTCAGTTGCTTCGGCTTGTGCCTATGTACGGAAGTGAACCCCGCTGACCATACGTTCGTAGCATGCCTTCCCGACTTAGACGAGCAAAGTGTCTGAAATCCAAACAATTTGAACAAAATCAGTTGAAAGATTCATCACGGTGACTCTTCAAGAATAGAATAGCAAGGGAACTGCTAATGAATAGAATCTGTGGAGCCCAACGCATCAGCAACCAGAGAAAAAATTGATACTTGGGCGTGGCAAACCGTCTTGACTTCTCCCTGGTGGAAAACATAGTAGAACTTAAATAGGAAAAATTACCAAAACAGTCATAAACATATTGTAATTGTGCCAATTCAGTCATAAATATTTTGTATTTGTATTAATTCAATCCATTCGGTCAATTTTGGCCGGCCGGCACTAACGTGAACGTCAGCCGGCCAGTCAACGCTGACGTTGCAATTTTTAAACATTATTTTTAAATTTTTTTCAAAATTTTTTTTATATTTTTCCTCTTTTTTTTTTTTTTTTCCTTTCCTTCTTCCCCTGGCTGGTCCGGCTAGGGGGAGGCTTGCCGGCGAGGAGCTCGCCATGGCTGGGCGAGCTCGACCTCGCCTACAGCCATGGCGAGGCTCAACCTCGCCAGATTTGGGTGAGGTTAAGCTCGCCCAGCCATGGCGAGCTTTGCCTTCGCCGCCGTTGGCCGAGCTCGACCTCGCCATGGCTGTGGGCGAGGTCGACCTCACCCAGCCATGGCGAGCTCCGCCCTCGCCAGTGTCGGCGAGGGCGAGCCTCCCCAGTGGCCCGTGAGGTCGGCCTTTGGCCGGTCCGACCACCGGCCAGGGGAAGAAGGAAAGGCCAAAAAAAAAATAGAGAAAGGAAAAAAATATAAATATAAAAGAATTTCGAAAAAAATTAAAAGTACTTTTTAAAAATTGCCACGTCAGCGTTGGCCAACCGGCCGACGTCCACATCAGCGCCGGCCGGCCAAAATTAGCCAGATGGACTGAATTGGCACAAATGCAAAAGATTTAAGACTGAATTGACACAAAAACAGGTTTAGGACTGAATTGACACAATTGCAATAGATTTATAACTATTTTGATAATTTTCCCAACTTTAATAAGTAAAACATAACGGTGTAACTTCTTAGCGTGTTTCTTCATTTTGGGCTTGCGTCAGCTGAGGGTGCTCACTGCACATCTATGTGAAAATCTTTAACAAGGAACATGGGGATACTCCTTCCAAGAAATTTCACACCCTAGATTATTTCCGAGTTTTTTTCAACCGAAATCTTAAGAAATGCAGAAAACAAAAACAAGAACCATGGCCAAGTGATGGCACTCAATTTTATTCACTAGAATAAACGTGCAGAATAAAAAAATTTCTTTAGAATAACGAAGGTTGAACCCAACTACAAAGAATTCCGGAAAAATGAAAATGAATACAGAGAACAACAAGAGCAATTGGGAATTGAGCTTCTGATGATATTCATGTCTCCTCTTCTGATCTTTCCAGTATGAAGACATTGCCTTTATCATCCCTTCCTATCCTCATGGTGTCATCAACATATCTGTGGCGCTTCAGTCAAGGAACTAAAGCCTCCTTGAGCTCAGAGTTTACTACATCAAGCAAATATATTCTATACAAAAAACTCATCTCAAAAGGATACGTAATCTCAAGCCACCCCTCAGGATTGAAGATGCGTAGGAGGAGATCGTAGTTTTGTCGAAATACATTCATCAACTGTTGTTAATCAAAAAAAGGTCGCATAAAAAAAAATCAGATTTCAACTGCAGAATAGCTGGCTAAATGTCCAGAAAAGAGACATTTAGATTAAAAAATGTTTCATGGTTCTGGTTTCCTACACTGGGAGAAAAAAGAGGGGCGGATATTGACAAACCTGATCAGGAGTGATAGTTGATTTATCATAACTAATGTCAACTCTCTGTAAAAGTAAAAATTGTCTAATATCTCAGAATGATAGATTAGCAGCAAATCATGAAGCAAAGGACAAAATAACGAGAGAAGTGACAGAGGTTTAACTGATTCAGATGCAACCCTGAAGAATGCATCAATCGTCAACTGCCCATTCAACATGTTCAAGCCCCTTGCGTTGAACTTGATCACGTTGACTGCTTTGCCCTCCAATTTCGGATCACCAAATGTCGAAACTTAGTGAAAGCAAACAAAATCACCAAAACATCATGAACTAATTGTGAGGTAGTACTTTACTGCTAGTGAAATGAAAATGGACATTGAGCAACATTCCTCAATGAAGAATAGACTATCTGAAGTTCCATCAAAAGACCATACCTCAATATTTTTTATTTTTCACAGTACAGTCAATTTGCTTCTACTTTAAAGTAATCCAAGCTACAGGGATTGTGCAAAAAGCTGATTTTTCCGATTCATTCAGTCTAAGAAAGCCGAATCATTTTGTTTCCCTTCTGGAGTTAGATTTTAGCAGCAATTGCTTCCATGAAGTGCCATGACCAACTTTATTTCATTAGTTTTCAAGAGCTCCTCTTGTATGAATTAGTTATTGATGGTATTTCCTTTCACTGATCAGGGGAAAAGAATTTCTACAAGGAGATAGCTTAAGCTTCATATACATTGACTTCTGTCATTTCTACGCAAACTAATTCAAAAGGAAAAAACACTATAAGTTTGCTATGTCAGTGTAGTATTGATAGTCTCTTTACCTGAGCAACAGATATAATCTGAAGAAAGTCTCCTAAATTTATGAAATCTCGCAGTCCTAGCTTTGTTCTCTTCGAACCGAGAATAGTAATCGTACTGAATACAAGCTTCCAGCATCCACCCACCTTGAAATTGCAGACAAAGGGATAGTGCCATAAATACTTGAGGAAATAAGCTGTGCAAAAACTAAGATAAATTACCTCAAAAGGCTTTACCTTGTCTAAATTCGCTGTTGGATTTGGAGTTGGATTTTGAGACTCAAGCTGCCTAACAAGACCTTCAATCTCAGACCTCTTTGCAGATGGTACACCAAAAATTCCTCTATTTAATCCTATATTTTCGTAGGTCAACAGAGTAATTTTAAGTGCAAACATTATAAGTGAAGCAGAATAGCATAAACCGGACAAAATGCCAGTGGGCTCGTACCATTGAGAGCCTGGTAAAGGCAAGCTTTGATTTGGTCTACTGTACTGTACTCTGTTGCATAATCCAACTCATTGGCTACACCCTCATTGTCCCCAACTAGGCCAGAACTTCCTTTTGCAACTTTGGCCATGTAAGTGGGTCGTAACCACCTATATTCAGGATTTGCTCCATTTCTTGTGCTACACATTGTGAAAATTGGGTCGGTTCAAGTCAATTACCATCATGTCAATCCAGCAAGCACTTCAAACTCCAAGCACTAGTTCAGCATAACCAGTATAATTGCAGACTTGGTTCAATTCTATCTCGTATCCGTACACAAGAAATTTCGACTTATTATCCCATGATGCCGGTGCATAAAACAAGCGAGCATTTGCAGACATGAACTTGATTTCTGAAGAGTGATTCAAACTCCATTAGAACCAATAACTATTCAGTGAGCCTGTCTCCCTGACTAGCTTTTGATTGGCTTGAGACACTAACCCTCAGATGAAGACACCAGCTCAAATATTTTGCCAGTAAAAATATGCACATTTGGGAGAAAGCATAAATATCATAACCATACATTAGAGCATCTCTTTGTACTAAAGGTAAAGAAGCAAAACATGCCCCTTAACAATAGAAGTAGGACATATAGCAAAACGGAAAACCACAAAGGCTCGGTATCAAAATCCTGACTGAAAAAAATTGAGATCCTCACACGGTGCACAGTTTCAAAATTCATAAGGTTCAACTTTTTAATCATCAAATCGTACTTACTTCAACAACTATAATTTGCGAACTACTTCCTTTCTCTCAAAACTTGCTCCACCTTAACCAGCGTGCTTTCCATTTTGCGTTCATCTCCACAAAATTTCGTTTGATAACTTACAATCAGCACCCATCAACCTAAAAGCTCCCAAAGAAATAAGGAAAAGAACTGCCGGAAACAGAAACAACACCACCAAGCAAATATTTTCCTTAAATACCTTGCTAGTGACCCTGTATTAAAAGAGCCGGGATACTCAATTTCTAGACTTGCCCTTGCAACCCTCCAAAATGGCATGCTAAATACTTTTATGCGCCTACAAACCATATATTGCATTAAGGAGCAGATATTGTCTCAATTATCACCTCCTCCCAAGTCTTTCTACATCTGGGGTGTATAGATTAATTATTCTAGGACATCCTAAACAACATATGAGTGCTCCTGCAGCTTTTGCCTTGCTGGCAACTGCTCTCAAGACAGTTTCAGTATACTCCACATTCATCAATGATGCAGCCCGCAGAAATCAAACAAGTCGATTTTTGTAGAATCTGAACTTTTTTTTTACTAAGATTTGTGGTGAAGATGGACCAAAATCTGTCTGATTCATTTCATTAACGCATCAATTTCTTTTAGTGCTCTTCCAAGAAGATGTATTTTTCAATTCTAAATTTCGGTCTTCTATCTTCTCTTGATTCCAGAGAGAGATATTTAGGAACCATTTAGAAAAACGACAGAGAAATCACCAGTGAATCTCCAACATAAGCAGCATGGACGAGGTGGAGAGACACATATAGTGTCGAAAGAATTAGCTTGAGCACAGATTTGATTAGATGATACATGCAACGATGCCTGACTCTCCACAAAATACTTGCGGTCAAACATTGATATGTGCACAAAATGAGCGTAGCGAAGATGCGCATGCTTCATTGGACGTGCGGGCATTTCAGGAAAAGATATGATGATGTTAATAGAAAAAGCGGTGTTGCCCCAATATAGTATGCACATCCAGCGAATGGATGCTCCAATCCAAGTATGCAACTCTAGGATGGATACACGTATTGAAACTTGAAAGGAGTAGGGAAGAACTAAGAGGGAGTAGAAGAAAGCAGAGCAATGACGAAAAAGTAACCCGCTTAATGGGGTAACACCTTGTCATTGCTATGTGGGTCGATGCTCTTTATGTATTCCAACTCAAGGCAGGCAAACGCAAACTAGATAACACACCATGAACTAACACCAGCATCAAATAAACTAAGATAGGATGAGCAAATAACCGACAAAAGCAACGCATACAACACAAAATAAGCTCTTCTTACCCAAGCAAGGGACTGCTGAGAACACCTTCGCCAACCTGTGCTCCTGAAGCACCAAAAAACACAAAAAAGATCCATCCAGCATTAAACCAAACCCATTCAAGAAGCACCCATTTCAAATCAACAGGCAAGAAACGAGATGGGGATGAGATGGAAACAGGAAAAACAAGAAAAAGAAGTGGCTTTCACCTGCGGAAGCGACGTGGGTGCGAGAGAGAGGGACCGAACTTGCGGCGGCGAAAGGCCTCGACTTTGAGCTGCCCGACGCAGAGTTCTTGATGGCGAACCCACCCAGTCCAAGACCCACGACTCCTGCAGTCATCTCTCTCTTTAGAACACGCTTCAGGAGAGGGAGAGAAGAGCCGGGTATCTCATGGGGCATGGGGCTACGGTGGCTTTTTGCTTTTGTGGTTGAAACCGGCTCACTCTTAAGTCTCGTCTCCTTCTTCTTTCCTTCTTCTTCTTTCATGGACTTATGCTCTGTTTTAAATTGTAAAGTTCCATTTACACTTGAAATTTTTCCACAATTCACTTTCTTTTCTTGTTTTCCTATTTTCTCTCCTTGTTTTTTGGGGGATCAATGTTTTCTTTTTTCTCTCTTGAAAAGAAGTAAAAGTAAAGAAAAAATTTAATAAACATAAGAAAAGTTGGGAGTGCAATGACATTTCGGGGCAAAAAAAAATTGTGAAAGTTTTTTGTGATTGAAAGTTTTATCCTCCCAAATTTTAGGATTTGGTGATGCAACTAATAAATTGACCACGTAACGCGAAATACCTACCAATCGAAAAATGCAATTGCCAAGAAGTTATAATTGCGACATAAAATTTAAAGTGCATTTGTTTCGCAAAAAATAAATAATTTGAAAAACGCTTTTCAAAAGATAATCGTTCAAATTACTTACAAAAATGTATGGAGAACAAATATTTTCATCTTCCGCAAAAATATTCACATAGATTGTTATCAATAATTAAAATATTTTTTATCAACTAATTATTTTTTTTGGTCAAAATCAACTAATTATTTAAAGAAATATAAACAACCATTTTTAGGAACAAATCATTTATTTTTTGTGAAATAATCGAAGCTCTACTCCCGATTAACCATTGATTTCCGGAGGAAAAAATTCGCGCTATCGGGTGAAAACACGGGACAACTACTCCGAGAGTCTTCAAAAGAATGAACAGAAACATGTAGAGAGAAATTACAGTCCTCATAAGAGGAAGCAGATGAAGATGAGTAGAACCCGAGTTCCAGCATTTTTTTCCTTCATCCATCTGCGTACAATCACCAAAAGAAGAAATATCTAGAAAGCTTACATAATCTAGCCTGCAAATTTATTAAACAAAAACTGAGGACGCTTTGAATCGCCATCAATTCGTTCGTTCAACCATCATGACAGAGTAGCCACGGCCTCATTTTCCTCGGTTAAGAACGGAATGGGTTTTGTCGGGGCAGGCAACCGGCCTATGCTATCGACCTTGTCCATCTGTTTCGGAGGAGGCCTGGCTGGTTTCGGCAGCAACCTGCCTTTCTTCTCAAACCACTCTGGCTTAACCAATGCCCGCAAGCCCAACTTGTTGTAGTACACTCTTCTTATGGAACCGCCGGCAGCTTCTACTGCTGCTTTCGCCCGTACAGTAACCCTTGTCACCTGGGAACTCAATCAAAAATTGTCAGTTTTCTTTCACGAGCATGAAGCATGCCCTATGAGCATTTAATTATTCAAAGTGTAATTATTCAAAGTGTAGCATTAAGCATGCGCTATGAGCTTTTGATTATTCAAAGTGTCAAAACGATTGGCGTTATCATACTAAGGAAACATCAGTTAGCATGTTGCTTTTGGCCTGTGGACCCACAAATAAATTGCAGTAGAACAATCCTTGAGAAAAGGCGAGCTTTGAGCTTACTCTTTGGCAACATAACATATGGGCTATGCACTTAAATGTACAAGGTAATCAAGTACATGTTGCTAAATTAAGCACTTAACAAGAAAGATAATTTAACCATATAAATACCACAAATATACAAGAGGAAATAAACATAGTCAACATCAATTAGAAAATAAGTTCGTCCAAGAAAGGTGACTCGCACCAGCACAACAAAGTCAATCAAGAACCTTGAGAAGCAGGTAAACAAATGTCAGACGAAGAAAGAACTTATATTTGTCACCTATGAAAAAGGAATTCAAATAACCAAACAATTATGATGAGTTTACTTAAGCGAATTTTTAAAACTAAAAACTTTTCAAGCCAATGATAAGGCATCCTTTACCTATCCTAAATCAGAGATCACGAGTCGTAAGGCCTTCTATCACCCAGGAATTATTTAAATGGCCAAGGAACTTGTCTTGGAGAAGTTAAAGAAATCTGAAGAGGCCCTGGCAGTTGCCGTCATTGTTAGAGAAGGTAAATAAGCTGAATTCTTCCTTTAAATTGCCTGGAGGATCCATTTCTTAAGGTGCATATTAAGTGAAAGAAATCCCACATAGGGGATGTGTTGTAATGTGACGTAGTTAAGATATCATTGTTGGCTCATAACTCATTAGGTTAAGCTTTTGAGTGAAGGTCCAACTAGATATATTGACAGACTCGGAATTGGGCTCCCGCTTTCGTGATCTCCCCCTATAAAGGTCAGGCCTCTACTACATCGACCAACAAAAGGTATCGATGTCTGGTATATATCTCAAGAGAGGGAAATCTCGGACATGACTCCCTAATCGAGGTGGTGAATGGTGTCCCCGGCTTCTTGCTAAGCTAGGCTAGGCCAAGCCAATTGAGGCGGAGTATGAAGGGTAGACTTTGTGCTCACGAATATCTTGCCAAAATGGTATGGGCCAAAGTGGAGATTCTCAAATGATGATAATGTTGGTGTGGAAGGATACCTAGATTAACAGGGAGCAGGCCTAACGCGAGAGGCGCACACACATGAGGGGGGAAGTTTTTTAAGGTGCACGTGTAAGAGTGTTAGGCAAAAGAAGCGCCACATTGGGGATATAGTATACTTAATATATCCTAACTAGCCCATTGACTTAAGTTTTTGGATGAACAAATGGATCTAACTATACATGTCGACTGGCTCTGAGTCGGGCACCCCATGCGAACACAAAAGAACAAACTGATACCACTCATGCTTTTTGAATATGTGGAGGAGGAGAAACCACAGGACCTCGATTTAAAATTTATTTTTTATTTTCTTCAAGGACAATGAAGACCTACTTTGTTGCTGAATTAATTCCTTATACCTCATGAACTTTTAGCGGAGTAAAAATGAATTGTATTCAATCTAAGAGTCATCGTTTTCCCCTAGTATGACTCATTTCCCAAGGTTCGACACCTTAAGTTCACTTCCAGAAGAGTTTGTGACCCCATTAGTACATTTCATCGCGTCTAACAAAAAGGAACCGAAAGTAAATGAGGACATTTTCGTTGATTGCATAGCACAAAAACCAGGGTCAGTAAGAAAGCAAGAGTTTTAGAAACATAGTTACCTCCAGGTGAATTGGCCACTGTATTTGCTCAGCACCTCGTCCCATCAATCTAACTCCATCCTTAATCTGCTTCCCTATAGCCCCTACATCCTATCACAAGAACAATAGTAACCAATTTGAAGCGATGTTCATAATATACATAGCTGAAATTCAAGTATATGTAATGGCAATACCTTGAGAGTTTTCATCGTAATTAACTCAGAGGAATCAATTTTCCCAGCATTTATGAGCTTTGCAATTTTTCCCAATCCAACAGGCTGCCATAGCAGGTAGGAGTAAACAACCAAGCAAAGAGGGCAGGGAGTCAGGAAAAACAAAATACAATTGCTCCTTCGAAAAGGCTGAAAATAGATATAACTGTCTGAAGTAAAATCAGTCAAAAATAGCGCAGATAAAGCATTCTTAATTAGTCTCATCATCTAGCACAATCACAACAGTAGAAAGTAAAAGAGATGGCTATGATATTCGATCTAGTAATATCTGTAAACCGTAATCTAGGGGAAAAAATCATTAGAAGGATCAACTAAATCAACGTTTCTTTGCCGCCAGACATTATATGAGCAACATCTACCCAGCTTTTGCTGTCCCAGACCAACAGTGACAACCCAATGGTCAAGCTAACACCTTGTGCTCACTACCTCTGAGAGCACTACTACTACCACTACCAGTGAGCTGTCCCAGAAAAATGCTAGCAATTCATATTGATATTGTCGGATTAAACTTCCGCCCAATCATATGGTGCGACATTCAAATGCACAACATCCAAAAGCAGAAGCAGCACACTCCATAATCGTCACAACGATTTCCACTCTCAAAATGTCAGCGCCATCACCCACAATCCACAAGCAACTCGAGCCGACGATCAGACCCACGACACAGCAATGACCACATCTCCAATCGCTCCACGAGAACAAAACAGAAGGCGCTGAAATCGACCCACGAAGCTCGCACCTGGAAAGTGAGGCTGAAGGGGTTCTTGAAACCCCGCTTCGGCACGCGGCGGCGGAGCGGGGTCTGCCCGCCCTCGAAGCCGAACTTCATGGTCCCCCTCGCCTTCTGCCCCTTGTGGCCCCTCCCCGCGGTCTTCCCCAGCCCGGACCCGATCCCGCGCCCCTTCCGCTTCTTCTGCTTCTTGGGCTGCTTGTCCCTCAGGTCGTTCAAGCTCAGCAAGCTATAGGCCCTGACGCCGCCGCCGCCGCCGCCGCCGCCGCCGCATTGCCCGGGGCCGGCGAGCGCAGGGCTCGGGAGCAGGTGAAAATGCCGCGGGGACCGAAACCGGAGCGACGGCGGGGACGGGAGCGGCGGCGGCGGCGGCCGAGGGGGTCGCGGCGGCGGAGGTCTTGAAGGGAGGGAGGAGGGTCTGGAGAGGGAAGAGGAGAGCAGAGAAGAGAGCCTTCTGCGGATCATCGCTGCTGCTTCTTGCTTCTTCTTCTTCTTCTTCTTCTCTGTCATGGAGTTCAAGAAATGGCGAGGGGCTTTTGAGAGTGGCCATGGTTAGGGTTTTGGCAAGTCAAAAATGGAAAAAAGAAAATTTCTTCTTCTTTTCTTTTTTTGTTTTGGTGAAATAATTATACAAGGTAAACAAAAAAAATATATCCTAATTTTTCCCCATTTCGACACCAATAGATTGATTTTTTTTTTTTTTCATCTCATCGATACCCGGAATTTGTACCGATAGCCCCAAAGTACCTTTCCGTCCATGTGGCCGGTGGCAAAGATCGGGTTTGGGAAATGTGCATCCCCGAACTTGTGTGTCCATTATTATGTCGGTTTCGTTTACATGTTGTTCTCTATGGATGTCATTGCATCATATTTATTTTTCGAGGACATTATGCTCAAAAGTTTAAAGGAAGGTGTTTTTGGGTTGTGTGTATCGATGTTTCGGAGGGAAATTGTTCAAGACTTTTTATGAGATAATTTTGTATTCCAGATTATACATATATTCGCCACGCGACTCTTTACGTTTTCTTTCTCTGTTGAATTTATTTTTTTAAATTTGTTAGCGTTTTTTTTTTAATTTTTCACAGTAATGGTTTTTGATAATTTAATCGGTTATAGTCTTGTTCATCGCATGTTAATCTATTAAAGAATCGGGTATTGAAAAATATCGGTTTTAATTCTGTGGTCACAAGACATCATCATACAAAAACATATTCAAATATGTCTATTTATTTATTCACTAAAGCAAGTCTTAATCATGATATTTATAAAATAAAATTAAAAGTAGACTTGGGCTAATTAAAAAAAAAATACAAATTTTATCTCGAGCGACAATCGTGGTCCGAACTTTTTTTTTCTCAATAAAAAGAACTAACTTTTACTCGAGTCTTAATGTGACGCCCCAGAACGTCACGCGCGACACGTACCAATTAGTATTATTAATAAATTGACCAGCAGAAAACAAAGCCTAGACATGAATATCACATAAATTTAGTCAAAATATTTTTTTCTTCTCATTAATAAACCCTTGTCAGATTTACAACTCAGACAAAGCATTAAACAAGTACAAAAAACAAAAACTGGGTAGGTCAGGGTTGCCTATCTCCAACTAGAACCTTCATCCAAAAGTCTGCCTAAAGTCCGAAGCTGTCACGGGTCGATCACTTCACCCTCCGCTGCGGAACCACCATCGTCTAGGTCAAAGCCCCTCAACGGGCCAATCAACTCGCCCTCCAAGTTGAAATACCAAGCAACAAAAAGATAAGAAACCCATTCCGGAAGCCCCACATCAACCCATATCGTAGAACTACACTTAGTATATACAGCGTCAAGCTCCGGCGCAAACACATCCTCATAAACAGCATCAAAATGAACAGGAACTCCAAAACGTAGGGGCTGTGGAACATCCATCCTACATATCTGAAAAAATGATGGAATGAGCCGAAGCCCAGCAAATGAAATCTCTAGTTTTAAGTTAGGAAAATCAGCTTACCACTACCCCTGGCCTGAACACATACGCATGCATAGCAAACGATACGCATAGAACTTGAATGCAAGTTATACCTTTTCCGTCTGGATGTGCCGCAAAATCTGAATAATGCAACATACCATGATATTTTCACTTACCGCAAGCATGATGTAAAACATTTATGCTCATTCGATTAGATTCATTACTTCATCCTCCCGAACACTCCCGGGGCATCTCGACCAACGGGGCATCCCAACTCCGAGGCATCCCGGCACACACCCGGGGCATCCCGACCAACGAGGCATCTCGACTCCCGAGGCATCCCGAAACACTCCCCGGGGCATCCCGACCAACGGGGCATCCCGACACACGGGGCATCATCACACACCACTAAATGGGCGACGGAATTAATATTATTCCCATGCAAGTCATGACAACCAAGTATTTGTATGCAAAAGTCCGCTTTGGCCCGTCCCATACCGAGCCATCACGGTTTTTGTACTTTAAAGCCATGAAATGCATCATCCGAGCAATTTAAACATGAAACAATACATTTCAAACTCAGTAGCAACTCAGCTCATAAGCAATTTGGGGTTCAGAAGCAAATTCGAGTCATCAGAAGCAAGTTCAGACTCAGGAACAGATTCAGACTCAGAAGCGGATTCAGACTCAGAAGTAAATTCAGACTCAGAACCTAATTCAGACTCAAAAGTAAATTCAAACTCAGAGGCGGGTTCAGACTCAGAAGTAAATTCAGACTCAGAACCTAATTCAGACTCAAAAGTAGGTTCTGAACAATAAAGTCTGAATCAGTTTTATAAGTAAGTCCGAACAAGAACCTAAACAAGAATTATGAACAAGAAAATCTGAATAGTAAATCGAACAAGAAAATCTGATGAACAAGAAAATCTGAATAGTAAGTATGAACGGTAAAATCTGAGCAAAGAAAGTCTAAGCAATTTTAAAAGTAGAGTCTGAACTGCAAAATCTGGATGTTAAATCTGAAGGTAAAGTCTGAAAGTAAAGTCTGAAGGTAAAGTATGAAGTTAAAGTCTGAAAGTAAAATCTGAATATTTTTCAAAAGTGGACAGAACCAGATTTTGATAGCAAAGTCTGAGCAGGTTCAAAAGTACACAGAACCAGATTTTGATAACAAAGTCTTAGCAGTTTCAAGGTACACAAAACCAAATTTTGAGGATTAAAAATCTGCCCAGTTTAAAAAATAAACAAAAAAACATCCCTTGGAGAATCAAATAAACATCATCAGCACTTTGAGTATCACAATAAACATAATCATCACTTTGAGTAAAACGATTTTCTACCCTTTTTAAACATACATAAACCAATAGTAAGAATCCAACAATCACCTCAAAATTTACACTTACTCATTCCGATTTAATCGTTCCGCTTGCCGATATTATCGCCATACTTTAAGGAAACAAATCACATCCATTTGAACTTGCACAGAACCAGCAAAACAGATTCAACCATCATCACAACCTCACTATTGCACCTCAAAATAACCTTTCTCAAGCAACCAAGTTGCAAGTGCCAAGTAGATTTACTTAGCTTAAACCTAGAATTTTCACTTACCTTGAACAGAATCTGAACACCCCAAAGGTTAAAACTCTTCCGGAAATTTTGGATCGGTGATGGCGAGAGTAGAAAGTGAAGGAGAGAGTATGGGTTTGGGTGAAAATGATCTTCGGTAATTACCCAGGCGAAAGTGAAAACGGAGAGGTATTCGAAGGGGTGGGTAAATTCATTGTATTCACAGGTGGCATCTTATCTCTTCATCAAGGCCAGGTGGAAGAAATCAGCAGCTTAATCGTAGGAGTATTGGCCAAGGGAAATGATTACCCAAGGCTTAGGTGTCTAGCCCAAGGGGACAAATGGCATTCGGTCAACTCTTCTTCAACAGCCACGTGAGGGAAATAAGAGTCCAGAGGATATTTTTGAGCAGATTTCTTCCCTCTTTTTCTTACGGCAATAACCTTACTTAACTAAGATAAAACAATAATAATAATAATAATGCCCACTAATTACCAAGACGACGGTAATCTAATTAATACCGCACTACGATTAACGCACACGACAACGTCTAAATATGAAACACGTCGGACTCGGTACGATTACGTATCCGAATCCGCGCTTCGCGAAATACGATCCAACGAAAATTCCTACGCGTCCACACGAATACTAACTCGAAAATAATACTTAGCTTTAAATCTAAGTATCATTTTCAAACATAGAAATTTCTAACGTCACAAACATATAATTACGAAATTTCCGGATGTCACACTTAAATTTGCCCCTCCTGATATAAATTTTTAAATTATTTGAGTTAAATTTGAGATTTAAGTTAAAGTTTGTAATTTTTATAAGAGACAAAAAAAAAAAGGTTCGGACTGATCTTTATTTGTAAAAAACAAAAGCATTTTTTTACAGCCAAAAGATTTGTTTGGTAGTTAATAATTTTTTTTTATAAATCTCGTTAGGGTTTCTGTCCTACTTGTTTCGGCAACTACGTAGAACGAACTTCAGACAGAGGGAGAGAGATAGAAAGAGAGAGAGAGAGAGAGCTTGAGCAATGGCGACAGTAAACTATGCGGTGAGGTGCTTCGTCACGAACCCATCTACGAAAAACCCATCAAAGTCCAGGCCTTTCGTCGTCAGATGTTCAGTTCCTCTCTCCTCTTCTCACGACGCCTTCGCTGGTATCCACTCCAATCCCTTTTTCTTGATTGACTTCATCTGGGTGATTCTTGTGGGTGGTGGTTGTTCTTTGAATTGTTCTGTTTCCAAGGTGTTTCGGATTGCCCACAACGTGTTTGTTTATATGCCTGCGCCGTTCTGTAATATATGATATGACCGGTTTTTCTTTTTTGAGCCCCAGCTGTTCAAGAAAGGCCCTGGAAGCTGGCTGATGCGAGGCTGGTCCTGGCGGATGGTTCTGTTTGGAGGGCCAAGTCGTTTGGGGCTTCCGGAACACAAGTTGGTGAAGTTGTTTTCAACACCTCCTTGACCGGGTACTAAGATGTTTTTAATAAGTTGTTTCCTTAGTCATATGTAAGTGTTACATGAATTTCCTCACATTTGTTAAAGAATGTCTGGATGCATGGTTTTGTTTTTGCTCGTACAAGACAAGAGGATTCCTCTTATACATTTTTATTTTCTACTTGAAATTCTCGGTATATGATATTGGTTGTACGCATTTCCCAGTATAAATAACGTAGCGATGCTTTATGGCAGTTAAACATCAACATGTGCAAAAAAATTAGCGTAGTGAAATGAGAATGCTTCTTCGGATGTGTGGGTACTTGAGAAAAAAATGTGATGGAAGAGGACCTTATTAGAGGGAGAGTAGGTGCCACCTCATTCAAGGATAAGATGAGAGAAGCTTGGCTGGGATGATTTAATCGCATTGAAATGGAACTATGGTGGTCTAATGAGGAGACATGTTCAGCGATGGATAATAGATATAAAAGAGCATGGAAACATCTAAAAACACGTGGAAGAGATGTCAAGGAAGGATTTGGATTGTGCATATTTCAAAAATCTTTATTCGCAATCAAGCACAATGGTGTAAAAAGATTCACATAGCCAATAAGTGGGACAACATTTGATTTGTTGTCGTCGTCATTGTTCGCAAATAGATCTCATAACATAACTTAATTAGACATGCGCACAAATCAAGATACATGAAAGCTTTGATGGAAGTCTAACATTTTTGGATTTGGGCGAGTTGGTCCTCTAAGTTTCCTTTCTGCAATCAATCCCCTTAACTTTCTTGATTTGTGCAATCAAGTACTTTATTTACCCACTGTAACTAATACTATCAAATTAGGATCTCATTTTACTTGTTTTTCCCGTCTGTTTTGTTGCTCTTTCGGCACCAAATTAGCATTATGTATCATTTTTTGTCACATAAGCAATGTCTCGTCATTAATGAATTTGACAGTTTGGTAGAGTGGTTGACCTAAGGAGTTGATTGCACAAATTGAGAAAGTTAGAGGACTTGATTGCACAAAATAAAACTTAAAGGACTAAATCGCACAAACCTAGAAAATCAGAGGATTTTTTTGAACAAAATAAAAGCTAGATAGCCAACAAATGGTGAAACTTAAAGGACTAAATATGTACATCTACCCCAATTCAATAATATAAATTATTTTAAACTGCAAAGATAATGAGAGAGCTTTAGTATCTTCTAGAGAAAAGTCATGATGAAGTATGTTATCTTTGATTTGACTATGTAAGTGTAAAAGGAGATCATTTTGCATGTGTTCATTGGCACAATACTGGAGATCTCTCTTCTCTGCTTCGGCATTGACTTTCTGTAATAGCCAGATTAATATAAATAACTAAGATCGAAACTAATTAATCTCTGATATCGATGCTAATTCAAGGGGGCTCTCCTCTTCATATGTCAAAAACAAACTTCATGTGTGTCCACTTGGGCTTGGTAAGGTGTCAGAATTCACTTCTTCAGCTACATACTTCTTTTCTAGGCTATGAAAGTTAGTTTCTAGTAATCTGAAAGAAGATCAGAGAAGGACATTTAAACAATGAGGGAGACCCTAAGCAGAAATTAGGAGTTAGTGGAGTGACTTACATTCAAATTGATGTTGATCTAACTTTCATGAGAGAAGGAGAAAAAGATTTGTCTCCTCATATAGGTGTCAAAAGCCCAAGAAATTAATGTTTGTATTCTTTCTCTTGCCGATGACCTGCGTACTAGTGTTTTTCCTCTCTTAAACCAGTTGAGTGGCCATTGTGCATGCTTCTTCTTTACTTCAAAACATAAATTGTTAGCCTGCTAAAGTCAAAATTTCTTTATTTAAGGAAACGAGGAAGTGACAACCTTGCAGAAGTACACAAAAGAAAAAGTCAGACAGATAAAGATTGCTCAGAATGAGTATAAACAATTGTCTGTAGCAAAATCATTTTGGTTTATCAATAAGAGTTGACAATCTCCAAAGGAAACTGACCCAATTAAAAAAACTTATGCATTCAAGGTGAAATGATGTTTCCTGAAAAGTCAGGAGACACTTTTAAAAGACGAGATAAAAGAGAACCTAATAAAATTTGGCAAAAAACAATATGACTTACATGTGATCTGTCAAGTTGGATAGCCATCTCACCTTCATAAATTAGTTTTAGGTGGTTCTGTTTCAACTTCACTGTTGGCGTGTTTATCATTTCTCAAGCAATTTGTTTGCAGAATGAGTGATTTATAGGAGATGAGAGGACTCTTTGTTGTTGTTTTTGTTCAGTTGTTATTTTTTTACTGTAGTTATTCATCATATCAAGATGGTAAGATTGCTTTCTAATGGTTGGAGAACACTTTTCTTGATTATACTCTTTTCGTAGTATTTGGAAAGTGTTGTTCAGCAAGCCAACTTGGTTTTTAGGTAGTTTCTCGTGCTTATAGCTGGAGATCTCATGCATGAGTTAACAGCGTTCTTCAAATTAAGTTTTCCCATCCTGTGTCATCAGACAAGATGGAGATGTTCTTCTGCCCCATTTTGTTTGTGAAGTCCAACATCTGTCATTCCTTGAATTTCAGGTATCAAGAAATTCTTACAGACCCAAGTTATGCTGGACAGTTTGTCCTGATGACAAACCCACATATTGGCAATACTGGGGTTAATTTCGGTAAGTGAAGATATTTCCAAGCATTCTCGTTCTGGTGGTAGCTTAATATCTGAGCCTTTGACTCCTTGTCAGATGATGAAGAATCGAGGCAATGCTTCCTTGCCGGCCTTGTCATTCGAAGTTTAAGTATCAGGCAAGTTTCTCCTCCATTTCCTGTGGTGTTGTGAAAATAAGACTCCAAACTTTACATGATTTAGTTCCCTGGATTGTGCAGCACATCAAATTGGAGATGCACGAAAACATTGGGTGATTATTTGGCAGAAAGGAATATCATGGGAATATGTGAGTCATAGCTGGCGTAATGCTTTGAAAATTATCAAGATAAATTACCAATAGTCGTTTACTTTGTACTAGTTCATTGAACTCATGTTGTTGCCTTTATTTCTGTTGCAGATGACGTCGACACACGTGCAATCACCCGCAGATTAAGGCAAGATGGAAGCCTTATTGGTGTATTGAGCACAGAACAATCAAAGACAGATGAGGAACTTTTGGAAATGTCACGTTCATGGGACATCGTTGGTGAGAATTTGGTTAAATGGATAAAAATGGCTTGTGAATTTCGTAAGTTTGAAATACTGAGTTTTATCTTGTCTTTAGGTGTCGATTTGATCAGTGGGGTTACATGTGATGCTCCTTATGAATGGGTTGATAAAACAAACTCAGACTGGGAGTTCAACTCGGGTGGCAGGGGTGGAGATAAACTTCGAGTCAGTGCCATATCCAAACTCTTAAACCAGTGATTCTTTGTACAATTTGATTGAAATTTGAAATGTATCGTTATGTTTCTTAATCAATTGAAGGTCGTTGCGTATGACTTCGGGATCAAGCAGAACATATTGAGGCGGTTAGCATCCTACGGCTGTAAAATTACCGTAGTCCCCTCGACATGGCCAGCATCAGAAACTCTGAAAATGAACCCCGATGGAGTTCTATTCAGCAATGGCCCAGGAGACCCTTCTGCTGTTCCTTATGCTGTTGAAAGTGTCAAAGAAATAATTGGCAAAGTCCCTGTTTTTGGAATTTGCATGGGTCATCAGTTGCTTGGCCAAGCCCTAGGTGGCAAAACATTTAAAATGAAATTTGGTCATCATGGAGGGAATCATCCAGTCCGGAACCTTCGCAATAGCCGAGTGGAGATTAGTTCTCAGGTGTGTGCTTCTCATCGAACTTTGTGATCTCGTTTATGTACTTTGTGATATATGGACATATGTGCCCCAGAGAAGTGGCGAGACTAGTTCATAGATTTGAGGAACATAGATGAAGAAGCGTAGAGAGCGAAAGAGCCCAGCACATCTGTTGCAGAAAGAGTACTGATTTCTTTTCTTGTATTATTGCAGAATCACAATTATGCAGTTGACCCTGCTACACTGCCAGAGGGTGTGGAAGTGACTCACATAAATCTTAATGACGGGAGCTGTGCTGGCCTGGCCTTTCCTGCATTAAAGCTAATGTCTCTTCAGTACCACCCTGAAGCATCCCCAGGACCACATGATTCTGATACCTGTAAGTGTCTCGCTGATTGTGATACTTTTGCTTTCATGTTTCATGTCAATTGGTCATCTAAATCTTGGCCAAAGCACAGAATAAAATTTGTAACAGTTTTATTAATTTTGTACTGAGGAAAATTATTATACAAATAATGGTCCATGTTCTATAACTATCTCAAAAAGGTCTCAATATGGTAGTTAGTAGGAACTCTTACTGCTTGTTAATAGAAGTTATCGTTGTTGCCACAGCTTTTGGGGAATTTATACAGCTCATGAAACAACCCAAACAGGCTGCTTGAGTGATATCATCCTTATCTCACTTTGGGGTGATGGCACGCATCTGGTGCTGATTGATGAAGATGGTTTGGGAATTCTCAATAAATTTCTGTCCAATTTTTGAAAGGATTAGTCACTAGAAATTATCTATCTGCCATTTACTTTTCTTAGCTATTAGATAAAAATGAAGGATTTTCGTAGGAGTCCTCCGGATCCCTCGAGTATCAGGCTAGTCACCATGTGGACGGAGCTATTAAGTAATCCAGTTGTGTCTGCATCTGATCTGAGGTGTCTATATAGCCAGTTGTCTGCTGTACTCACTCTTCATCTAATGTAATGGAATGTGCTGTTCTTCAGTGTTGCATATCTTACTACTTTTTACCAAGCTTTGCATCATTGTCGATTGTGTTCCGCTCCCAGACTAACAGAAAGTGCTGCTAGGACCCATTTCCTTCTTTATTTCATTCAGATGTCTGATTCCTCTCTCTCTCTCTCTCTCCCTCAATCTCTCGACTGGTCTGTCATCATGATGTATGCGTATTTGATTTGATACGACCAGATTTTCTTTGTATAAATGCTAATCGACACTGTAGTTGATCATGTGAATGGAAAATACGTGTGTAATGAGTGCAGAATTAAGGCACTTTTAGCTGAGTACACTCCATTATGCGTTTGATACGAGTCTTAACTCACTTTATTCATCAAGTCAGAACATACAGAAAAACAGATATTTACTATCAATCGTACCCACAGTGTGTTTCCCATAAACGTACACATATTATACGGGCGAAATCCCGAGTACTTTTGTTTTGAGAATTACTACTAACATTTATGGATGGTTGAAGCCTGAAGGAACTGTATTTGCTTCTTTCCTAGATTTAACTTTGCTTCAAAGATCGTCAATCGAAATTGGGAGGGCACTGCTGCTCATAATTCCAAGTGGGTTCACTGTATGAGTATGGTAACTTCGTTCTGACTGGTTGAATTATGCTTAGGGAATACTCAAAAATCTGGGCGGAGTTGGTTCAGCTTTGTTGTCAGAGCAGCCCATTCGTATTTGACACTCCAAGCGAAACAGCAATCATTGAATTACCAAACGTTTATGTTCAGTGCCATGTTACGGTTTTGAGCGATCCCATCAAAACATGTGGTGCAAAGCTCGCTAAGAAGATGGTATTCGCGGGGGAGGGCACAGCCTTATGTTACTCAAATTCCGCAAGCAATCTTGGAGACAATTATTGGTTACTCGGATTATGAAAGGACTTCATGAAACCACAATCTATGGCAGCTGAGCCGCTTCCGCTTTGCCCCTGTAACAGAAGGATAGCGCTCGCTAAGGCATCCCCTCATCTCTTCCTTTGCTTTTTCTTTAAATGTGAGGATGAGCATTGTTTCATAATAGAACCAGAGAACCGGACTGAAGGAAACTGGTTCCAGTTCCGGGTTCCAAATTCTAAAGTATGCAAAATAGATTTTAGGTTCTGAAAATTGGGAAATCGATTCTGACAAGCACTTGGAACAAGTCTCTGTTTTTCTTGTTATTTGTTTTCACGCAACCCTACGGTATTCCATAGCGTCCAATGATAAATGCGTAATCTAAAACCACTATTTTAATATCCATGACTGAGACTTCCATTTTGTTAACGTATCATATTCTTCATGTGTCTAAATATAAATTGTGATTAATTAATTATACCAGCAAATGATGGTCAATAGAGGTGATAGTTCATTACAATCATTCAATTAAGAATACAAGTAAACTTGAAAAGACCCTAAAACCAACCCTGAAATCTGTGACGTGGTAGATTCTAAATTTTAGAATATGTAATGTCTATTTTAGATTTTAAAAATTTGAGAACTAGTTACGGCTACGACGGGCAACTTCCAAATGAAACCTGAACCGACCTGACACCACTCATCGAAGCATGAAAACATAAATGATGATAACGATTGCTAATCGCAAACAATCATCAGTATTTGGGCGGAAAATTGCACAAAGATAATTTCCTGTGAAACTTAGCTCGGATGTCGTCGGCCCTTGATCTTGCTCTCATTTTCTCGATTCTCTCAATTCCAACAGACAATACTCAGCAAAGTACTTCCAGGAGAAAGAAAGATCAACAACCTTCTGCAGAGTAACAGCTAGAGTGTATTTGCAGCATGGCACAGCACGTTTAGGACAAGATAAGTAGATTTATGGTAGAGAAGTAGAAAAGGAAAAGAAAAAACATCTCCAATCAGAAAGTTCATAGGAGAGTAACAAACCTCAAACCGAATATAATCCTCATACAATATCGACATTAATATCCAGGGTAAAAAACACCTTAATATACGACCAAAATGAGCAATTAAGAAGATGCACCACAATCCCAATCCCTCTAAAAGACATACTAGAGACAAAATCTGACTATGACTGGCAAGAACTTCAATACCAACTTTTGGCTCGCTCCATACAGAGAGGACTGTTGCAAAGTAGCTTCTCAGAGATGGGTGATCACAATGAGGAATCATATACTTGAAGCAGCTTAGTACATTGAAACTCCCACCATGCCCTCCTTCACCAACTCCATCGCTACTTCATAAAACTTGAGTTCGCAAGACATGACAGAAAAAAGCCAACAAATAGCTCACCAACAAAGACCTTGCTGGGATTAGAAGCACTTCCTGTGGACGATGGATGGACCAGATTCATCATACTCACCCTTGGAAATCCACATCTGGTAATTTGAAAGTAAAGCAAGTGGGTTAGTACCAAGCCAAAAAGCAAACATGATTGTAACCACCACAAAGACCAAATAGCTACGTAGTTTAAAAAACTAAAGCAAAGCAAATTGCGAGAAACAATCTCTACCTGCTGGAAGGTACTGAGAGATGCAAGGATTGACCCTCCAATCCAGACACTATACTTTCTCTCTGGCGGCGCCACCACCTTAATCTTCATGCTGCTCGGAGCAAGAGCAGTAATCTCCTTGCTCATCCTGTCTGCAATACCCGGGAACATAGTAGAACCACCACTGAGCACAATATTTCCATAAAGATCCTTCCTGATATCAACATCGCACTTCATTATGGAGTTATAGGTTGTCTCGTGAATGCCGGCAGCTTCCATTCCAATCAATGATGGCTGGAAGAGGACTTCTGGACAGCGGAATCTCTCGGCCCCAATTGTGATTACTTGTCCATCAGGAAGCTCATAGTTCTTCTCGACCGAGGAGCTGCTCTTAGCAGTTTCCAGCTCTTGCTCGTAGTCAAGGGCAACGTATGCAAGCTTTTCCTTCATGTCACGGACAATTTCCCGTTCAGCAGTGGTGGTGAACATGTAACCCCTCTCGGTGAGAATCTTCATTAGTGAGTCAGTAAGATCACGACCAGCGAGATCAAGACGGAGAATGGCATGGGGAAGAGCATAACCTTCATAGATTGGGACAGTGTGGCTCACACCATCACCAGAATCAAGCACAATACCTGTTTCAATGAAAAATATATATATTTAACAAGGGAAAACTTGACTTGAAACGAAAAAGGGCAAGATTAGAAATATGAAATATGAGGGAAAAGAAAATATTCCGTACCAGTTGTACGACCACTGGCATACAGAGACAGAACAGCCTGGATAGCAACATACATGGCCGGCACGTTGAAAGTCTCGAACATGATTTGAGTCATCTTCTCTCTGTTTGCCTTCGGATTGAGAGGCGCTTCAGTTAGAAGGACGGGATGCTCTTCCGGAGCAACACGGAGCTCGTTGTAGAAGGTGTGATGCCATATTTTCTCCATGTCGTCCCAGTTGCTGACAATACCGTGCTCAATGGGATATTTCAAGGTAAGAATACCTCTTTTAGATTGGGCTTCATCACCAACATAGGCATCCTTCTGACCCATTCCAACCATGACACCAGTGTGCCGGGGCCTACCAACAATACTGGGAAACACTGCCCTAGGTGCATCATCACCGGCGAATCCAGCCTGTAAACAAATAATAAAGAGACCATTTAGCTAGTCATATTTCGAAAACCAGGAAAATCAACTCGCTAAATTTTCACAGATAATGGCAGCAACCAACCTTGACCATTCCGGTCCCATTGTCACAGACAAGGGGCTGAATATCCTCAGCATCGGCCATTTTCAAAAAGTATTAATCTGCAAGTAGCTACAAAATAAGGAGCTTAATCAAGGCACAAGACTACTCGCCACTTCAAATGTGCAGAACAAATACTTCAACATTCCTAATTATTCTTCTCAATTGCAAGAAGCTGTAAATTGTAAATCGATTTTTCTGTTTTTTCTCCTTTCAACAAATCTAGAACCATAAGTCCAACAATTCAAACTTCAAGAAATCATTTTCCTTGTCTTGCAGCTTCAAGCTACTTCTATTCCATCTTCACAAATGCAAACAACAATATGTAACACCAAAACCTTTAAACTTCAAAACCAGCCAGCATTTGAAAAGAAGCATCTCAGGATTTCACCCCATCTAGATCACTACAAATCATGCAGAGCCTCTATTTCCACATAATGAAGCAGACATCCAAGCGTTTGCATTGTTGGGTTGGACAACTAATATTGGGGACGATGGATTGGGTGTCTATGACATTGCAATTTACCGCAAGTGAGGGGATCATGAGAAATAAAAGAAGAACAAGCTAGAGTTGCCGCATGCCCACAATCAATTCCAGCAAAATCCATACCACTTTCTGTTAATCATCCCATATCATCAAACGAAAAAGAGAAGCTTTTGACGCAGACCATGTCTTACGAAAGGAAAGATCAAAGTCTCTGAGCAGAAATTAAAACGCAACGCACAGCCAACTGTCAAAAAAGTTGGAAACTACCCAAAAACTCCAGCCAAGGCAAACCCACCACGAGATAAGAAACCCAGAACTAAACCAAATCAGAGAATCAAACCACACATACAGATCGAGAAACACAGCAACCAGACCCAACCGATCCACGCACTCGAATCATGCATGAGACACTCAACAAGCCATTTCCAACGACAAGCAAAGGATCCGTCATCCACCACGCAGCTGAGCCTCAATTCGCTCCAGCAGACGGACAAAAGCCCGTAGATCGGCAACACAAGCGCACCCCGCACGGAGCTAGAGAACCCAAAACCGGACAAAAAGCCCGCAACTTTCCAACACCCAGAAGGGACACACACAACGTTCCGAACCGCATCGGACCGACACAGATCTACCCGAGAAACAACGCGAACCAAAGAGAACGCCGCGTCGAAACCCGAAAAAAGATCGCGACTTTCCAGATCTGGAACCGAATCGAGAAGCGGGGAAACGCAGCGCGGGGATCGGGGGCTTACGCGGGAGCGGGAGACGGAGGAGAACCGAAGCCGACGACGACCACCCCGATCACGGCGGCCCTGGCTTCCTCTCGGCCGGAGCTAGCGAGGCGAGCGAGACGGCGACCGAGAGAGAGGAAGAGAGAGAGAGAGATTTGAAATGCAGATGAACTGAGGGCAGACAGGGGGACGAGGGGGGGCCAAATTTGGGAATTTAAGAGCGGAAGGAATCATTCCCACCACGAGAAATGATAGCGTGACCTGGCTCACCCTCACCCCCACCTCCTCACCAACACACACACACACACCCTTTTCTTTCCTTTTCCCTTTTCTTTTCCCTTATTTTATTTATTTATTTATTTTATTTTGTTAATACCTTTTTCTCATTGATTAGGTAATAAGGAAAAGAAGGAAAAGATTTGGCAAGTTCACATGTATAAGGCACTAATTCCATTGGCCAAAGATCACACACAAGATGGAATGAAACACCCTTTTTCCAAATTGATTGGTGACACCATGATAGGGATGTTGTGCTATTTTCCCATTTTTTTCCAATCCTTACAATTCCTTCCTCTGACCTGATTAGGAACGGGATCGACTGATCGAGTAAAGGGTTTTGAAAGCCGCTTCGAGTGAAGCCTGCTCGATATCTCGCCTATCCACCCGGATCAATTGCGGTATGCCAAATATGATTAATCTTTATAATATTCATCACCTTTTTTAACCGAGTTGACTTATACTTAGATCGAACACTTCGATTCTTTAAAATCTTGTATATGCTTTCGATGTTAAAATATTACTCGGGAAAACTTAAAATCTCATTAATTTCGCCTTAAAAAATTTTAAGTAGATGCTCATGCGAATTGAACTTTGATCTTATTGAGTTTTAAGCTTTGAAATCCAACTATTATAAATCTTAAAAAATTGTAAATGTAATTTTTTAAAAATTTATTTCAAATTATTTTACAAAATTTGGATATTAAAATAGTTTTTTCCGTTTTGGCTGGAAATTGGTATTGGCCTTTTTGTCGATTTTTAAGTGTAACCAATAATGTTACATGAAGGACACTTGTTTCATTCCATGTTATGAATCAACAATTCATGCATATCAAATGAAAGTTAAATTAAATGTATGCGCATGCAAAATTTGCTTTTACATTTAAATCAACTTGTATTCTCATATGGTGCACTATAAGATGTTTTGTTATGTCAAATTATTGCCAAGAACATAGTAATAAATATTTTTAATAATCGCATAATATATAATTAAGGGGAAAAACTACATAAGTAATAAAAATGAAAGAGGGAATAACAAGTGGAAGTAGGTGAAGGTGAGATTAGCATTGAAAGCTACTCTCCCTTTTATATGATCAGCAACTCAATCAATATAACCCAAGATTATCTATGAGATGAAGCCTTTTAACACTTCATAGCTATAGCCTATCAATTCTATGTAAACTTATATGGAAAAGGACGATTGAAATACCCTCCTTTACAATTACCTTCTCTTTCATAGGTAGGATCTAAGCATATTCCTAAAAAGTTTCATCTCGGTTCTCGTTTGGATCTCGGGATCACCGGAATGTAAAACTTCAAGAAGGTATTCCCTCTTTCCGGAAAAGAAAAAGATTCGAGGGTAATTGGAAATGCGAAGCGTGCAAATGCCGACATATTAAAATAAGGAACGCACTTATGAAGCGGGCTCCACAAATAGGGGACAGGCCTCGGAGGTCCTAGTAGGAATGAAAATTCTTTTCCTTTGATGAGGTTATCTATTAACCAAATACCGATGATCCAAGGAAAAGCCCCTAATGAAGATGAGATTAGCATTGAAAGCTACGGACTCTCCCTTATACTCGGTCAACAACTCAATCAATATAACCCACTTTCATGTATTTAGAAGATTATCAACGAGATGAAGCCTTTTAACACTCGACAGCTATAGCCTATCAATTCTATAACCCACTTGGAGAAAAGGGCCATTAAAATACCCTCATTTACATTTACATTCTCTTTCGTAGGCATGTGTGTGGGGCTAATGGAATTAAATAAAATCTAAATTCTTAAGTTTGATAAAACAAAATTAAGACAAAGGTAACGATGTGCACTTTCGTTTATTCATAATCATTAACCGATTCACAGTAAAATCGATTATCTTCTATTCGAATAAAAAGCCATTTTTCTTTGTAGAAAACATTAGAATTTCCCACACTTATACCAAGGAGAAAAATTTCAAATAGAAGCCCAAAGTGCTCTTATTTTGTCAAAAGGGTCCAATGTTTCTAAAGTGACCTACTTACTCTTAAATAAGAGCTCAGCTCACCGATCGTTCATCATCTCCTGCGCCATATATCTTCGCATAGCAGAGCATGGAGGAGTTGAAGATCGGCACCTGTCGTCACGTGGGCCCATACATATTCGAGCTCAAATGAACCGATGAAGCCGCGTTGGAGCACAGCCTGAAACGTGAGGGTGATGGCGAAGAGCGTAAGCAGCAGGATGCTAGAGAGATGGCACGTTGGCCACCTCATCGACGGCTTTGGGGGATTGCCCGAAGTGAGGCGGCGGTGTTCGGAACCCGCCATTCGAGATTGCAATTGCAAAAAGTAATGATGCTCGATGAAGGGATTTCACAAGGTTCATCTTTGGGCCATCTTTTAATAAAATGAGAACACTTCGGATTTTTATTTGAAACTTTTCCTCATGAGGGGATAACAAAATACACCGAAAAATATTTTAAAAAAAAACCAATTCTTTTGGTCAAGCTTGGAAGAAAAAGAAAAGAGCAAGCACACATTCTTCAGACTTTAAAATTCGAATTAAATTAGTGGTTAATCAAAGGATACGTGATTTTCTAAAAGTTGTTTTAGTAACTTTGTCCTTTTTTTTTTAAAGTTGTACCAAAATAGCACGAGAAAAATAGACAGAGATATTAAAAAAGAAGAAGGAAAGGAAAAAAATATATGAGGAGGAGTCGCATCCACATCAACAAATATATGAGCGCCACTAACGAGGGGCAACGCCACGTGGTCCAAGAGACCACGAAGCGCCAAGGGTTTTCAAATTTGTGGATTCAAATTGAATATTCGGTGGGATCTCTTGGGGGAGTTATTGAATTCTTTTTAAGATTGTCTTGAAAATTGTGCAATTGGGGGGGGGGGGGGGGGGGGGGTGGTGTGTGTGTGACTTTGAAAATTTCAAAACAAGAAATTTAGTCTCAAGTAATGTTCTGAGCTCGCCAGCCGGCTTGCACCCGTGACTTTTTTATTTTTTTCGCTTTTGCTAAAATTAGGTATTAAGGGTGTGCAAAAGAACCGGGAATTGAGAACCGCTTGGAATCGGACTAGACTGGCCCGAAACCAACGGTTCTTAATTCCAACTTACAAGAACTGGTGAGTACCAGTCCGATTCTTAGTTCCAGGCCATTCGAACCGTACCGGTATATATATATTTTAAAAATTCCATACTGTAATTATATTGTGAAATCTGCTTATTTGATTTCACAGGAAGTAACATGCCTACACAAATTCCAATGATTTTGAAAGCTAAGAAGACAAACTATTATTAGATGGGGTAATGAAATGTGTTTTTTTGGAGAATAGCTTCTGATTTGCTTCCCTTGAAAATAACTTTGTCTCAATGTATTCGTGTAGAATCAGTACTTTCTTGATTAATTACGTGATGAAACCGCAAAAATACCCATATAGAAATTAGGTTCATTATGGTATTGATTAATGAATGCAATTTTGTATGGATTTAGAATCGATTCCATGAACCCACTTGGGATCTGATTCCCGGTGAATCCATGAAACCAACGGACGGTTCTCGGTTTCAATTTTTCAGGATCAGTCCTTAATGAGCGATTCCCGATTTTGAGATGGAAATTGTCCACCTAAACCATGCTCACCCCTAATAGGTACATGATCATACACACTTTCCTTGTATGATAGCATCTCTAATGCACATAATTGAAGGACAATTTTCTACAAACCTGCCATGACCCTCACAATACATCTGTAGAATGCAGAAGAAAGGGAAGCAGGAAATTTAGTAAGAAATAAGTCCAAGAGAGAGCTTTGATTCATCATCACAATACTCTTGTGACACTGGCAATGCATACGAGGGACCTAACATGACCATAGGCATAACAGCAAACTCAAATCGATCAAATTTCCTTCCGTTTCCCAGACGGGCTGATGCACTCTTTTAATTCTCGGTTCTAATGGACAATGTAGACAAAGCAAGTTCGAGCGAAAATCACATCAAGAATCTCCATGCAGATGTTGAGTACACATCCGCTGCAAGTCTCGGCCAAAATGCCAGCAATATTTGAAACAAGAGAGGAGATTATAACAGAAAGAAACAGATTTCTACTGAGAAACTTTGATGAGTACCCAACCTCAAACCGCATACAATATTCCTCACACAATATTAACATTACTGTTCCAGGGGAAAAAAACTTATATATCACCAAAATGAGCAAACAAAGTAAGAAAGAAAAAACAACACTCCCAGCTCTTAACACATCCTAGAAAGAGACTGGCCGACTAGCAACAACTTCAAAACCGATGTTCTGCTCGCCACATACAGAGAGGACTACAACAACCTTGCTTCTCAGACATGGCGATAACAATCTGAATCATACTTCTCGAAAAGCTATGGTACATAAAAAACTCCCAACATGCTCTCCACCAATTCCATCTCTATGTAATGAAGCTTGAGTTCGCATGAAACGACAGGAAACTCCAACATAATGACTCACCAAGACTTTGACTTTATTGAATTTAGAAACACTTCCTGTGGACAATTGAAGGACCAGATTCATCGTACTCGCCCTTGGAAATCCACATCTGAAAATTTAAACATAAAGCAAGTTGGTCATTACTCATTGCCAAGCAAAAAGCCAACATGATTATAAATTAAACGAGGAACCATAGAAGAATGAAGTAAAAAGAACTAGAACAGATTCGAATATTTACCTGCTGGAAGGTACTGAGAGATGCAAGGATTGACCCTCCAATCCAGACACTGTATTTCCTCTCTGGCGGTGCCACCACCTTAATCTTCATGCTGCTTGGTGCGAGAGCAGTAATCTCCTTGCTCATCCTGTCTGCAATACCAGGGAACATTGTGGAACCACCACTAAGAACAATATTGCCATACAGATCCTTCCTGATATCCACATCACACTTCATGATGGAGTTGTAGGTGGTTTCATGAATTCCAGCAGCTTCCATTCCAATCAATGATGGCTGGAAGAGGACTTCTGGACAACGGAACCTCTCGGCCCCGATTGTGATGACTTGTCCGTCGGGCAGCTCATAGTTTTTCTCGACAGATGAGCTGCTCTTAGCTGTTTCAAGCTCTTGCTCATAGTCAAGGGCAACATATGCCAGTTTTTCCTTCATGTCACGGACAATTTCCCGTTCAGCAGTGGTGGTGAACATGTAACCTCTCTCAGTGAGAATCTTCATCAAGGAATCGGTGAGATCACGACCAGCAAGATCAAGACGGAGAATGGCATGGGGAAGAGCATAACCTTCATAGATTGGGACAGTGTGACTCACACCATCACCAGAATCGAGCACAATACCTGTTCCAATAAAATAAAGAATATTTAAAAATAGGAAACTTGACTTCAGTAAATAAAAAAAAAAGGCAGGACTAACTGGCTCAAAATTGAGGAAAAGAGAAAAATTACCCACCAGTTGTACGACCACTGGCATAAAGAGACAGAACAGCCTGAATGGCAACATACATGGCCGGCACATTGAAAGTTTCGAACATGATTTGGGTCATCTTCTCTCTGTTTGCCTTCGGATTAAGAGGTGCTTCAGTTAAAAGGACAGGATGCTCTTCCGGAGCAACACGGAGCTCATTGTAGAAGGTGTGATGCCATATTTTCTCCATGTCATCCCAGTTGCTAACAATACCATGCTCAATCGGATATTTCAAGGTAAGAATACCTCTTTTAGATTGGGCTTCATCACCAACATAGGCATCCTTCTGACCCATTCCAACCATAACACCAGTGTGCCGGGGCCTACCGACAATACTGGGGAAGACTGCCCTAGGTGCATCATCACCAGCGAATCCAGCCTGTAAAGATACGACAACAAGCTCGATTTATCTCTCCATATTTCAAGATTCAGGAATATCAACTTAATGTGCTTTTGCAGATAATGGCAGTGACCAACCTTCACCATTCCAGTCCCATTGTCGCAAACAAGGGGCTGAATATCTTCAGCATCGGCCATCTTTAAGAAATATTAACCTGCAAATAGCTACACAAATAATGAGATCAACCAAGTCACAAAAGATTACTTGCCACTCTAAATGAACAAGAGCATCTCGACATTTCCAACATGTTTCTCTTGACTGCTAAGATCTGAATTCAAAAGCAATAATTTTTCGGTTTCTTCCAGACACTTTAGTAAATTAACGTTTTTACAATGCAAGCATCAAGAATCCGTTTTCCTTTCCGGTCCAAAAGGAGAATTCTTTTTCATTGTCCTGTATCTTCAAGATGACGCCGTTCATCTTTACAAATTCAAACAACAGTTCCAAGTAAAATACAATTCTCTAAACCGAAAGAATGGAATCTATCTACAATCAAACAGATCACTCAATCAAACCACACACGGATCAAGAAACGTAAAAACGACACCCGGCAGATCAACGCACCCAATCATGCACGAGACAATTAGCCAGACATATTCAATGGGAAGCAAGATCTGCCGTCAACCATAGAGCTGAGCCTCGATTCACTCAAACAAATTGCTACAGAGCACAGATCGGCAACACCCACGCCCGCAAACAGCAAGAAACCAGCCGAACAAAGTCTGGGAATCCAACAGAAACCCAGCAACATTCCCACAACCGATCCGATCTACGGAAAACTCGCCGGCGACCAACGAAAAGACAAAAACCAGAAGAAGGACGGACCAAACCACGGTCGCAGGCATCTAGATCTAAGGCCAAACCCAACAAAAAAGATGAGAACTTTTAACGCCGGGATCGGGGGCTTCACCTGGATCGGGGAGGCCCGAGAGACGGAGAAGGACCAAGACCCACCTCCGGAACACGGCGGCGCTCCGGCTTCCCTCTTGGTCCAACGGCCCGACGCGACGGAGAGCTTCAAGAATCGATCGAGATGGAGAGAGAGAGAGACGGAGGTGGCAAGCGAGCGTGCGTATATATATAGAGGGAGAGAGAGAGAGAGAGGGGCTCGGAATGAATTCGAAATGCAAATGAAATGAAACGAGAGAGAGAGAGAGAGAGAGAGAGCCGCTGAAATTTGAGGAGAAATGATAGGGTGACCTGGATGACAGCCTTTCCCTCACCCTCACACACTCAGCATTTGTGCATTCTAAAAAACCATTTTTTTTATTCGACCCAAAAAAAAAAAATTAATTCGGAAAATTCGGAAATCAGTTTTTTTTTTTAAATTAATTGGAGTTGCACATCCACAAAAATTAAAGCCTAGCACAAAAAAAAAGTTGGAGATCACGAAAATCAAAAAAATTGCGAGTACGTTCTGAGAATCGAAAAGAGTAATATCGGCCGGAATTATTGAATATTTTATAACCAGAATCAGGTGCTCAATATAATTTTCGTGGATTTTGTGACTTGCGCATGTTTGACTTCACAAAACATCTAAAACCTAGCCAAATATTAGAATATCAAATCTTTTGAGTTAATGCCACCGGATTTTCGTAAATTAGTTCTTTTTTAAAATTAATTAGAGCTGCTCGATGTTATATGGTTCAACATCCACCATAATTAAAGCCTAACAGAAAAAAAATGGAGATCAGAATATCTAAATATTATGAGTACGTTCCGTGAATCGAAAAAGGCAGTATTGGCCAGAATCATCGAATCTATTACAATCCAAAATCATGAGCAGAATCCGACCAAAAAAAAAATCATGAGCAGAATATGATTTTCGTGAATTTTGTGACTTGTGCATGTTAACTTCAAAAAACATCTAAAACCCATCTCAGTATTAAAATATCAATTTTTTTGAATTAATGTCATTGTAATTTCGGAATTGGTACCTCGTGATACATTTACCTTGATAATTTTGGTCTCGGAAAAAAATCCCAAATTGGTACTTCCGAAAAAAAATTTCCAAATTGGTACTCCTAATCCAAATTAGGATATGATGTGGAGGGATAGATTTTGGTCAGGGGTACCAGTTTGGGACTTTTCACGTGATGAAAATTAATCGAAGTAAATACGTCGTGTAGATACCGGTTTGGAATTTCTCGTGAGATAAAAATCAATTTGGAGTAAATATGCCGCGAGTGCCCGTTTGAGATTTTAACGATATTGACCCTAAATATTTCATAATATTCGATACTTAAAACAAATTTATTTTTCCCTTTTTCCAAAGAGTGAGTTTGATATAAATGAAGTTTTTTTTTCACTTCTAAACGGGCGTGAAATACCCTCTCAAATAACAATCAATATTCGTTGCGCGCACGTCGATGTGGTATAATTATATAAGACATCAACACTAATTTCAGAATTGAAAATGTAATTAATATAAAAGTTCCATGCGCACTTTTGTATGGGGAAAACCACGGTCAAATCGACAATAGAAAAATGAATATACAGCGGATTCTCTTCCTTTTAATATAATTAATCGATAGTATCGATATTTTTCTAGGATTATGTTATTATGAAAATGCTGACTAGTCCGACTATGTTTTGAGTCCAACAACGTGGATGCCTTTCTTCACTTAAATCACATGTTTGCCATCGAGTCAATTTCTATGCTATGGCTTTGTTTGTTTCGTATAAAATAAATAATTTGAAAAATATTTTCTTGAAAATGATCGCTCATATCACTTACAAAAATAAATAAACGAAATTTTTTTCATCGTTTACAAAAATATTTAAAGAAAAATTATTGTCAATAATGAACATATTTTTTTTAAATTAGTTATTTCGAGTGATACAATTGATCATTTTTAGGAAAATATTTTTCAAATCATTTATTTTGTGCATGATTTTTGTAAGAATACATTTAATAACTAAATAGTAATGATTACGTAAAAATAAAATAAAATAAAAACAAAACGCAGTAAAGGGAAAAAGTAGATTCCAAGCTAAGCTAGGGTTTCAATTATTTGGGACGGCAATTTTTGTCTTCTATCACATGAAGCAAAATCCGGCCGTCGGGCAATTATGCCTTCAACATTATAATGATGATATAGACTAATAATTTTATATGATTATATTGATAAACTAAAGTTTGTTACAAACGTATCTTTCGTACTCGTCAAAAGATTAGTGCTGAAAAAATTAACTTAGGTTCAAAGAGGATCCAAAAATAATAATGTCAGATGGGAAATTTTTTCGGACTCGTTGAATTTGATGTACATATAGTTATTGCACGGGCTTATATACAGCCTTGAAAGTTCATTTGATCGTCAAGAGTATAGTCTGCCTAATACGGGAAGAAATGTTAAACAACAGGTTATGAATGTAATTTCGATTTTTCAGGTGATTGAAATTCGAATCCCCATGAGACGACCGTAGAAAATCAAAGTCGAAATATGAACAGAATCATTTAAACGAAAAAGTGTTAGAAAAATTCTAAATACAATCAATTTAGTTCTAAACCTTTTAACCTAGTGTCAATTGAGTCATTCCAGCAAATTTTGGCAAGGATATTTCTGACGTGGACGTTGGCAGCCTTAGGTGTGTGCAACCGGATAGGGGTTTACCTGGAAATCAGACCGGCCGACCTAAAAAACAGGTCCGGGAACCGGTTCCATTTTTTGGGAACCGGTTAGAACCGGTCCGGTTTCCGGTTCCAAGTAAAAACCAACCCGAATCGGTTTTAGAATCGATTTTAGAACCAGTTTTGAGATAATGTTAAAAAAAAGTAAAAACCTTAGATCATGATACCCTACTTCACCGGTTTTAGAATTGGTTTTCGGTTTAATATTGGGATTTGTTTCACAATTATGAGTGAAACAGCACGGTCTTTAAATTCATCTAAATATTGTGTGATTTAGATAAGATATATAGACATTTCTCTAGTGAAAGCAATTCTTTACTGCTAAGTCTCTTGATTTTCCTTTCAGGATATTTCATTCGAAAACAGAAGTGAGGAGTTGTCTCATCATGGCGCAAAATAAAGAGCTAAACATGTTGAATAGATTCCCTGAAAATGTGACTCTTAAAGATTTATGCGATTGGACTATGTCTTGGCACATAGTGCTTTTGGATTGTTGATTTTGATGGATTGTAATTTCAATTGCTCATTTTGGGGATTGTTACTTTTGGCGGATAGTGGTTTTTGTTATTCATTTTTTACTTTGAATCGTTTCATTGCTACCTATATTATTTTGCAGGAAAAAAATGAAACCGGAAAAAGGAACAAAAAAAAAAAAAGGTTATCGGGTAGACCCTGAAACCGGACCGGAAAAACAGGGTTGGTTCTAAAACAGAGTCTAGGGAAAACATGGTTGGTTTCAGGTTCCAAAAATTGGGAACTGGTTATAACAGGGTTGGTTTCAGGTTCTAGGTCTAGACCCAACCCACCTTGGAACCGATCACCCCTAGGCAGCCTACGTGGTACGGCTGGTGTTGACGTGCAACAAATTTTAATAAAATTTTAATATTTTTTTATATTTTAATTATTTTTTCTATTTCTTTTTTCTTTTTTCCTTTCTTCTTCCTTTTGTCGATGATTGGTCACCAGCCACAAGCGATGGCTGGACAGGCTAGCCTCGCCTGGGTGAGGGTCGTCGTCACCGGCCACAGGCGAGGGCAAGGGCTGGCCTTGCCTAGGTCAAATTTGTCGAGTGGAGCCCTTACCAGGGCTCGCCTCACGTAGCCGGGGCTAGCCCTCGCTTGTGGCGGGCGACGACGACCCTCTCCCAGGCTAGGCTTGCCCACTTGGGCATGGTTGGTGATCGGCCATCGCTTATGCCGTGTGGCCAATCATCGGTAAAAAGAAGAAGAAATGAAACAAAAGAAAAGAAAGAGAAAAGGAAAAAAAACAAAAAATCATAATAAAATTGAAAAAAAATTAAAATATTATTAAAATTATCTACGTCAGTATCAGCGGTAGGGGTGTCAATGGGTCGGGTCGGGTTGGCCTTTCTTGATACCCGACCCGAAACCTACAGGGTCATGCTTGACCCGCCCAGACCCGCCCAAGACCCTGTTCACCGTACACCCCAAGGTCCGGGCCAGGCCGGGTCGGGCCGGGCCGGGTTTCGGGTTTGTTTTTTTTTTGTTTTTTGTTTTTTTCGCTTTTGTGCAAATAGTAACATCTTAATACCCACAGTTCCACCTAAACAACCTCTTTAGTAATTCACTAGGACATAGCTAGACAAACAGGATGCATTAAGGAAAACTACAACTGAATACAATAAAGTTATTGAAACATCTGAATAGCATTGGATGAATCAATAATGCTGCGACCTCCCAGGATTGATTGATCAACTTTAGCACCATCCACCTCCCCATGGCCTGTCCCCATTTCTCCAGCTGCGTGACATGGTTCACGATCATTCAAACCCATTGGTACCTTTTCTTTTACTACATGCTCCCTAATATCGACCAAGTGAGAATCAACTACCAGCGATTTTCCAGTTCCCAATACTTCATCTTTCCTGAGAAATTTATTCAACAAGACTTTCCTGCTAGCATCATACAGTGTGACCTGAATGATCCAAGGGGAAGAAAACAATGCTTTAAATTGCTTCCCTGTAAACAGAATGAAGTTCCCATTAGCTATCAAAAAGCACATGAACTAACATGCTTCCACTAAATTCTGTTCCATGTTCTACAAATAAGCAAGGTCCTTATATTAACGTATCGGACTCGAATTCACTATACCTCCTCCAAAGAACTCTAATTCAAATTCAAATTCAAGCAAACGCTATCAAAAACTAAACATATGCAAGAATCGACCCAAAGCAACATACGCGTGAAGCCATCCCATCTCAGGCCGCAATTCAAACAGCATCAAAAAACACAGATGCTCCAAGAAAACAAACCCATCTCCACGGAGAACAAATTCATCATTTCTCATGAACTTCAACCGACCCATCCTTAATAAACCTGGAAATTCCCGACAAAATCCAGCTTATGGCAAAGCAAGAGCACAATTGCAACAAAGCGATTCCGTTTCCCGGAACTCTCGTTCGTTACCAAACACGAGAACCGGAGGATCTAGTCACCTTGCAAACGCCAAACCAACCTCGAACTCAAACAGCATCGCGGACAGAAACAGCAAGACAAGCTCAGGTCGCATTCAACGCGCAAAACGAAGACAGAATTTCACGACCCAAGAATTCTAAGGTTAAAAAAAAAAATGAAAACCAAACGACGACCTCCATACCCACGAAACATGCTCCGAGAACTCTCTCGAAACAATCATCAACTCCACAGCTGCGGGTCGAACAAGAACGCGAAACACACAACGAGCCCAACCAACCCCAGCAGTTCAAATTCACCGTCAGAGCTCGCGCGGCCACCGAATCACTGGCCAAATCCTTCGCCGGCCACACAATCGGCCTTCGTATGATGTCCGAGCCTAGCGCCTCCCGGCTCCGGACTTTGCCGCCCCCGGATCCGGTCCTCAGCGCGCAGACTGTTCCATATACACAAGCAGCTGCGACGACTTCACGGCGGAGATGCGACGGCTTCACGGCGGAGAGATATCGCTCACCTGCTTGCTCGGCTGCTGAGGCTCACGACAAAGGGAAGCGATCGGTTTCGTCGCCGATCGGAGAGAGATCTAGGTTTTTTCTTCACGCTCTGCGTAGCGCGCCAGAGAGGGGAGAGAGAAGGGAAGAGAGACTGAGAGAGGGAGATGGGTCGGCCCAGAGTGTCAATGGGTCGACCCTAAAATACCCCAACCCTAATAATACCCCAAATTTTAGGGTCATATTCGAAGAAAACTAAAGCCCGACCCTAAAATACCCTAAATTTTAGGACCGGACCGGGTCGGCGTGGGTAGGGCTGGGCCGGCACGGGTTCTGTTGACACCCCTAATCAGCGGTGCCATGTAGGCCAACCGGTGTCATCACGTAGGCCGACCGGCGTCCACGTCAGCAATATTCGGTCAAAACTAGGCATAAGGATTGAATTGGCACAAAACCAAAAGGTATAGGACTAAATTGACACAATTAAAAGATTTACGACTAATTCCTTTATTTGAGATTACCAAAAGGTGAGATTTCGCACCAAAATTGGGTGGCCCCAAAAATAGCACCGATGTAATATGTTTAGGACTTTTTCATCACTTTCCCCATCATTCAAAAGTATATAACTGAAATTTCCATGACTAATAGACGAAAAAAGAGAATAAATATTGATGATGAATTGGATACCAACTTCACCATTCTCAAAAAGAACTTAAAATCGAACATCAAGCAAAGGCAAAAGCTGACTTTGCTGTACAAAGGTGGGGCACGTAGGCTAGGACCACGAGGAGTCAAGTCCTTCACCACCCTGGATATTTCCAAAACTTTATTTTGTCATTTTATTCAGTAAATCATAGACTGAGCTTTCTCAGATTTAATTTTGACGCTGGAAAAATTGTTCATGCTGTCAATTTTTTGCTTTGCTCAATCCAGAATTTTTGCATCCACTTTGTCTGTTCAGGAAAAAAAGCAAATATAAATGAATATGAATGTCAACGTTTCACTTATCCAAAGATTTTGGTTGGTTTAGATTTGAGCCTTGCAAAAAAAAAAGGAAAAGGAGGCGAAAAGGATGAGGATTTTGTAATTTGTGAGGGCATTTTCGCGAGATAGCATTGGGTTAATAATTTCGCGACTAGCGTGAAGACTTAGACTCAGTATAACGATGATCATATTGTACAGATTTGAATTCAGTCTTAAACCTTTCAATTGAACCAATATAATCCTAAATATTTGAGGGAGAATGCAATCGAGTCCTCCCGACCAAGTCTTGTATGAAGTTTCCGACGTGGCGGTTCAAAAATTGCCAGCTATCCTATGTGTTACAATACAATCTGCCGTGGACAATTTCAGATGAAACGATGCCGTTTTTGCTTAATTCCTTTTTTTTTCTTAATTACTTCTGGCGTGCTTATATAAATTTAGAGCATTTTGCATGGTTGATTTTCATTTTGCACCTCACATACCGATCACATGCATTTGCTCAAATAGGAGCAAATATTGACTTGTTTTGATACAAATTTGCTGGACTTTAAAAAGTACCAAATAATTTGAAAGGGAAGTACTTAAAAGACTAATCTTTTCGGATGTGAATAGTGGTAAGTGAACAGTTTAATATCGCAAAGTGCTTAATCTTCACTTCGGAACTTAATCGGGTTATCAACCATGCCCTAATGTAAAATTTCAAATTTGATGTACTAAGGCATGTATCGATCCTATTGAATGTTAAGTATGACCCACTTGTTCAAATACTTACTTAGTCTACCACATTGCATAGTATATAGATTTCATAACTCAGTCTTAATATACAAATGTTCGAAATGTTTGCTGTTTTAGCTAAGTGTACAAATCGAAATTTTTCAAATTTGATGTACTAAGGCATGTATCACTCTTATTGAATGTTAAGTATGACCCACTTGTTCAAATACTTAGTCTACCCCATTGCATAGTATATAGATTTCATAACTCAGTCTTAATATACAAATGTTCGAAATGTTTGCTGTTTTAGCTAAGTGTACAAATCGAAATGGAGAGAGAGAGAGAGAGAGGCAAGAAATGTGAATCATTGAGCTAATTGTACGACTGAAATGATATGTGAATCATCGAAATGTTTGCTGTTTTAGCTAAGTGTACAAATCGAAATGGAGAGACAAAGAGACAGAGAGAGAGACAGAGAGGGGGGGGGTGGGGCAAGAAATGTGAATCATTGAGCTAATTGTACGAATGAAATGATATGAAGGAGAGTTCAAATTATTGCAATAGTGAAAGCAGTTTCAGACTTTCAGTGCACGTCCATTGTCTGGTGTTGCTTCTCATAAACTTCAGAGATGATGGAGCCTCACAAACGAAATATCAAACATAAAACAAAGAATGACTCCATAATCCCAGCATACAAGAGTGAGATCACAGTTAAAGATTAGTTTTTGGTGATAATTTCAAAAATCTACATCTCCCCAATCATCCTAATCTCAAGTTCATCATACATAGCAAGCTATTTACCGCGAGTGCGGAAGAAAGACGGAAAAAAAAAATAAAATGAAAGAGAAAATACATGTAGTTTGAGCTAGTAAGGCCACAAACTGATCCCGCCTGGCTTCTTTGCGAGGATTTGGTTGTATTCAGGCCGAGATGTCTGCGCACGAACAAATCCAAGTGCGATCAGTACAGAGCCTAATACTTTGTCCTGATGATCTATGCAAAGTGATGCTCTCCGATATCAGATGACATGCTTTCAGAGGATAACAAGTGTCGCACTGAAATAGCGCAATAAATAACGTTCACTGCTAAACTGCACTGAATTGATTCATATTGGAACTAAAACTGATTCAAACAGATGCATCCATTTTCCTCTAATATGTTTACACGGTCAAAAGGATTCCACAGTTGAATAGTAGTCACAAATTGAGTCCCGGACATAAATTGTCTCCATGAATCATGCGGTTCTGCAACTTCAAAATTACTGAAAGTTCATGGGGAAATGAGACAGTTGGGAAGAAAGGAAGACTTATACCAGGTCCTTGAAGATGAGGAAGGCAATGAAGAAGAAAAGGAAGAACAATATCTCAAACTCCGCAACCCGCACAAAATTGAACACAGAAGTCACCATCCGCGTTAGCATTGGCTCTTTATAGCCCCGCCTGCCCATCCTCCCATTCATCTTAAAATCTGTCAAAAACAACCCTTTGTTTTAAAAATTCAGCACTTTTGTTTTCTACTAAATCAGACCAGCAACATCCGCCAGCACAACAATGGCAGCATGTTAGTGTAATGAATATAGATTAAAGCCATATTTCAGTATAACTGTAATGGCTCGGGTAAAATTCCAGATGAAAAAGAAACAGTTTGTTCCCAATACATACAACTAGTCAACTATACCGTAGAGCTTTGACAGAAGTATTGGCATGTCTTAATTCGATCTAATTTAAGTAAAGGATCGCAATTAGCAACCCTGTTCATGGTTGGACCGTTAAGAGGCTAAGTGCACAGGAAACAATGGATTGTTCTCACAAGTGTAACATGAAAGTCCCTTCAGAGGTATGTTGAGAGCTCGACTAATATTGGCTCAGATATCAGCTGTGCAAGTGAAAGTTCATCGTGCAAAAGACGAATACCAGACACCAACTAAAACAGCCAACGAAGTCATCAACCTTGATCCTGGAATAGACTTGACAAAAGTCGTAAGACTGTAAAGTCAAAAGACTAATTACAATTCACCGAAATATAAAAGGCTCATCAGATCCCGGGTCCTTGAATCAGGGCATATTAGGGTGAGAACACCACACTTATTTACCCAAATTATTATGCAAGGAGGCTACTAGTCAAGCAGATTTTTTATGCAAAAGATCTTCTGCGCAGGACTCATTTTGTTTTCTTACTTTTGGGTCAAGAAAGAGCTTTTGTGAATTTCACACTCAAGCACACTGTCCTCAAATTCAATGAGTTACAAAATGAAATTGTTGCAGTTGATCAAGAATTAGGTTTTCTGGGCCCCAAATGAAAAGCACAATGATGAAGACAACTTCATCTTCCATTGGAACACTAGCAAGTAGCATTTGTTGTCCATTGAAAACAATCTAGTTTTTGTGCTCATCACTCAAATGCATAAGACAATATCACAGAGTGGTAAAGAACTACATGTTACAGAAAGCATCCAAGCCGGGAATACCAAAGTTTCCCGGGAAAACCAGGAAAGCCCAGAATTGCCATCTCAAATCAAAGGCTAAAGACAGGACCATCACTCTTTTCTGTACAAACATCTAATTACCCATTCGATAGCAATTAAAGGGTCGTGATGCACAGCAAATTTACATGAGTTTCAATCTCACGATGCCATTACCAAAACAAGAAGCTGCCCAAGAAACCAACCACCAAATAAATAGACCCTAATCTAGCTGGCAACATCAATGAAATTCTACGCATCAACTCCAACAGAGAAATCAAGCAATGCCCAGATCCAATTTCGACCTCACCGAGCCCGATCTAACGTCACCCCCCGCAAAGAATCTCCAGCAACAAGACCGAACTGGGATACCACTCGAGCCCAAAGAAATTTCTCTGGAAATGGAAAATGAAGAGAAGAAACATACCCTGAAATTCGGAGACAGAGGAAGAAGGATCAGAAACGATGAAGTGGTCAAAGGCTTATCAAATCAACTTGCGTGTAACGACGATTCTTGGTCTGGGCGTCAGGATTGATTCAGTCGGAGAGAGCGAGAATGATAAGAAAAATATTGGGTGGGCCGGTCCCTCCGCATCACCATGGGCCGGCCCACACACAGACATAGACACTTAGACAGAGACAGGGAGACTCCTAGTTAGACATGCATGATGCTGCCATATCTACGTTAAGGCGTGGATGTAAGGCGTGGATGCGCGAGAGAGGGAGGGCCTCCTGGATGCGCCGGCGGAGGCAGAGGCGGAGGCGGAGGTGGAGATGGAAGCGACATGCCGGAGGCGGCGGATCTAAGCTCGGGATACGACCGGTGGGAGCTCTTGGGAGCGATCGGGGGAGAGAATTTGGAAAAAAAGAGAGAGAGGGCTTCGTTCTTTGGAGGAGAAGACGCTGGAGTCTCAATGAAGAAGGAGAAAAAGTGGGTCCCGGACGCCACATGTCGATTGTTGAGTGGGCTGGCCCCACGATGACGTGGAGGGCGCGGGCCGACTCAATATTTTGTCGAGAATGATTGTTTTAAGGCCATAATATTGTCAGAAAATTATTTAGGCTTAATTTATTTCGCGAAAAATGAACAATTTGGAATTTGACCAAAAAGAGATTTAAAAATAATTTTAAAAAATGATTAGTTATATCGTATGTGATAATTAGTCAATAAAAAATATTTTTATTATCGATGATAATCGGATACATTTAGTTTATTTGTTTTTTTATTATCTTTTATTTTGTTTTTGATTTTGTAAACAAACACTTGTGCGTGTAATTTATTGTACGACAACTCAATAAAACTTATCCTTTCGACACTGCAATGCATCGTGGTTATATGGTATCAGAGCCTCCAAAATACTTGAGCGAGTAACAATCCCATCATGGCCGAAATCATCGCCCGGGTAACTATTTTTCCTCCTACATCCGCCAATGCCAAAGACCCACCCTAATCTCCATCAACGCGGCCGCCCAACTCCCCGCTAAGCTCTGGCCATCCATCTACACTTCATGGCGAGCCTAGTTCATGTCCATGCTTGTGGGGTATGATCCTTTGGGCTACATTGACGGCACCCTCCCACAACCATTCAACATAGTCACAGGTACAGACGGGAAAGTTATGATCCCAACCCTGCATATGTTCTTTGGAATCGTCATAACCAGTTTCTCCACCATACTATTCTCACATTAGTAACTGAAACTGTAATCTGGCTTGTCTCCATTGCTAAAACCTCGCGGGAAGCATGGTGCATGCTCGGGAATGCCAATCATTCCCGTGCTTGGGTGATGAATCTCAGGGAACGGCTACAACTGTCCACCCGTGGCTCGAAATCTATTTCTAAATTTCTCCATGGCCTCAAATCAATTGCAAATGAGCTCGTACTTATTGACAGCCAAGTGTCAATTAAGGATCTCACCTTGCATGTCCTTAATGATCTCGGATTTGAGTTCCGCGAGAAATCGGCGTCTCTTCGCACATGCAACACCCCTCCAACCTTTGAAGAGCTCCGTGGCTAATTAGTTGCTTATGAAGAATTCCTCAAGCGTGAGAACACCACCACTAATTTCCATGTTGCGACTGCCAATTTTACACGAAGGTCCTCCCATTCCAACAAGTGGTCAAACTCCACCAAGAAGTCACCTCACACCCATCAGCCACAACAACAAATTCCTCACTGGAATCAATCGGCCGATCATCATAGCGGTGTCTCAAATCAAGGAACGCACTCATAGTTGCTATCCGCGCACTTTTCTTGTCTGTCAACTTTGTGACCAGCAAAGTCACATGGTTCAAACATGCGGGCAATACTACCAGCACCATGGAAATCCTAAATTCACCATACGACCTCCATAGCTCCCATCAACAAAAATTGGGTCCTCGATCGATTCCGGGGCCTCTCATCATGTCTCTCTGATTTGAGCAACCTTTCGCTGTATTCTGAGTACGATGGTCCAAAAAAGTCATTATTGATGATAGTAAAAGTTTGCAAATCGCACATGTGGGATCCACACACCTCCACACCATTTTCCTTTACACTATCCAATGTTTATTATGTTCATACTATTACCCAAAATCTCATCTCTGTTTCTAAATTTTGTAAATCTAACAATGTGCTAATTGAATTTCATCCTTTTCACCTTTTATCAAGGATTGATGTATGGAAGCGATTCAATTGTAGAACCAAATCACAATGATGTTTATTAACTTCCCTTAACGATACTATGACCACCACCTACAACTTCAACCTTTATTAGGAGTTGTTTGGTAACCTGCCAAACAGTACATGTTTCTATTCTTTTGTTCCTAGGAACAAAAAAAAAAAAAAATAGAAATTCATTTGGTAAATTTTTTGTTTTTGGGCACAAATTTGTTCTCAGAATCAGTTTTGGAACATAATTAAGAATAAATAAAAAAGTTGCTTCTTGATTTTGGGAACAAAAAAAAGAATCAAAAGTCACAAGCTGGGTATTGCTCGTGGTGAGTCCCGCTATTGCTTCTTAGAAGATCTCTGTCGATCACTGTCGCAAGTCCTCCCTTCACCGCTGCTCCTCCTTCACCGGTGCTTCCTTCACGACGATGATTGCTCCTTCACCGACCAAGCTTCTCATTCGAGATGAGTTCTTGCAAACTCGCAACTATGGGAGGGATGCCGTCGCCACCGTCGAGCGAGCGCGGCCCTCGCCAATCTGGGCTTGCTCTCGCTCGAGCGAGCGTGGCCCTCATTGATCTTTTTGTCCTAACTCCCGAAGAAAGCCAGTGACCCTACCTAGCTAGTCGTAACTCATAGCGTGTATGTATAGGTTGACGTGCTGATCCATCACGTCGATTTTGGCCCTCCATCTCTTTTGGCTCGAACCCTCCTCAACTCCCCTCCGTGCAATCACTGCATTGCCTTGCCGTCTTTGCTCCGCCGTTCGTCTCAGGTAGCTTCTTGGATCTCCCTTCAATTGTGGCGGCTAGTTATATGCATTTCTGGTTATCGTTTGTATCTTTGCGTTTTGCTCGTTTTGATAGCTGAGAGCCTATTGGAGAGTTTCGAGCCTGTTTGGATAATGGAGTTCTTGTGTTGGTTGATTGGTGCGATTGTCGGGCCTTTCTTAGCTGGTCCATTGGTTGGATTTTGGTTCCACAGATTTTGATTTTTCACGGGGCTATAACCCTCTTGACTAGCTCGGCGACTTGTTGATCTTGATTCCATTTTCTTTGATGGGTAATTGAATTTGAGCTCCGGTTGGGTTTCTGTTGATGGGTGAATGCCACATTCTTAAACCTTGAATATTGTATTGCTTCAGCTTAATTCTTACTTGGTGCTTGGATCTCGAGAATGAGACGTGGAGAATGCATATCTTTTTTGGTGATGATGTATCCCTATGCCCTTTTTCTTTTCCTCTTCTTTGTGCCTTTAGCTTTGCCGGAGCATATGCTTCTTTGTTTAGCTCGAACTGTAGCTTGAGATTGTATTTTCCAAATTTTCTCGTGCTGCTACTTCTCTTGAGAATGGTTGCATGTATTGCTTGTAACTTCGACATGACTATGTTATTGATTTAATGCATAACTCATATGATGCTCAACCGGTTAAGGTTAAATGGCATCTCAAAAAGAGCTATTCAATGCAAAGTGGACTGGGCCTTTAACCAACCTGCTTGTAAGTTTGTTGGTTGAGGAGGTCAAAAAGGGAAATCGCACCTCTTTTACTTACAACAAAGCTGGGTGGAATAACATACGGATTAAATCATTAAACAGACAGGATACCAATATAGCCTACTTCAGTTGAAGAACAAGGTGAATAAACTAAGAAAATAGTATGGTAGTTTTAAGAAGCTTCTTTCACAATTCGAATTTGGCTAAGATAATGTGAATAAAACAGTAGTTGTCGATGATCCAAGTATATGGGAATCTTACATCAAGGTATCGTTTAACTTTTGATTATTTTGATGTCATTATAGATGGAAGTTTTAAAAGGTTTGATTATATTGCTGACATATTTCATTATTGTGAAAATTGCAGGATAATAGTGAGTGGGAAAAATTCAAGAAGGATGGCTTTCCTTAGTATCTCGAGCTGTGTATTGTATTTGGTGGTACATCTGCTACTGGGGATCATGCCACAGGAAATGCTGAAGATTTGACGGTGTCGGAGGAAGGTGACAATGGTGGTGGCGATGCAGACGGTGATCCAGAGGACTTAAGTGATCACCACATTGATGAGAGAGTCTTTACATCTGACAATCTTGCAATTCCAGTTCATGACAAGCACAAATTGGATAGGACCCCAAATACCAAGAGGAGAAGAAAGAGTACTTCATTTTGCGTTGCTGACACTTGCAAAGCTATATAAGAGCTGATCAAAGCTAAGACAAGTCAATCTGTGAGTGTCTCTGCCACCTCATAGGTCACACCACCACCTGTGGACCCTTTCTCCATATCCGCTATCATTGATGTCCTAGTTAGTATGCCTGAGTTGGGGCAAGATCTTTACAACAAAGCAGTGGAACGAGCATGTGTTAGTGCTGTATGGAGGGAAGCTTTCATCAAATCCCCAGCTGAAAGAAGAAATGGACTTCTTCAATGTCTTCAGTAGATGTTGGGAAATGTACCGTGGATTGCGTAGGGTTTCATTTGATTGTATGACTTATGTTAGTACTTGATATTTGGTTTTTAGAGATATTGATGTCGAGACTTTTGTACTTTTGTGGTGCCATGGGTACAATAAACTGTTTGTGATTTATATATTTGGTTTGCTTTCACTCTACGACTTATGTTATTGGATTTTTTTTTAGATATATATATTGATGTTCTTGTGTTTGTGTGATGATATAGGTAACTATGGAAGGGAGATCAAATAGTATGTCTAATGGGAGAAAATATTCGGTGGTTAACAACCACCAGGCTATCCGCCTATGTGGCGCGCGCAAGCTTAGTTGGCTCCACTCAATTGGAGCCACGTGGTGCTGAGTTGGACTTGCTGTAAAGTGAAAAAGGTTTTTTTTTTCTCTGTCCGGCAGAAAAGGTGGGACCCGCAGAAAATTAAAATCCCTCCTAAAACACTCTCTCTCCTCTTTTCAATTTTCAAGGCTTCTTTACCTGCTCTCGTGGGGAAGAAGACACACACACTCACACACACACACTCTCTCTCTCTCTCCACCACCTCTGCCTCCGCCTGTCCCAAGAGCCCTACCGTTGCTCCAAGCTTAGATCTGCACCCAAGAGGGAGAGCCCCGTTTCGCTCCAAACTTAGATGTGCGTCTGGCACGTCGCCTCCCCCAAGAGCCCCTCCGTTGCGGCTACTAGATCCCGAGCCCCTCCGCCTTCGCCGAGCTCAGATCTGCGCCCAAGAGGGAGAACCCCGCGTCGTTTCGAGCTCAGATCTGTGCCCGGCACGTCGCCTCCCCCAAGAGCTCCTCCGTCGCAGCTGCTGGATCCCGAGCCCCTGTGCCTCCGCCTTCGTCGAGCTCAGATCTGCGTCTGGCACTTCGCCTCCCCCAAGAGCCCCTCCGTCGCGGCTGCTGGATCTCGAGCCCCTCCGCCTCCACCTCTGCCTCCGAAGCCCCATCGGTGGCTACGATGTACAATTCATCGGCTAGCTCATCTCTCTCTCTCTTTCTCACACGCCAAATTCCCGGCGGTTGCCGACGCGACGATCGAGCACAAGGTCTTCGCTCGCGTCGGTTTGGGGAACCCTAGCGATGTCAACCTATGGCCGCGCCATCTCTCTCACCCTCGGTAACTTCTGGGCCTCCGTTCGATTGCGTCCCTCTCTCAGACTCGGCATTTTCACTAAGTATGAAGATGAGGAGGAGGAAATACCAGATGACATGTGAGAGTTAGCAACGGAAGTGTAATGGATGCATGAGTGTTCGTTATTGCGTTATTACGTGTCTGCCATAGTATCAGGGGGCTATTGGATCGGTAGGGAAAAGAACTTGCCAATTTCATTTTGGAAGGTCCGGGGTCGGGTGGTGTTCGCGATATCTTTTTACCTTCTTGTTGGTTCCAAATGTGTCGTCCTTTTTCTCTCATGCTACAGACAACAACATTTCATGTGAATCTATCATATGTTCTTCTGCTATATCCATTTTTTTCATCTCCGTGGCATTTTAGTGTTTTTTTTAACAACTGTTAGCTTCAAAAGATATAGTGGTAGTCTCCCTTTATGTAATCGAATTTAAGGAGCCGAATTCTAAGCACATCTAATTTGTTTTAGTGACCCATTTCTTATGGCCACAGAAGCAATTGAGTATTACATGGTCTAAAGTAAATGCAATACGAGGAAGAAACTGTGTTTGCATTCACATGGCTCAAAAAATTGAGGTATTGATTGATGACAGGTTGCAATGTACAATTTTTGACAAAGAATTCATCAACATCACCTCCTAAACTACGATTCTAATGGTCAATACTCAGTTGTCTTATATTGTCTACATGTAAGAGGATGACTATGAACAACGCAACTCTTGCTTGATCCCAAGTCTAGAAACATCGATTTCTTCGTGGCAAAATTGTTGGCACGAGGCTTTTCATCTTTAGACGCATGAGACCCAGCTCCGCAAAATCACTTTCCACCGATTACCTCTTGCAATTTTGGCGCGCGAAGCCTTATGACTTGTTGCCATCTTTGGGAGATCACGTGGATCCAATTCTTGCACTGTCCGTTGCCTCTTGTCTGTTGAGAAGGAATAATAGAGTTATGGCCCGCTATGCATTAGGTTTATGAAACAACAACTATCTATATTACGAAATCAATCAACTAACCCGTTTCGGCTCTTTGATAAAGTTCTTGCATCTTCCTCTTGGTGGCTTGAAACTTCATGTCCACCACAACTTCATCCCAGCCCTTGATCCTCTGATTGAAACCAAATGAACAAGTCAGTTCTTTTAATTGTAAGGATACCGGGCATATTAAATTTGGCTTTTCTACTTACCTCAAACTTCATAGTGGGCTTCACAATGCTCTTGTGCTAGTTCACATTCAGCCTTCGGTTCCTGTTAACAATTGGACCGGCCTCATTGACTTGTCCCGGTTTCTTGATGTTTTGGTTCTTGACGGAAGATGTTGTTCTGGCTCCGACTTTGTGATGATCTACAAAAAGAATTCAAGCACACGGTAAAGAAAACTCAGCATATGGGGGACTCAAGATAAAGAACAAGAATGTTTGTGCAGTAAATTAATACCAGCAACATCCTTTGTGTCGTGGAAAAAATCTTTCACCAAAGCCTTCTATCCCCTGCAATGAAAAGAATATGAGTATGAAAGCAGGACCAAATTGTACGAAATGAACTTATTCTATAATATAATCCGGACACAATCTGAGTATGAGCAACACGAGGCTCTCCCTCTTGGGCGCAGATCTGAGCTTAGCGAAGGCGAAGGAGGAGGGGCTCGGGACCTAGCAGCCCTGACGGAGGGGCTCTTGGGGGAGGCGATGTGCCAGGCGCAGATATGAGCTCGGAGTGACGCGGGGCTCTCTCTCTTGGGCGCAGATCTGAGCTCGGCGGAGGCGGAGGGGCTCGGGATCCAGTAGCCTCGACGGAGGGGCTCCTGGGGGAGGCGACGTGCCAAGCGCAAATCTGAGCTCGGAGCGACGCGGGGTTCTGCCTCTTGGGCGCAGATCTGAGCTCGGCAAAGGCGGAGGGGTTCGGGATCTAGCAACCGCGACGGAGGGGCTCTTGGGAGAGGCGACGTGCCAAACGCAGATATGAGTTCGGAGCGAAGCAAGGCTCTCTCTCTTGGGCGCAAATTTGAGCTCAGAGCGACGGCGGGGCTCTTGGGACAGGCTGAGGCGGAGGCGGTGGAGAGAGAGAGAGAGAGAGAGAGAGAGAGAGAGAGAGAGAGAGTCTTCTTCCCCATGAGAGCAGGTAAAGAAGCCTTGAAAATTGAAAAGAGGAGAGAAAGAGTGTTTTAGGCGGGATTTTAATTTTCCACCGGTCCCACCTTTTCTGCCGGACAGAGAAAAGAAAAACTTTTTCACTTTGCAGCAAGCTTGACTTAACACCACGTGTCTCCAATTGAGTGGAACCAACTAAGCTCGCGCGTGCCACATAGGCAGATGACCTAGTGGTTGCTAACCACCGAATATTTTCTCGTCTAATGGACAAGTAGATCCAGATGAACAATTATTGGACGATGATGATCTTTACATATTGATAGCATGGTTGTACATCATTGCGGTGGACATGTCCATATATACGAAAGAACTAATTAGGGACAGCAAACTATTAGGACCCGAATAGATAAAAGAGATTATTTATGGATATTCAAATAGAATATATGAAGCCTTCAGGAAGGAGAGACATGTTTTTTTCAATCTATGTGAATTAATGATGTGACATCCGCGATTTGGACCCCTGACCAATCAAGGAAAATGGCTGAGGAATTGGGTGCGTGGACAACCCGAGGGTCGCCCACAATCCTAGTGTCTTGATTGAGGCAGGTCACCCAGGGATCGACTAGGATCTGATCAAAAGATTGACCATGGATCGGCCAAAGGAATAGGCATGGTTCAATTCACCGTTCACACAATTGAGTAGAGTAATTCAACCATGGAACGACTGTTCGACCAAAAAAAACAGTCGTGGGACAATTACACCCCGAGCTGATCGACGAACGGTTGTGAATCGAGGCTGTGCGGGCACGAGCTAATCGCGGGTGATTCCGCTTGGTAAGCGCACCGGTCACGGGCAACCATGAACCGGTCCCGTACGATCAAGCGTCGGGTAAGGATTGGTTTCACGCGACTACATAACAACCGATGGTCGACCATGGATTGATAGTGGATCGGCCTTGAATCATTGTGGTGAATTGGGAATGGACCATGAACGGGCTGTGCGGACCAGGCACCGTGGTTGTGCGGAGTGCCAAGCACCGTGGCCGATCAGACCAGGCACCGTGCTCATCCAAGTGCCCAGTGGGCCAGGCATTGTGGCCGACCAGGACTAGGTACAACACCTGTCCAAATGGGCCCAGCGCCAGGCACACGCACCGATCAGGCCTTATCCACTTTGGACCGCCCAAATTAATTCGGTTTTGCGCTGTTTAGTTCGGATGATGGCGCGACCGAGTTCGCCTATTTTCGGAGGTTCCTCAACCCCGAACCTTGGATCAAAAAGGATTATCAATCGTGTTTATCGTGGAAAACCCTCGGAAATTGAAGTTGTTAGTAGGATGCGGGGTTACGAGTTAGGCGTCGATTAATAGGTAAAGTGCAATCCGAATAGTCTAAGATATTAGTACATGAATTTAGCACTTTTAGAGGACCCAAAAACAAGTTCCACGCCTAGGTTAATAAGCAAGAAGACAAAAGGTTGACTCGGTCAAGGTCAAGACCTTTCTCTAGAAGTTAAAACAATAATAGAGAGCCTTGGTCAAGAAGACTCATAATTGAAGTTAGTTGAGGTGTCTTCCCTAATAATTGAAGATCATGACTCATCCTCCACCAATTATTGAAAGAATTAAGGAACAAGACAAAATAGAGAGAGAGTCGGTCATGGAGGGCTCACAGCCAAGACGGCTCACGGCCAAGGGAGAGAGAGAGAAGACCAATAATGCAACTTGCTCTCCAAGTTTTAGGGCCTTAATTGCCCATTAGGCCATCATGACCCTTAGTTCAAGACTCGAAGCCCAAGTTTGGAGATGAATGGCCAAGAATGAAGATTGTTCAAGAAGCCTAAATTAATGGCTTGGACTTTTAAGACCTTAGTCATTATTTCATTAGACTTTCAAGATCAAGATTAATGGCCTTGTCTTTTCTTCATTAAAGATTGATAGGGGATCAACTATAAATAAGGAGTGACCCCACTTGATTTTTTTTACGCACACACACCAACGCCACCTCCATTTCCATGCCCACTCTTCTTTTTTTTGTCTTTCACGCCTAGAGCTCACACTCAAGCCCCACCACATTCGGCCATCCCTTTTTCCACGCTTAAACCACATGCCCTCCATTTTCTTTGATCCCCATGTGTGCTTGTTTTATTTGGGTTGAGTAAGTAAATTCCCCAATTTCGGGAAAGGAAGATGAGATATGTTGTGACGTGGTTTGCTTGGACCGTTTTCAGACTTGTGAATGGTCGTTGGTTGTTTCATCTTCTGTCTTGCATATATCTTGAGATGTGTATATTTCTCACGTTTGCAAGAGTCACGTATGACTTGGTTGCAAGAAAGGTTTTTTTGTTGTTGTTCATAGTTAACATATGAAGATAAAAATCGAAACTTGATTGGTGATGCTCATGTGTAATAGCCATGCTTGTTGTTCTCTTATTAATTGTTGGCATGTGCTTTGCTATTGATTTGCCATCGACGCTGGTGTGGTAAGGGCCGACTCATGTTAACAGCGATCGATTCATCCTCACTTGATATTAGTGAGTTCACTTATTAGGTCTCCGCGACTTATCTCCCGTTGTTTTCCTTTTCATGTCCATAGGATGGCATCTCCCCCGACCCGTTTCGGCACCCCTGTAGAGATGAAAGTTGAGGTGGTCGATGCTATCAACACCCGTGAATGCCGGGCCTACCGTCGGGTTACTACCCATGTTATGGTTAATGAGGGCATTGAGAACTTGGTGCCCCACACTTTTATGTCGTGGTACCGATGGGCTAATGGCGAACTGGTTGGACCCCTGTGCGGGTTCAATAGCCCCTTCGGTGGAAATGGCGGGCTAGCTCCGGGGGGTGCCACGGGCGGGGCGTGAGACAGTCGAGCGGATGGCGGTGGGAGGAGGAGTATGAGCTATGTCGGAGTTCGGGGAGGCTAGGAGCTTTGAAGCCGTAGTAGCGGGCTTAGAACACCCAATCCATAACTTTTATGGTGTATAAATAGCTAAAATCAGCTAAGACCCTTGAGTCGGGTTGTAAAATATGCTTGTGTATGTTGTTTGAAAAAGGCCCGAACAACGGGCTTGTCATATATATCTCCATATCATGTAAATATACAAACATATTTGCTAATCCCGTCTTGGATGTTATTTTTTTTGTGTGATTGTCCTAAGTTTTAATTACTTCCGCTTGCGCAATGAAATATCGAATGAAGGACGTCACTAATTAATTCCCGTGAGTCACGGCCTTGCTCGGGGTATGATTTGGTCGACTAAAGGCCAGTCATGCATTCGGGTTAGGGGCGTGACAAATGAGGGCAAAAGGTTGGTTGAAAGATAGTCAGTATGTTAGGATAGATGAATAAGTTGGGATCTTCTTATCTATGGTTTATCATAATAACTCCAATAGAGATTTATGTGAAAGATTCAAACGTTCAAAAGATACAATTATCAAGTATTTTAATATATTGTCGAAAGCAATTCTCAAACTCTCAAAAGAGGTTATCAAACCACCGTCCTTTGATGTTGTCTCACAGGAAATTCTTATGAATTATAATCATGAATGATACTTCAAGGTATGATTTTTATATAGAGTTTACACTATCAAATAAATGTAGTTGATAATCTTGTATAACATTACATTTTCATAAATGCACAGGGCTACGTAGATGCTATTGATGGCACCCATATAAATGCTTCCGTCCCTATGTCTTAGCAGATCCCATTTAGAGGCATGAAAGGGAATACCACCCAGAATGTGCTTGTGTTGTTCATTTGATATGAAGTTTACTTTTGTGTATTCTGGATGGGAAGGATCTGCCAATGATTATCGGGTGCTTTCAGCAGCACTCGAGACTCCTCGACTGCAATTCCCCGACTACCACTAGGTATTTGCTTTGTCTATAAGAAGAAACTTTCTTTATTATTGTATTATGATTGCATATCATAACAAATTTATATATACCATGTTACAGGCAAATACTACGTAATAGATTCTGGTTATGCATCACTTTTGGGATTTTTAACTCCGTTTAAAGGTGAACGGTATTATTTGAACGATTATAGGGGGAGTGGAAGACGGCCAAGAACAGAAAGAGAATTGTTTAACTATAGGCACTCTTCACTAAGAAATGTCATTGAGAGGTCATTTGGGGCATTAAACAATCGCTTCACCATTTTGAGACATATGCCTCCATTTACAATAAAAAAACAAGCACTTATTGTAATTGCATGTTGTGCTCTCCATAATTACATTCGTAACCAAGACAAGATGGACAAAAACTTTCCCTTTATGGAGATCCGAAGTACCCGTTTGGATCTAGAGAAGTGGAGGTTGTAGATGATACATCACACGAGCAGGCAGCTGAGATAAACATGCTTAGGAAAAGTATTGCAAATAAAATGGTAAGGGATTACGATATGCTTGAGATTCCATGATTTTGTGTTTCCGACTTTTGTAATATTGTTTTTAAATACTAGATTAAGATGGGAGAGGATCCTTATGTGTCTTGAATTTTTGAGTGCCTTTCTTGTTTGCTGACTTATTTTAGTATGACCTTTAGGCTGTACACATAAGCACGAAGTGATGAATTTCAGTGGCATTTCTTGTATATATATCACCATGTTTATGCATATCACCATGAGATGGGAGTAGTTTGTTTGGTGTTCATCAATATTGTTGATGACTAAGAAAAGAGTTGTCCCTTAGGAGGCATGAAAATCGTTCTATGGCTAGTTTGACAATGGGTTCGGTGCTGTTTGGAGCCATCGGGCAGAGTAATACACTCAAAGGTTGGCCGTGAGCTTCAAATTGAGATAAAACACAGTGATAGAGGGAAGAGTTTATATCAAGTATAACCATGTTTATATATATCACAATGTATATACCAAGTATATACATATAACCATGTTCACCATGTTTCCTTCACTTACAAGGAAAAAATAAAGTGGTGAGTGCTCCATGAGAATTAAATACCAAGTTTAAAAAAGCACTTGAAAAAAATTTGGAATAAAAATTTTGTTCAGTTATCAAACACATTTTTGTTCTTTTTCTATTTCAGGAATAAAAATTTTAGGCAGTTACCAAACGCCTTCAAATGCTCAGAAATTGTTCCCGGGCACATAATAAAAAAAATCATTTCTGAGCAAAAATTGTTTCCAGGAACAAAATGGTTACCAAACGCACCCTTAGTGAACGAGCTCCTACGGTGTATTGGCATTCTCGCCAAAGCCACCTGTCTCATCGCATTTTACAACGTATTTGTTGGGAAAATTCTTTGCTAGTGTGTAACATCCGGAAATTTCGTAATAATAAGTATGTGACGTTGGAAATTTTCTATGTTCGAAAATGATACTTAGATAATAAAGCTAAGTATTATTTAAGTTAGTATTCATGTGGACGCGTAGAAATCGTTGTTGGACCATAAATTGCGAGGTGCGGATTCAGGAACGTAATCGTTCCGAGCTCTACTTGTTTAAAATTTTAAATGTTGTTGTGTACGTTAATTTTAGTGTGATATTAATTAATTACCGTTGTCTTGGTAATTAGTGGGTAATATTATTAGTTAATTTTTGGTTAAGTAGTGTTAACTATTTTATTAATTTCTAATTGGTGTTAAAAAGGAAGGGGGAGGGGGGGATATTCTCACCAAAATATCTCTTCAGGACATTCTTCTCACGTAGCTCTAGAAGGAGCAAGCTTGGCCGCATGCCACTTGTCCTCTTAAACCAAGCTTTTTGTTCTAGTTTGACACCTAGTTTTAAGCAATCATTTTCCTTGGCCATCACTCCTTCCGATTAGCCCTTGATTTCTTACACCTGGCTGTGATGGAAAGAGGAAGGGCCACCTGTGAGTGCAATGTATTTGTCCACCTCAACGTCTACTCTTCTGGCTCATTTTCATCCTAGTAAATAGCGAAGGGAATTTTCACCCAAACCGTAATTTCCTTCTTTACTTTCTACTTTCACCATCACTGATCCAAAATCTACGGGAGAGCTTTAATTTTTGGGCGTTCAGATTTTGCACAAGATAAGTGAAAACTCTAGAATTAAGTTAGACAAATCTACTTGTTGCTTTTAAATTGGATGGTTGTGATATGCTTATTTGAGGTGTTACAATATTGAGAACGTGATGATCTGTGAAATTGCTTGGTTGGTCTCGAGCATGTTCAAATGGATGTGTTTTGTTTCCTTAAAGTATATTGAAAATTGGCTAGTGCAATAGTTAAATCTGAACGTGTAAATGTCATCTTTGAGGTGATTGTGGAAATTGTTTTGCTAGTTTTATGTATGTTTAAAAGGGTAGAAGATCGTTTTACTCAGGGTGGAGTATATTAGGTGAGTGTAAATGATGATTTTGTTTACTTCTGAAATGAATAGATTTTAAACTCAAATTCTGATTCTGTTTACTTCTGAGCTGAATAGATTTTAAACTCAAATTCTGATTCTGTTTACTTCTGAGCTGAACAAATTTTAACCTCAAACTCTGATTCTGTCTACTTTTAAAACTACACAGACTTACGATCAAAACCTGGACATGTCTCCATTTTAAAACTGCTCACACTTTAGGGTCAGAACTTGGACATGTCTACTTTTTAAACTGCTTAGACTTTATGGTCAGAACCTGGATATGTCTACTTTTTAAACAGCTTGGACTTTACGGTCAGAACCTGGACATGTCTACTTTGAAAACTACTCAGACTTTACGGTTAAAATCTAGATATGTATACTTTCTGAACTTGAGTAGACTTTAGCCTTTTGAGTCTGAAATCTTATTCCTTCATACTTATTTGCTTTAATGGTGCATTTCATTGTTTTAAAGAACATGTGATGTACAGAAGGTGAGTATATGCATACAAATACTTGGTTGTCATGACTTGCATGAGAATAATATAAGTTCCGTCACCATAAAAAAAAAATTCAACGGTGACGATGCCTCGTGTGTTGGGATGCCCCATTGGTCGGGATGCCCCGGGAGTGTTTGAGATGTTTTGGGAGTCGAGATGCCCTGTTGGTTGAGATGCCCCGGAGGGTGTACCGGGATGCCTCGGAGTTGGGATGCCCATTGGTTGGGATGCCCCAGGAGTGTTTGAGAGGAAGAAGTAATGAACCTAACGCATGAGCATGAATGTTTTACATCATATGCTTGCATCTGAGTAAAATTATTGTGAAATGTTGACTTGCTCATATTTTGTGGCATATCCAGACGGAAAAGATATAACATTCATTCAAGTTCTATCATACTATTTGTTATGCATGTATGTTGTTTATATCAAGTGAAGTGGTAAGCTGATTTTCCTAACTTAAAACTAGAGATTTTATTTACTAGGCCTCGGCTTATTCCTTTATTTTTCAGACATGTAGGATAGATGTTCCACAGTTTTTACGTTTTGGAGTTCCTGTGTATCATGAAGCTGTCTATGAAAATGTGTTTGTGCCTGAGTCTGAAGCAGTATATATCAAATGCAGCTCTACTATTTGGGTTGACGTGGATTCGGCAGAATGAGTTCCTTATCTTTTTGTTGCATGGTACTTTAACCTTTATGGCGAGTTAGTTGGCCTATTGAGGGGCTTCGACTTAGATGATGGTGGTTCCGCATCGGAGGGTGAAGTCATCGATCCATGACGTCACTAGACTTTTGTTTAGACGGGCTTTTGGAGTATAGTCTAGTATGGAGATAGGCAACCTCGACCTATCCAGTCTTTTGTTTTTTGTATGTATATGATGTTTTGTCTGAGCTTGTAAATTTGACAAGTGTTGTTAATAAGAAGCAAAAGTATTTTGACTAAACTTGTGTGGTATTTATGTCTATTTTCAAAACTTGTTTAGACTTTGACTTCCGGTGGCCAAATTATTAATATTATTAAACGACATGTGTCACGCATGACGTTCTGGGGTGTCACACAGTGTCTTTTTATCAAGTCAAGTTTTCTTCATGTTCGTTGTGTCAGTTCAATGAAAGTCATCGTATTCCTTTCAATATTTCGTGTTTAGTCATTCTTTGAACCTTAGACCACGTATATTGATGTTTGGGGCCTTACTTCCATCACTTCTATTGATGGTTATTGATCTTATATTATTTTTGTCGATCACATGAAATGTACTTGGTTGTATCCACTCCAACGAAAATTCGATGTCCATGCTGTCTTTGTTAAATTCAAATTACTTATTAGAAATCTCTTTAGTAAACAAGTTATCAGAGGTTATTTCGATAGTGGAGGTGAATTAATCAAACTTAAACCATTTTCTCTTCCATTATATCAGTAGTACCCATCCCATTACACCCCTTATATTCCCCAACACAACGGATTCGCCGAATGCTGCCATCTGCACATCGTTAAAACCGGCCTCACCTTTCTCTCTCATACTTCCGTTCCAATAATGTTTTGATTGCATGCCTTTCTTAGTGCCACTTATTTAATATACTGACTTCCTACACTGGTTTTGGATTTTCGATATCCTTTCAAGGTTCTTTTTCATGGAACTTTTTAATTATCACAAACTTAGGGTCTTCGATGTGTTTATGTTTTCCATGGTTAAAAGCTTATGCTCGTCATAAACTTACCCCAATAATGCGTATAAATGTTTTGACCCGACTTTGAACTAAATATTTCTTTCAAGGAATGTCATTTTTTATGAAGCTTAATTTCCTTTCGCCTCTCCTTTATATCTTTTGTCTAGTAGTATCGAGTGACTTAGTACTAATTGGGTACCGCTTGATATTCCTTCTCTTACAATCACTACATCTCGCCACTTATCACTCAATCATGGAGCTGTCACTTCTTCACAAGAGCAAAGATGAATCTCCCCTACTTCACTAACTCCATCTCCATCTTCATCACTTATTCCACCGATGCCCCACTCCTACTCCCTTAATCTCAAGCTCCGCCACCAATCGCCACCTCAATTGACTCACTTTCACCGTATGTGTACCCGTTCTTTTATCAATATCTTCAAACCAAAACAAATCCTTTACACCACTAAATATGCCCTTTCTTCACCCTTGGAGCCAATGTGTGTCACGCAAGCCTTGAAACATCTTGAGTAGCGACATGCCATGTCAGAGGAGTTCATTGCTCTTGCCCATTAGCGTGGCAGTTGTTCCCTTTGAATTCAACACACAATGCAGTGGGTTGCAGGTGGGCATCTCGGAACCAGAGGAAACCGAATGGAAGCATAGATTGTCACAAAGCTTGATTAGTTGCCAAGGGTTTCCATCAATGTCCCAAAATTGATTACAAAAACTGTAATATTTGGACTTTTTGACCAAAAAAGAAAGAAAAGAATAGTTGAAAAGTCAATAAAAGAAGAAAATGTAAACTTCCGCTCATTTGTAAGTAAAAACAATAAGAGAGAGAGAGAGAGAGAGAGAGAGAGAGAGAGAGAGAGAGAGAGAGAGAGAGAGAGAGAGAGAGAGAAAGAGGGTGGCCGAGAGCTCTCATGGGAAAGAAAGGGAAAGGGGAAAAGAACAAGAACAAGAACAAGAAGAAAGAAAAAGAAGAAGAAGAAGAAGAAAGAGAGTACTTGCCACGGAAGCCTTGTCAAGCCAGAGTTACTTCGTATCGCAACACCCGGTAAGTGCTCGCACCTCTTGTTCGTCAGTTCGGAGTATTTATCCAAATTAGGGCATAATTTCGGAGTTTTGTGAAATTCGAGTGGCAAAGTCCGATTTTTGAGTTGTCGAGTTACATGTATATATAGAAATGATAGTTTGGGGTGTTGAGAGGCCGTGGGATTTTACGAATCTTGATTTGGACTTATGGGTTGCTCGAAATGAAATTTTGTAGTTAAGCACCCGTGGTGAACAGTGCGCAACTGTTGACACCTAATTTTTAGCCGATGCGTCATTAAAAGTAGAAAACTCAAGATTAGGGTTTCCGATTGCGACGGAACCCGTTTATTGAATAAAAAGTGTTGTTTTAATTTTGTTTGTTGGCTTTGTGGGCTTAGCTTCTGTAGATGATTTATCATTCATTTCATGCAAAAACCCGAAAAGTCAAATGGTTGACTTTCGAGTTGACTTTTTGCTCAACCCTTTGACCAAAAATCAACCCCGGGTCAAATTGGGGTTTTTCACATAAAAAGATTCCTTGCAAGTTTAATTTCACTTTAGAAGTGGAAATTCTAGAAAAATTCAAAGATTTGATCATAAAATCAAACTCCTAATGAAAAGTAACCTTTGACCAAAAATTGGAAAATACAAAAATCTCAAAATCATCTTATTTTACATTCAATTTGACTTTGGCATTTGAAATTTTGCAAAAATTGATTAAGAACCTACTTTTTCCGAATTTGCGGAAATAGGTTCTGAATCGGCCAAAAACAAAATCACTTTCATTTTGTTCATATTTTAGCTTAGTTCCTTTTACGACATTTGATCTAGAGGTCATCATAAGATCACTCGTGCAACCAATTTTGTGAATTGGTACTTTGAAATGAAAACCCCCAGTTTTAGCCCTAATTAGGGGTTGGAATCAATCGTTCACGATTCGCGAATGGTTGGTATCATTTGACTCATTTTTGTGAGATAAACACGAATCTGGGGTCAATTTTGTGAAATTCACTTGAGAACTCTCCAATTTTATACATTTAGCTCACTTGAATTTGGGGATTAGGGGTTATTGATGTCCAATTGATGCAATTCAAGTTGACTCATTCAGGACTAAGGTTTAATTTAATGAATTGAGGTTCAATTTCAACATTGGCCTTCAATTTAATTTTGACATGAAGGTCACGCATCCATTTCAATGTTGATTTGAATGCAATAGGTCACTATAAGCATGGGCAATTGGTTCAATAAGCATTTTGCAAGTCTAATTGAACTAAATTTCGATTAATTTGCAAATTTTAGTGAGAAATTGCATGAAATTGTCCAATTTAGTTTAGGAAAAATCCAATTTGGTGCTCCTATGGCATGGATCCAATATTTTTCATAATCAATTAGGTAATTAAACCCATAAAAGTTGTAGGTCTGATTTAATTGGCCTAATTGGATGAAAATTGGACCATTTTTTTTTGGTAACCCGGGAACCCCCCGCACGGCCGACAGCCGAGGAGGTAAACCCGGGGTGACGCTAGCGCAGGACCCACCACCACGACGTCACGCTTAAGAATCCCTAACGCCAGCGCTGAGATTCGAACTCCTACCCTTCGTGGGGGGAGGAGAGCCCGAAGCCAGCGCAGCCGCTGAGGGCGGTGGTAATTGGACCATTTCTCTTTAAATTGGACTATTTTGTCCTCAAAATTGACGAATCTTTCCTTTCAATTTAGTCCCCCAAGGACTAAATTGCATAAATTTGGAACAATTGAGACTCAACTGCCCAAAGAGAAGACCAAACTGGTCGAATCGGTCACTGGCGGAGGAGGCCGATTCGGCCCTCCTCTGGCCGGTTCCTAGTCACCGGCGATCGACGACTCGTCCTTTGAGTAATTCCCCCGAGCCCTCCAATTTTTAGATTTTGCAAAAAAAGTCCCCAGGTTTTGTGAAATTACAAAAATGCCCCTAATTAGGTCCTTAATTGCAAAATTAATCAAGACTGTTGATGAAATTAAATCATGGTAATTCAAATTAGCACATGTTAAATGAGGTCTTTGCTTAACCTTTAAGTAAAGGATAAGCACAAATCTCGACCGTCGGATCAAACCGATGGCCGAGATTGAATCTTGAGGGGGGTAGATAACCCATTTTCCCTCCAAAACTCAAAAAGGGGGGCCTTATTCTGCAGATTTTTAGAAGAAAAATCAAGATTTCTCTCATCTTTCTCGCTCTCTCTTCCTCCTCCCTCACCGCTGCCTTCTTTGCTCCCCACGGCCACACGCCGGCATTGCCGCCCCTCCGGTCACCTCCTCCGACATCCGCCTCCCTCTCTTTGATGCCTTGCTAGTCGGAGCACCACTGGAGAAGCCTCCGATCTTCCCGTCCAGACCCTCTCCATCGCGGGAGTGCGGATCAGCTCAAATGGAGCCAATCCGCCTAAACCAGTTCGAACCGGTTCATCGGTGGTGAACCGGTGCTGATTGATCCCCTTCCGGTGTCCTTTGAAGCCTTTGGAGTTCCCTCAGTGTGTTTCTGGTGCTGTTTTGCTGAGATAATTGTGAATCGGAGTTCGGTTTAATCGGAATCGCGCAAAAGGTAGGAATCTACGCTCGAATCCGATGAAGCGAGGCTACGATAGGTAGCCGGGGCTAGGATTCACCCTAGGGCTTTTTATGGACTCTATAGTGATGACTTATGGATGCTGATTTCATGTTTGATGATTTGATAATGATGTTCTTTAGTTAGAAGATGATCTGCAATTTCGAGTTTCATGAACACTTACCTCTAAACCCGCCATATCGAGTTTGGCCCTTGTGAGGTAGGTTGCGACAACGACCAGCGGCTTTTTGGCTGATTTTTGTCGATTTTCGGCTCGATTTTGGGATGGGTTAAGTTGTGGGTTTTCTAGTGCTTCAAAAGATCTTCTTTTTTACTATAAGCTTGCTTGGAACGGAGTTCGGTAGAAAGAGTTATGGCGCAACCAAGTTTCGCGCTCAAGCTCCGCGTTGCAATTGGTTTTGAATAATCGCTTTGGACGAGCGATTTGTGGGCGCCTTTTAATTGCTATGTTAGCATCTAAGCTTAGTTTAGTTGAGTCGAAGTTGTGGTAGCATTTTACTTGATTTTAACGTTGTTTAGCGCTTATTTGTTAATAGTGATGGATTATGGGTTTATGGATGTAGGTCGCCCTTGTTGAGCTAACCTAGCCCATGACTCATCATGAGGACTCATCTCAAGTGACTACTCTGGTGGTTATTTGCAGATTGTGTAACTGCCCTTAGAATTTCAAAAAAAAAAAGGGAAAAAGAATGCGAGACAGTGATAAGCGTGATTCAAGAAAAGAGAGAAAGAAAACGACGTTGAGAAGATGTTGAATTGTGGACCCATTTTTGTCTAGAATTCTCTAGTCTTACGTGGGAAGCAAGAAAAGCCAGCTACAAAAGTCTTAGGCGGTGGCTAAATTTGTCGAGAAGAGCTGCTTGTTGTCAGATCTTGTGAACGAGGGAAGTCGGCCAATATTTGTAGAGAAAAATCTCGAAGAGTCGGTTGTTGAAGTTAAAAATTGTAGGGCAAAAAATCTGTAAAAAGTCTAAAATTGTTGGCTCCATAGTCGGTGAAACTTGCCTATATATAGGCAAGGATGATCAGGCTGGGAGATAACAATTAGTGTATCAACTTGTCACACGTCCTCCTCGCGCTAGTAATTGATAGCATTTAATCTGTGGAAACAAAGGTATGTTTATTGTGTGATATATCTATCCGATTAGCATTTGTAGATTTTCTTGGGCAAGTTCCTTGATTGTTCGAGTTTCGGTATTTAGGAACTGTTTCTCGACTGTTAAAGTTTAGTTTTGTTTAGGAATCCATTTCCTTTAGTTAGGATTGCGAGTTCGACAATTTAAGTGATCTTTGTCGTTTGATCGTAGACGTTTCTAAGTGAATGGTGCTATCTCTTCTTTGAGTTTATAAACTTATATATTGAAAGTGATAATGATATGAGTATCGTATGAGTTATTATAGCATTATTATTACATAAAAGTCTGGATCGGGCATTTACTACTCCATGGTCATTTGAGAGTGGTTTTAAGAAAGATATTGCAAACGGATATATAAGTATTATGTTGCGAACTGGTTTACAGAATGAGTTTAAGATGATTTGAGAAACGTATTATGAAAAATGTTACAAAAAGTTATACATATCGAATTTTGAATTTGGTTTATGAAATGATATGAGAAATACTTTTTATGAATTGAGTTTCGAAAGGTTATATTATTGGTTTGTGAAATGTATTGTGGATTATAAGATTAATTATGGATTGAATATCTGGATATTGGAGGATGTGTGTTTGGTTCTCAATATCGCTGTGAACCCATTAATGGATTTGGGGTATGCATATTGGTTAGGATATTCTTCTAGGCCGAGCTATTGGCTTTGTAGGTAGAGACCTTACCAACGGGGGAATCTTAGTAGCCTTGTCACAAGGCGTGTCGTGACCATGGTTTGATATTGAGAAATAGATTGATCGATGGAATGGACTATCGACGTGTGATGTGATATGAGATTTATCAATGGAATAGACCATTGATGTGTGATATGAGATTGGTCAATGGAATTGACCATTGACGTGATTTTTAATGGAGTTTGATCAATGGACTTGACCATATGTTTGATTTGAGATGGTGGTTTAAACTTGTATTTCTTATTTGTATAAAGCCTTGTTGAAATGAAACAACTCGTATTTGATTTGATATATATATATATATATATATATATATATATATATATATATATATAATATCTTCAGATTGAAGTATGAGCTTCTGGTATTATTTTATATATATGCATAGTGGTTATTCGATCTGCTTAGAAGAAATACGTACTACTTACTGTGGTTGCTCACTCCTCTCTTTCCTCAATCTTTTCAGGTTTTTAGTTAGTAGCTAATAGAGCGAGAGCGATATCGTGGGGACTTTTAGGAGTTAGATTTATTGTTGTGGTTTAAGGCTACATCTTTTTAGTGGAAGGATGATCGTGTCATCCCCCAACCTGGTAGGTTCGGGGTGTGATGAAAACGCCTTCAATCTTGTGGTGAATCCGACAATTATTTGTCTCAATTCTCACTCTTGCAGTTACCGATTGTTGGAAAATTCGACATTTAAATGACAATAATGCCTTTCTTCATAGTACACTTGAGGAGGAAGTTTAGATGTCTCAATCGCTAGGGTTTGTTCATCATTAATTCCTGCACATGTTTGTTGCTTGAAAAAGTTGATTTACGGTCTTCAACAAGCACCGCGATTATGGTATTGAGAGCTCAATTCCTTTCTAATAGATCTCGGGTTTACTTCATTCAAAATGTGATGCATCACTGGTTATCAAATGCAATAAGGATGTTTGGATTTTCTTTCTTATATATGGACAATCTCCTTGTTAGAGGCAATGATTACTGTCGTGACCTTACCTCGGGGTGCACCAGTTAGGAATTCGGCTAATGGATTGTTAAGCCTAGACTTAACTCTAGCTCTCCCATGCCCTTACCAATTCTCAACTTTTAAGTTTTTAGGGTTAATACCACGAAAAACCCTAAACTGGTACACTTGTGACAAATTTACCCCAAACTATTTTTTTGACCACAAAAAACCCCAAACTGGTACACCTGTGACAATTTTACCCCGAACTATTTTTTTGACCATAAAAAACCCCAAACTGATACACCTGCGACAATTTTACCCCGACCTAATTTTTTAATATTATTTTTTTACTTTTTTGAAATTTTTTTATTTTTATTTTTTATCTTTTCTTTTTCCTTTCCTTTCCTTTTTTTTTCCCCTTCATCTTCTTTATCTTCAACCTATGGCCGGTCGCCGGTTCGTCGACCAGCCAGAGACAGGGGCCGACGAGGTCGGCCCCGCCGGCCGTTGGCGAGGCCAACCTCACCGGCAAATGGCGAGGTCGGCCTTGCCCACCCCTGGCGAAGGGTCTTCCTCGCCGTCGCTGGTGACGCCGACCTCGCCGTCGCTCAGAAACCAAATCAATGGCCAGCGCAACAGATCAGAATGCCACAAAAGGCAGGGATTTGGCGTACCGTCTTGGATTGGCAGGGCTTCCCGCAGGAGCTGCAGACGAGATTGAGGACAGCCTCGGTGGACTCGGAGAAGTTGGAGTGAGAGGTGAGCTCGGCGTGCCCTTGAGCTTCCTCCACAGACTTCAAGAGAGCGCCGCAGTCGCCGCACTTGAGAGAGACACCGGCCATGGCTCTGGTCCTCCGATCGTGGAAGGGAAAATCAAGAGAGAAACACTTTGCGCTCGGAGCGATGCGGCTTCGCGATTGCCGGACGGAACGGTTGGGATTTCGCCGTAACTAGCGAGGTCGAACCTCGCCAGGGGTAGGCAAGGCCGACCTCGCCAGTTGCCGGTGAGGTCGGCCCCCACCTCTGGCTCGGCGTGGCCGAGCCTCGCTAGCGATGGCGAGGACGACCCCTCGCCGGCAACTGCTGAAGTCGAACCTCGCCAGGGATGGGCAAGGCCGACCTCGCTAGTTGCCGGCAAGGTCGGCCTCGCCCAGTAACGGCGAGGTCGACCTCGCCAGCGGCCGGCGGGGCCGACCTTGCCGGCCTCCGCCTCTGGCCGGTCGCCGGGTTGAAGATAAAGAAGATGAAGAAAAAAAAAAGAAAAGGAAAGGAAAAAGAAAATAAAAAAAAGAAAAAAATTCGAAAAAATAAAAAATAATATTAAAAAATTAGGTCGGGGTAAAATTATCGCAGGTGTACCAGTTTAGGGTTTTTGGTGGTCAAAAAAATAGTTCGGGGTAAAATTGTCACAAATGTACCAGTTTGGAGTTTTTTGTGGTAAAAAAAATAGTTTGGAGTAATTTTGTCACAAGTATACCAGTTTAGGGTTTTTCATGGTATTAACCCAAGTTTTTAATATACAAATGATTTCAATTAGGAGTCGCCGCTAATCAATTTATGGTAGGTCGATTAGAAACCCAAATAATATATAGGGAGATATATTTTTATTCCTACGAACCAGAAATTATGTATTTGGCGACTGATTACACTAGATTACTCTAACACCCTTTCGATACCTTTTCTTTTCATGAAAACATTTGAGCAGATAGCTTGGATCGATTTTATTACTTCCTAACATGTGAGGTGATGATATAAATGCGCAAACCACAAAAGTAACACTCAATAATCAAAGCATTAAATAAATTTTCAAGATAGAGATGATATACTTACCTCGAAGCAACGTAAGTATATGTAATGTTAGTTAGAAAATCACATCATCAACCTAAATTAGATTTATAATTAACACGCAATTCACTCAACAATATTTTAAGGGTTTTCACTTATTTTAAATGAAAGACAATCTATGTGCAATGACGTACAAAAATGTGTCTATTATATGCAACCTTTATTAAATGACCTAAACATGCAATGTCTAATGACTGCAACTATTCTAGCACATGTTTATTTTTGGTATTTTTTACGAAATTCGAAATTAATTAAATGCCCTAATTTAAACATGCAATCTATCCTCCAAGAAATGAAATTTATTCTAAAATGATGCTTTTGGTATTTTTTTTATTAAATTCGAAATAAAAAATTATCCTAAGTGAACTATTAAGATTATAATAATATCTAACTTAAACTAGGAAATAATCTACGTTAAATCCTAATTTAAATCGGAATGTAATTCTAATCTCCTAAAATCTACTAAATTTGCAATCTATCCAGAATATCTTAACGTAATAGGAAAATTCTATTTAGCATGATTCTAATATAAGATTATCTCTTAAATCTATCTAATTATGCAAGGCTTCCTAACAAAATTTAACCTAATCTATCATGATATATTTTTTGTATTTTCTTTTATTGGGAAACAAATCAATTAAAAGATAAACACCCATCATCAAATAATATCCATACAATCTACAAAATTTATCTTATCGGTTTAAAATCATATTCAAGTGGTTATGGATATTGATGGAAGGTTTTCTGTTTAAATTTCAAAATAGGATAAATCAATGGTCGTATCCAAATAAGATTGTTACCTAATTTGCGGATCGTTTCCAAATTCGAAATGACAACGGTTCGGGAATGCAGATCGTGGGACTTGACGGTGGTGGTACTTGGCAATAGGGACGGTGGTTCGGCATTGGTTTATGGTGGGCTTGGCGAAGGTGTGGTTCTCGATCTAGACGAACATGTTTGCGCTAGCACGGATTTTCGTTGAGGAATCGCCGCATAGAATCGTCGGGGGACCGGATAATACCACCGTAGAGACGCGGCAGTGGCTGTAGGCAATAGCAGCGAAGAGGGGCCGGCTTTGAAACTCGGAGGCGCAAGGCAACGTATTTCTCAATGGGCTCGACGTGGGGTGCTGCAATTTGCCGTCACGGTCGAGGATCTCGCCAAGTAAACCTACAAAAGAAAAAAACCAGTATAGCTCGATAATCACTGAAAACACCAAATTGGGATTCGTCGGTTTGCTGTTGAGATGGTCTCGATGGGAAGGAAGCTCGTGACTGCTGCGGCAAGGCTGCAGGATCGCTGTTACAACGACACCAGGATACTGCTCCCGACTTGGAAGTTTGCTGCTGGCGTTGGACGAAGGAGTTTTCGTGAACGTCTTCTCCTTTTGGCGTTTTCTGCATGGGGAGATCTTCTTTAGAGAGTCTGGTGCAGCCCTCCTCTTTCTCTCCGTTTTCTTCCTTTGGCCTTTTCTTTGTTATGTGGAGGACGTGAAGATGAGGTGTTGATGAACATGGACCTTCACAGTGGCCGAGAAAAGCTCGTGAAGACGTCTTGAATCATTCCTCCTGAAGGTGTTGTGCTTTTCTCACACTCACACTTTCTGTTGTGGCCGTAGCGCCCCCCACATCTCTCCCCCCCACCACCACAATATGCAACCCCCTAATAATCTCTATTTATAACTGCAAACAACTCACTTAAATGGGCTTATTTTTAGCAACATTAAATAGATAATGGGCTCTATTTCATTAAACGCAAGGCCATTTGCCAGTTTCACTTCTCATGGGCTTAAACCAATCTAATTAAGTTAAGAGCCATACACCCTCGATTAGATAAATATGCAAACTATATGCAAATGCTCCTAATTTCTATATGTTATGCAATTTAATTATAATACTTTTATTTAGGGCTTAAAGATTAGTCCATAATTTTCTTATGCAATTAATTTTAAATGATTAGCCAAAATTTAGGTGTCAGCAATTCCGTGCAACTTAACACAATAATTGCCTCTCTAGCATCTCAATTTTCCATCAAGGATCTCGGGTCCCTTCACCACTTTCTTGGAGTCGAAGCTATCCCCACAAACAACATAGCTACAGACGGGACCTTCTATCCCACACCCGCATGGTGGATGCAAAAGAAGTCGCCACACCTCTTGTAGCATCCTCTACTTTACGATTTGATGATGGCTCTCCCCTCGTTGATGTAACTAAGTATCACAGTGTCATTAGTGCTCTTAAATATGTCTCTATGACTTGCCCCGATCTCGCCTTCGTTGTAAACAAACTTGCTCAATTCTTGCATCGACCGTCCACTCTTCATTGTGTGGCCACCAAACGGCTTCTTTGCTTTCTTAAAGACACTTTATATTATGGCCTACTCATTCAGAAAAACTGCTCCACTTCTATTCATGCTTACTCCTATGCGAATTGGGCCGGTAAAAAGGATGATTTCATCTCTACCACAGCTAATTTTTTGTGTTGCATTGTGCACTTCTATTACGAGCAGACGAAGATGCAACTGGAATCTTTTTTGAACTTGGAAAGGCTGGAGTTATATAATCTGCAGCGAGGTGATCAGTGAGACAAGCATAGGTGCTTAGTTGCCGAAGATTGTTGTTGTGATGGCCGACCATGACAATTATTACCCGTTTGGAGGTCTGATACTTTGCACATTTTATGGAAATGTTTCAGGTTTTGGCGATAAGCTACGGGTCAATTGGCAGGTTGAACGTTTTTCTGAGTAGTAATGTTGACAAGTAGTCACATCATAGAGATTTGAGCTATAATTCTATATATAATCAACAATATCTTTAGAATATTTTTTTTACGTAAAATCTTTCTAAGAAAATACTTAGTAGAAAGAATTACGGAATATGTAGAATTTCCCATGAGAATTCGCAATGTTAAAACTCATATTCTTTTTTTTGGTTGATCGAAACTCTTGACATTGAATGTGGCAGATATTGGAAGTTAAAGGAGAGGAGAGTGTGAGGAAAATACAATTAAATATGAAAAATTTGGAAGACCTAAATATGAAATGTAGAGAGCCCGTATATAATAAAAAGGGATATGATCACTAGAAGTCCTAAAACTTGTCATGAAAGTGCAATTGAGTCCTAAAACTTGCAAAAAGTGCAATCAAGTCCTAAAACTTGTCAAGTTGATTTGACCGAGTTCTAAAATTAACATCATCAAACTAGGCTAACGGAAAATGCTGACGTGTCTTATTTTATTATAAATTAAAAACTATAAATTAAATTAGATAAAAAGCTAAAAGTTAAAAAAAAAGGTGAAGAGGCACAACCGACGGTTGTGGCCAAGCCCTCGCCGTCGCCGATGGCCGCCGCCACAGTCGCCGGGAAGGGCCGGCGGAGGTTGCCTGGGCCTTCCCGAAGCCCGGCGACCCTCACCGGCCCCAGGCGAGGCCCGGCAAGGGCCTACAAGCCCTGATCTGGGGGAGGGCGCGACCCTCGCCCCAGATCTGAGCGAGGGTCACCGGTCCTCATCGGCCGGGCCTCACCTAGGGCTGGCGAGGCCTCGCCCAGTGTTGCCCATCCCGGGCGAGGCCTCACCGGCCCCGGGCGAGGGCTGGTGACCCTTGCTCAGATATGGGGCGAGGGTCGCGCCCTCCCCCAGATCAGGGCTTGCAGGCCCTCGCCGGGCTTTGGGAAGGCCCAGGCAACCTCCGCCGGCCCTTCCCAGCGGTTGTGGCGGTGGCCATCGGCGACGGTGAGGGCTTGGCTATAGTCGCCGTGGGTCTTCTCCTTCTTTTTCTTTGTTTTATTTATTTATTATTATTTAGTTCATTTTTAAAATTTGAAAATTAAAATAAGCGACATAGGAAAAAAATATTAAAATAAACCACGTCACCTCCACGTCAACGTTTTCCGTTAGTAAGTTTGACGGTGTTAACTTTAGGACTCAATTGAATCAATTTGACAAGTTTTATGACTTGATTGCACTTTTTGCAAGTTTTAGGATTCAATTGCACTTTCATGACAAGTTTTAGGACTTCTAGCAAACATATCTCTAATAAAAACTCATGAGAAAAGATTATCATGATATTATTTTAGCGAAATTTCATATATTGTCAACAAAATTATCATGATATTGAGTGAAGATGCTAAAATCTTCCAAGGAAAGACTTCGTTGGAAGAATTATGGAAATGATATAATTTCCCATTTTGAAAAACTCATTGCACCTTTTTTTTTGGTTGAATAAAGCTGATGACGTTGAATTAGACGAGCACAACATGCAAGAAAAGTTCTTCCTTGTAAGAAGAAAGATCAATCTCTTGCTATCTAGAATTCTACGTGTTTGTGTCAACCTTAAATGCAACATTCAAGAAGAGCTTTTAATGATATATTTATATAGATTTGACCAAAATTTGGTCCTGACTTGCATGTGATATTAGAGGTTGGTTAATGCCACATTAATTTTCGATGGCTATGGATCGCATCATGTGCAATTTGTATGGGGATCGTACTTTCTTCCCACGAAAATTGATTAACTCTCACTTTCGACCTCATTGGTTTAGGGCAGCTTGTGCAGGCCTCACAGGTTCCAAGACCTATAAATAGTCACATATAATCACGGCAGATCTAGAAAATTTTCTTAGTAGGGGTAAGATTTGATCATTGATTATTAAAAGGAAAAAAAATTAGTGTTCTTACGTTTCGAAAATATGATAAAAATAGAATTTACATAGGCTTCGTTTGTCCAAGATAACTGCATTTTCATTATTTCAGAATTGCTTATTAAGTTTGATCACTTTGTGGGGGCAAACCGAAATGAAAATAATAAATATTAAATTTTTTTTTGATAAAACAATAAAAGGTCTAAAAATTATAAATAGTGTTCTCTATCTTTTCCCCTGGTTCAGCAATAAAAGAAAAAACGTGAACTTCCACATAGAATTTTGTCATGGACTGGGTGGCCCATTAGGCCTAATCCCCAGACACGAAATAGACAAGTTTGGATAAGCAATTTTCTTTTGGGTCGGTCTAGGCACAATTAATTTACATGAAACCTTATTCATGGGCGGGCTTGGAGGTCCAATTCGGCCCATTAATTATATTAAATTTTAACGCATCTGATTAAGTTAATCTCTTCAATTCAGTCAACTAAAATTTATTTACGCTTGGAGCTAGAGGTGAGCAAAAGAATCGGATCAAATTGAGAATCTCCTGAATTGGACCTATTCGGTCTGGTTCCGAGTTCCAATTATTGGAACCGATTAATACCGGTTTGGTTCCCAATTCCAAGGGGGGAACCGCCTATCCGGACCGGATTGGTATATATATTTTAATTTTTTAATTAGTCTACAACCACTCTCTCACGTGAGGAGTCCTCACAGCTCACACTCTCTCCCTAATTCCTCACAGTCTCCCAAGACGCTCTCTCTCAAGTTCTCAACCTGAATTCATGTTAGTCTCTCATGATGCTCTCTCTCTCTCTCTCTCTCTCTCTCTCTCTCTCTCTCTCTCTCTCTCTCTCTCTCTCGCAGCTCATTATTGGCCAGTGCTTGTAGGTCGCAGCCTCAATGAGGATAAGGGTCGCAGCCTCGGCGCTCGCAGGTCGCAGCTCTCAGCCGACGCTCTCTCTCAAGTTCTTAGCCTTGGCCAGCACTTGCAGCTCCCTCTCCTATAAGTTCAAAAGCCTAATTGCCATTTGACCCTTTTGTAGTTTCTTCACTCAAGTCTCACGCCTCTCTCTTGCAATCGCAGCCTTGCTCGCTCATGATGTGATTTCCAGATATGAGGCCTAATTCCGGGTTTCTAGCTCGTACTTGCGGTGTGGACTGGGGAGTCTTGGAAGGCTCCATCGTCACAACTCCACAAGATTTTAGGTAGCAAAACTACCATCACACACTCTCTGACTTGTAGTTGTGTAGATAATCTGGTTTTTAACTGACATACATCTCTTCTAATCCGTGCAATCTAGAATCTTGATTCATCTTTGAGTTTCACATACATCTCTTCTTCTAGACAACTGGCCGGTTTTTGGAACACAACATTATATATTTGGACATACATCTTTGAGTCTTAGCAATTATTTGCCGTGCAATGGTCGGTTCCTGGGTGGGTCTAGGAATCGGGAAACTTACCAAAAAAGTCATAAACCTTTTGCAATTATGCCAATTCAGTCCTAAACATTTTTTTTTGCCATTTCAGTCCTAAATCTTTTACAATTGTGCCAATTCAGTCCATCCAGCCACTTTTGGCCGGCCGGCGCTGACGTGGACGCCGGGCGGCTGACGTGGCATTATTTTAATTTTTTTTTACCTTTTTTTTTTTCCTTCTTCCCCCTGGCCGGGCCGGCCAGGGGGAGGCTCGCTGGCGAGGTGACCTCGCCGGCCATGGCGAGGCCGACCTCGCCGGCCATGGCGAGGTCGAGCTTGCCGGCCATGGGCGACGGCGAGGCCTTGCCCAGATCTGGTGAGACCTCGTCGCGCCGGGCGAGGCCTCGCCCGGATCTGTCGAGACCTCGCCGTCGGCCGGGCGAGGTCGAGCTCGCCCATGGCCGGCGAGCTCGACCTCGCCTAGCGAGGGCGAGGCCTCGCCCAGATCTAGCGAGACCTCGCCGTCGCCGGGCGAGCTCGACCTCGCCCGGCCGACGGCGAGGTCTCGCCGGATCTGGGCAAGGCCTCGCCGTCGCCGGGCGAGCTCGGCCTCGCCCATGGCCAGCGAGCTCGACCTCGCCATGGCCGGGCGAGGTCGAGCTCGCCCAGCGACGGCGAGGTCTCGCCAGATCTGGGCGAGGCCTTTCCGTCACCCATGGCCGGCAAGCTTGACCTCGCCATGGCCGGGCGAGGTCGGCCTCGCCATGGCCGGCGAGGTCACCTCGCCGGCGAGCCTCCCCCTGGCCGGTTCGGCCAGGGGGAAGAAGGAAAAAAAAAAATATATATATATATATATTAAAATAATGCCACATCAGCCGGCCGGCGTCCACATCAGCGTCGGCCGGCTAAAAGTTGCCGGATGGACTGAATTGGCACAATTGTAAAAGGTTTAGGACTGAAATGGCAAAAAAAAAAGGTTTATGACTGAATTGGCACAATTTCAAAAGGTTTAGGACTTTTTTGGTAATTTTCCCTCTAGGAATCAAGAGGCGGTTCCCGGTTCCCAATTTGTGGAACCGGCTCTTCGTGGGTGGTTTCCTAATCCAGGGTGGGAACTGATCTACCCTGAAATCGATCACCCTTACACAAAGCAAATACCTCTTAGAAATTACTTTCCTATTTCTTGACCCAAAGAGCTTATCTTGAGTTGAAATCTAATATATAATACTTTCTATAAGACTAGTCCAGCATTTGTTGCTAATTGCGTGTGTATAAAGTATCGGATGATATGGAATATTGGAACCTGTGGTCAGACTAGTTCATACAGATGTCTGCTTACTACCTCGTTTCGCTCCATATGATAAGGGTCATCCAAAAATGTGATGGGTTACCTATAAGCTTACTATGAGGGAAAGGTGGTGTGATTTGAATACAAAATCTATCACCTTTAGATCAAATACTTTATCGCCCAACTAACTCTTGTGACTTATTTGCTTATCACATTATAAAACGGTAAAGGTTTTTTCCAAGGATTTTTATGGGGTCTACTGGTTTACACATTAATCGTTAGATGATTAACATGTGGAAGTATTGGATTACAGAGGTAACTACACGCATGTCACTCATCCAACCGTAAATGTTTAAGGATATTTTTACGCTAATGGTGTGTCTAATTATAATAATTTTTGTTACAAGTAAAAAGAAAACGAGGAGAGGTGGCTAGTACAACGATACCTTTTGGAAATTGTTATGACAGTCTCATGCTTGTTATGAAATATTCAGCATAAATACTGATTCCACTCGAAATCCAAAAGTCCAAGATTGATGAGTTTGTCACTGCAACCTCATCGGCATGCCAAAGGTGAGGATCATAAGCCTCTCACACGAGGCCGAAAATGTCAAGGTTTAAATTAGTCAAAAATCCACTTCCGACATTAACCGAACTTGTAATCTCGTAAAAAATAACGTCTGTACTGGGCGGTTAAACCAATGAACGCTTCTCATCCTCAAATTATGACTTCACCACATTCAATGGTTCACGCACGTTCCCTTACCATTGCACACAATTCGATCGAACAACGCTACTATAGCAAGAAAATATTCATTCAATGACCCACAAATCAAATCTAGTGGTGCGACAACACAATGTAAGATCATTATGGAATTAGGGCCGCCACGAGATAGTACTATATGTTCCACGAATCCACCTTTTTAGTGCACTTTGCGTTTTGAATTGAAAGCACGTAGTGGTTTCATCCTCGACTCCCATTTCTCTTCCCAACTCTGCAAATAATGGGACAGAACATCAACATCCGCTCCTCTCTCCTCTCTCTTTCTAAGTTTTGTTCTTTCGCCTTTGATTTTCATATCGTCTAACGTTGGGCTTATCTTTTAATGCGTCCGTTTTGTAGCAACTTTCATTTTTTTTTTCTATCTATTTTTGAATGTTTATAAATTTTACGGTACTCGCACATTGACTTTTACGCAAAATAATTTTTTTTTGAATCATTTCAAGGTTAACAATAGACATGTAGTCCCCCCCCTCGAGGACTAGTCGGGCATCACCGCTGGTTTGAACCCTAGCTCGCCGGCCGCGCGAACACCTCGATTATCAAAAAAAAAAAAACAATAGACATGTAGGATAGTATACCATTTTTCTATATTTTAAAAACTTAAAAGCAGCTTATGTTTTTCCCATCTCTGGTAGCTGAGTGAGGTTTTCTTTCGAAAATACAAGACCATTAGGGTTTCTCATATGAGTCACTCTTTTCCTGGTCTTATTCAAGTACTATGGAAAGAAAATAATAGAAAGATTACCATAACCATGGTTGCCCAACATTTGAAATTGATATGCGGATAAATTATATTTTCTATTATAAACTCCTGATTTTATAATTGTGGAATTATTATTATGGCTTGCTATGTCGACATTGAACTTTCGGGAAAAGTGGCATGGGGCCTTCAACTTTGGAAGTGGGAATGCAGCCCTTCACATCTATACTTAAGCATACCCCTCTTAATTATAATAACTGAATAATTATTTTTGCTTTCACCTTTATTATAGGTCGGAGTTCAAAAGCACCAGTGGTTGCCTAGTTCAATTGGCCTGGCAAGTCTTCAAGTGACTTTCCTTCTCAGAGTCCTTTAGTTGCCACTTTGACTTGCTTTTTCCATGCCTCGTCTCCCTCAGATAATTATAGTCTCAGAACGAGAAAATGTAACTTGAATAAAAGCAAGATAGCGGAGAGAAAAAAATGGAGCTCGGTTGATTCAAGCAGAATCTCTTATATGCTCTTAAACATCAAGAACAACAAACAAAAGAAGCCATCACCTCAAACTCCTGTACATGGGAATCTAAAAGTAGCACTTTGATGAACACGCACTTATCTTGTCTGCTATTTTCCTTGTTGGGTTTTGTGACCCACCATTTTTGGCTAACATTCTCTACACCACAATGTCCAACTCCAACTACCATTTTCCTAACAGATACTATCAACTACTATGAGCTTACCTAGCTAGCTAACCCCGCGATAATTGCGCACTGGCCCTTCCGGCTCTAGTGGCGCGAGGGTAATCTGGATAGCCGGAGCGGGCGGCGACGGCAACGGCGACAGTCCTGAAGTGCTCACTTGGGCGCTGCTGCAACCCACGATCTTCTGGCATG